>NC_137796.1:68535574-68898309 GCF_963383645.1 Muscardinus avellanarius
AATACTGTCAGGATGACCTGTAGCACTGTGCCTTTGGGGTGTGAATGTGATCAGGACTCCCCTCACCTTCCTTCTCAAATCCTGGGCATATGTCCTAAAACTCTCCTTAGAATCAGATACAACAGAAGTTAACGATAAGCTTCTCCATTTGAATTTTTTAAAGTTATAAAGATAAATTTATTTGGTTCACAATCCTGGTGGCTGGAAAATGCAGAGAGTTTGGTGTCCATGAGAGCATGGTATTAGTTTTCTGTTACTGTGACCAGCTGCCTGATATAATGTACTTAGGGGACAGGGTTGATTTGGGCTCCAGCCTTCAAAGGCTTCAGTCCGCGGTCACTTGCCCCCTGTGTCTTTGGGCCTATTGTGACTCAGTTCACCATGGTAGGAGCGTGAGGCAGAGGAGACCTGTTCAGCTCATGTTGCCATGGAGATGAGGAAAGAGACAGTGGGGAAGGGTCCAGAGTCCCCTAATGTCCCCTTCAAGGACATGCCCCCAATTATTAGGACAAAACCCTGTGCTACTTAATCTCTCCCAGGCAGTTGTCCTTGGAGACTATTTCCCATTCTGTAACATATGCTGTACGGTGCTAAAGGTTATGCCCTCCTGTCTCAACCCTGAGAAGGCCAGGACCCTCCCATCTGGACCCTGAGAAGCCAGGGTCCTGCTCTGTGATACATCTTTTAATTAATATTTATTTTGAGGATTTCAACATATTATGAAGTGCTAAGAATAACAGTAACTGAAACTTCCAAGATACCCTCTAAGGAAATACTTTGAAAATTGTGCCTAAAGTTTTCTTCTACTAAATAACTGAAAGAAATATTTATCACAAGCCAATTTTCATATCAACTCTCACAGTGTCCAAAGGGAAACAAAAGCCACTCACTCTAATTGTGTATGCTCCATGTTCCTGAACATGCACACGTTCCAAATAAACTATAGAATATTTTGATTAAATGTGAAAATCCGTATTTTTGCTGTTGCATTATAGTCATAACTTCTTAATGGGGTACAAAATGTTAGAGGCATACATGCACACATCACTTATTTAGCCTTTCCCTAATTCTCACCCTATTCCCTCTCTCCTTCTTCCTTCTCATGCTTGGCTTACTGATTGACTTTATATTTTAATAAAAACCTTTATCCCATTTAATTAAGATATTTTAAAAGTAGGTATGTAATATGCATTTTTTTGCATATGATTTTAAGACAATGAACTTTTAATCAAGTAAAGGTAGAAAGAAGGGAGAAAAAGGAGGAGGATTCAGCCTTTAGAAGGGATAAATCAATGAAAAGTGGTAGCCAGTGAAATGAGCTGTATGTGCACAGGGTTGGGTGGGAGGACATAGTCCATTCTACACCTGACAGGAACTAGCCCCCATGCCTTTGGGAAAGCCTATTCAGAGTCTCTCTTTAAAACCTAGCAAAACCTTCCCAGTTTTGTCTCAATTCTGAATACTCATGCCTTAGTGTGAAAGAAAAAGGTGGTCACCTGTTATTCCATGTTGTGAGTTCTACTGTGAGAGGTCTAGTCTGCATTGTTATAGGGTTAAGACACTGAGCCTTGACATAGTTTTAGGATTCCCTGGTCTCTCCCACAAGTCTCATTTTCAAAGAAACTCGTTTTTATGACAGTATTTACATGGGGGATGAAGGATAATTTTTAGTTACCTGTGCCCCACTTACCTGTCAGTAAATGATATGGGAAATGTATGTAGCCTGAAAGGAAGAGCCTTTGGCCATTTGTGTGAATAAAACCCTCATCTTTCATTTAGTTCACCATTAGAACATTTTCTTAGCCTACACGCTGGCTTAAGAGACCCTGTTTCCAAATAAAAAGTATAAAATAGGTCTGGGAGTGTGGCCCAGAGGTAGAAGGGTTTTCAGAAACCCCAGTACCACCAAAAAAAAAAAAAAAAAAAAAAAAAAGAAAAGAAAATTACTAGCTATATTTCTTAGGCTGTCCTTGAATCTGTTGGTACTGGGAATGGAACCCAGGGGCATTCTACCTATGAATTACACCCCCAGCCCTATTTTTTATTCTTTATATTGAAACAGGGTCTCACTGAGTTACAAAGGGCCTTGTTACGTAGCTCAGGCTGTCCACCAACCAAGATCCTCTTGTCTCAGCCTCCCAAGTGCTGGCATCACAAGGGTGTGCCACCACGTCTGGCTCTACAATTCTAGCATTTTGTATTCAAACTTCTCATAACGTGTTTCTCTAGTGTAAGAAAATTACACTGTACAATTAAATTTGTATTATGACAAATAACCGTCCCTTAATTTCAATATTAGGCTGAATTGTTACAAATAAATATCCTTAGTTTATAACATTCACAATTCTAAAGAATGCAGACATATGCTGCAACTTAAAGCAGTACTCTATGCTCTGAAAGAAGACTTTAAAACTGGATAATAGACAGGCTTGGTGGCGCACGCTTGTAATCCCCGCCCTTGGGAGGCGGAGACAGGAGGATTGCGCAGGTTCGAAGCCAGCCGTGCTGGCTTAAGAGACACTGTTTCCAAATAAAAATATAACAAAAAATAGGTCTGGGAGTGTAGCCCGGAGGTAGAAGGGCTTCTAGGAACCCCAGTACCACCGAAAGAAAAACAAACAAAACAAAACTGGATAATAAATGCGTTTGAACATCTAATATAAACTAATACTAAAACAAAATTATTTAATTTTTAGTTGTAAAAACAGCTAACAAGTTGGCATTATAGATTTAACCAGGATATGGATAAATGAAAGTCCCCAGAACTTGCTGTTGTTGAGAATCTAAATAGTTGTAATTGTATGAGAAAATTGCTCACCACCATATTTAGAAAGGCATACCTAACACCCAATAATTCTATTCTTAAGTCTTCTCCTTCCAGTAATGTGATATGTACTCCAAGATACATTGAGAAGAAACCCCAGAACAGCCTTATTCATAATAGCTCTGAATAGGAGGCCACCCATTAACTCTCCATGTAATTTATTTATTTGCCTGTAGTGGAGTTCTCTACAGCTCAAGAGTAAATAATGTCAGCCACACAAAGCATTAGTGAGTTTTTAGAGAATGTTGCTTAAAGAAAGGGAGACAAAATCGAACTTATAGACTCTCCCAGAATGTCAGGTGTTTGTAAAGATACTTGGTTTGACCCAAACCCAGACAGAGCCAGGCACCTTGCTTCCTATTTCCTAGCACTGGATTTGTGTCTTCTGAGCCCCTTCCCCCAACCCATGTTATCCATGTTATACTGAGCACATTGAGGGCTCAAGAAAAGTTTACCTTTCAAACCCTCATAATTGCTCCATTAGATTTGTTCATGTAATTTGTAATTGTTTACTTACAAGTAATAGGGAAAAGGTAATTATAAGTTACTACTGCTCTCCCATGTATATGCTATCACAGAATAGAGTTGATTTGAAAACCTGAAGTCTTATGGGAGAGAAGACCAGGGAATAGGAAACCTATAAGTCATAGCCCAGCGTCATATACCAATCATAGAACAGATTCAACTTCTCACAGTAACACTCAAGGCATGGAATTACAGGGCATACAGGTGAGCACCTTCTTTCACAGCAAAGCTGGGTAATCAGACACTGATGGGGAGGGGAATGTGACTTTGTTTCTGGGTTTAGAAGAAAAGAACGGAACAGACTTTTACAGGAAATGTGGGCTTTTCCCTGTTAGGTTCAGAATGCACTGTGCTGGCCTTGCCCATCCTGTTCAAATGTGATCCTCCCACTGGTTCTCACTTCATAAGGGCTGTTCAGTTGCTAGTCTACAGTTAGGTCAGTTTTCCTCCTGTATTGTTGAGAATAGTGTCTATGCCTGTTCTTTCAGAATGTTGAATTTCTCTAGTCTCAATTTCGTGGTTTTTTTTATAGCTTCCCTTTTCCTTCCTCTATTATATAAATTGCTTGTTATCTACAATTTGATGAAATAATTGACTTCAATATGATTTTATAGAAAATATGATTAAATATGCTTTTCATGTTAAAAACCACATTCATAACTCTAGTTGTTTCTCATTTTTCATAACTATATCACATTTTTAAGGTGACTGTGCTCCGACATGGTTCATATTCTCTCTTTTCTTCCTCTCTATGTTTGTGTGCTGGGTTCCTGTTTTTAGCTTTATAGCTTTATACTCTGTATTTGTTTATTGTCATCCTAACCTCTGTTCAAATCTAATCAGAAGAAATGTACTTAATAAGTGTGTGGGTTTTTGTTTTTTTTTTTTTTTTTTTTTTTTGCTGGTAATGGGGATGGGACCCAGGGGCCTTCTACCTCCCGGCTACACTCCCAGACCTTTTTTTTTTCTTTTAACAATATTTTTATTGAACATAAATAGTATACATTTAAACTATATTTGATGCCCTCTCCCCCCCTGCCCCCGTTTTTCCTTCCCCCCTCCCACCAATGGTTGTCCAGGTTAACCATGTCTTATTCATAATTTTACACATGTTCAGATGTAGACCCTCATTAATCGAGATCAGCCTTCCTCCTCTCCTATCTTTCCAATCAACCTTTGCTGGTATTTCCCCTCCATTATCAGGAGTCCCACTGGTATCCTTTGTGTTTCCTAGTTTGGGCATATTAGAGGAAACATATGTACCTTCTCCTTCTGTGCTTGGCTGATCTCACTTAGCATAATGTTCTCCAGGGCTTTCCATCTTCTTGCAAATGATATAATTTTGTTCTTCTTTATGGCTGAATAGAATTCCATTGTGTGTATTTCCCACAGTTTTGCTATCCATTCATCTGTTGATGGTGATCTGGGTTGGTTCCATATTTTGGCTATTACAAATTGTGCTGCTATGAACATAGGTATGCATATGTTGCTGTACTTCTCTGAATTCAACCCCTTTGGAAAGATACCCAGGAGTGGTATAGCTGGATCATATGGTGGATCTATTCCCACCTTTCTTAGGAATCTCCACACAGATCTCCATAGTGGTTGAACTAGTTTGCATTCCCACCAACAGTGTAAAAGAGTTCCTCTTTCCCCACATCCTCGCCAGCATTTGTTGTTGTGTGATTTCTTTATGCTTGCCACTCTGACTGGGGTTAGATGGAATCTCAGTGTAGTTTTGATTTGCATCTCCCTGATGGCCAGTGATGAAGAACATCTTTTCATGTATCAGCCCTTTGTATCTCTTCTTTTGTGAAGTGTATATTTAGTTCATTTGACCATTTCCCAGACCTATTTTATATTTTATTTGGAAACAGGTTCTTGCTACATTGCTGAGAGCCTCACTATGTAGCTGAGGCTGGCTCTGAACCTGTGCGATCCTCCTGTTTCAGCCTCCCAAGTGCAGAGATTACAAGCATGCACCACCACACCTGGCTCATGATTGTGTGATTTTGTACTAAACCTTCAAAGCTGGAAAACATGAAGGTGGTGAGTCATCTGGGGTGGATTCCCAGACTTGGAATTTTCTTCATGTGACTTTAGCACAAAGCCCTGGAACTTAGATTCATATTTATTCTCTCTCTCTCTCTCTCTCTCTCTCTCTCTCTCTCTCTCTCTCTCTCTCTCTCTCTCTCCCTCCCTCCCTCCCTCCCTCCCTCTCTTTCTCATTATGTAGTTGGCTCCTGGCAATATTGGATATATTTTTATGTTCTAATTTTTAAATAATTCAATTATAGACTGTATGCCAGTCTTTTATATGTTCTCTCTGTAGTGAAAAGTTTTTATGTGTCTTTATTTTTCAGAGCCACAGTATAGCACATAGCAGCAGATAATGTTAGATAAGACAGTATGTGTGGGGGGGTCTCAATTCAGACCAACACCTTTGTCTCACGATTATGCAGAATATGGTTATTGCTGCTCTAAGGAAACATGACATACTTAGAAACTTGGTATTGTGTCTCTGTGACTGATAAAGTAAGAGCTAGACAAGACTCAAACATCTTTCCTCTCTCTTAATTCAAGAAAATAAAAATTTAAAGGCCGAGCTATCTCTGACATGGTGGTATAAGCAATTTCATCAGTTTCCTTTTTCATGCTTTTATTTGGTGCATTGTAATTACGCATCATACTGGGGTATAAAGAGATAGAAACACACATCACACAACTGTTGGAACACTTCCTTCTGGGTCCCACTATCCTCTATTCTCCACCCCATACATAACTTTGAGATTGGAATTCAATTTTGTATACACATACAGCCTTATTTCAACTGTTAAACTCTTTACATCTCATTTCTTCCTCCTACCTCTCTTAAGCCCCTTCTATCACTCCATTGGAGTCTCTGCTTCTTTTCTCCCTGATATTACACTTATTTCTGAATTCCTATCTAACATCCACATATAAGAGTAAACATACAACTATCTTGTTTAGTGTAATATTCTTGCATTATATCCATTTTCCTGCAATGGACATGATTTTGTTCTTTATAGCTGAAAAAATTCTATTGTATGTATATTCCACAAATTTACGATCCATTCTTCCCTTGAGGGACACCAAGCCTGGTTCCATAATTTGCTACTATGAATTGTGATGCTATTAACGTGGGTATGCATGTATCACTATAATATTTTGACTTCAGTTCCCTTTGGAAAGATGCCCAGGAGTGGTTTTACTGGGCCATATGGTGGTTCTACTCTCAATCATTTGAGAAACTTCCACATTGATCTCCATATTGTACTAGTTTGCAGTCCTAACAATGTATGAGTTCCTATGTACCCACATACTCACCAGCATTTATTATTGTCTGTTTTTCTGATGATTTCCTTCCTAAGTGGAGTTGGAAGAAATCTCAATGTAGTTATGATTTACATTTCCCTGACCGCTAATGTTGCTGAACATTTTTCATATATTTGTTGGCCATTTGTTTTTCTTCTTTTGCGAAGTGTCTATTTAGTTCAGTTGCCAATTTTTTTATTAGGTTATTTACTTTTTAGTGTTAAGTTTGTTTAAGCTCTTTGTATATTTTAGATATTAATCCCTTATCAGAGGGGTAGATGGCAAAGATCTTTTCTCACTATGTAGGCTCTATCTCTGCAGACTCTTGATGGTTTTCTTTTCTGCTCAGTCTTTATGACTTAATGTTATACATTTATTAATTCTCATTTGAATTTCCTAAGCTTAGGGGGTCCTACTGAGAAAGTTTCTCCCAGAATCTATATGTTGAAAGATTAGTTCTATGCTTTCTTCTAGTAGTTTTAAAGTTTCTGGTATAATTGCTATGTCTTTGATCCATCTTGAGTTGACTCCTGTGTAGGGTGAAAGGTTGGGCTTTTATTCCATTGGTCAGCGTATGGATAACCAGTTTTCCTAACACTCTTTTTTGAAAAGGTTGTTTGTCTCCATGTTTTGGGCACCTTTATTTTATTTTATTTTATTTTATTTTTTAATTTTATTTTTGGTGGTACTGGGGTACCTAGAAACCCTTCTACCTCCGGGTTACACTCCCAGACCTATTTTTATATTTTTTTTAATTTGGAAACAGGGTCTCTTAAGCCAGTGCAGCTGACTTCGAACCTGCACAATCATCCTGTCTCCACCTCCCAAGCGGGGATTACAAGCGTGCACCACCATGCCCAGTGCCACCTTTATTTTAAAAAAATCAACTGGTTATATTTTTCCTCAGTCCTATTTTTTATTTGTTATTTTGAAACAGGGTTTCACTGAGTTGCAAAGGGTCTCACTATGTATCTGAGGCTGTCCTCAAACTGCAATCCTTCTGTCTCAGCCTCCCAGATGCTGGGATAACAAGCATGAGCCACCACACCTGGATCAACTGGTTATAAACATGAGGCTTTGTTTATGAGTCTTCTATTGGGTTCCATTGGTCTAGGTGTTTGTTTTGAGGCCAATACTATTTTCTTTTTATTATTATTTCTTTGTGGTATAACTTAAGATGAGGTTTTATGAAGCCTCTGGCATGATTCTTATTACTCTGGCTATTCTGGGTCATTTGTTTTTTGATATTAATTTTATGAACAGATTTCTCTAATCTGTGAGGAATGTCATTGGTATTCCTCAAAATTCTTCCAAATTTGAAACATATCCTATCTTGTTTTTTTCTGATTTTCTGTTTTACTTTTCTCTCATATGTCTTATCTTGTCTCTTGATATAACTTTACTTTTTCCATATCTCTTTAGAAAAGTTTGTTTATGAGGAAATATTGAGTTATAGCTTTGTGTCTGAGTAGGTAGATTAAAGGAAGGAGTGGAATGGATTATCGATACTGGTTATCTGTTTCTTCAAGAATGGTGAAAGTATAAGGTGATTATCATAATAAGAAATAATGGAGCCGGGCATGGTGGCACACGTTTGTAATCCCAGCGTTTGGGAGGCTGAGACAGGAGGATCCCACAGGTTCA
The DNA here is from genome assembly GCF_963383645.1 of Muscardinus avellanarius. NCBI lineage: Eukaryota > Metazoa > Chordata > Mammalia > Rodentia > Gliridae > Muscardinus > Muscardinus avellanarius. Next base: position 68,543,904 of record NC_137796.1, read on the forward strand.
AAGCCAGCCTCAGCTACCTAGTGAGGCTCTCAGCAACTTAGTGAGACCCTGTTTCCAAATAAAGTATAAAATAGGTCTGGGAGTATAGCCCGGAGGTAGAAAGGCCCTGGGTTCTACCCCCAGTATCACAAAAAAAGAAGAAGAAAAAGAATTGATGAAAACCTGAGGACTAAAAGCAAAAGTTTGTAGTTGTTCCCCTAACCACCCCATAAAAACTCTGACATATTGGGAAAATGACATGAATTCATGATAATTAAAGTGATCTGAGAAAAGACAGATATTTAGCTTCATTTGATTGCTCTTTTTTACTAAAAACCTTCCCCCAAAATTTCTCATCTGCAAGACATAAAGATGTCACCTGTCATTGTAGAGTTGTCCCTCCACTTCTGAAAAATACTTGTGAATATGTTATTCTTTCTAACACTACTGCTACTGTCATGGTCTGGAGTTTCAAAATAGCTTTCACACAGCAGTCTCCTATCAGGCAGTGCTCTCACTAAGTGAACCTCAAACCACAAAACCTTTCTAAATAACACTTTGCTCTAATACTTTTTCTAACTTTTTCCTAAAGACAGAAGTACAAGTTCATCTACAACTGTCACCTTTGTGCCTGAGCCTGTGCCATTACTATCTGGCCACCATCATTGTAGCTCTATATTTACATAACAGTTTTCATAAATGTTTTAGTTTTTTTTACATCCACCAGCATTTTTTTATTTTCTGGTTTTCTTTATGTTGTTTATTTTGGTGAAGATCCCACCTATTGGTGATATCTCATTGTGATTTTGATTTACTTTTGCCTAATGACTGCTCATGTTGAGCCCCTCTCCATACAGTCCTTACAAACTTGTTTCTTTTCATGAGAAAATATATTCAAGTCTTGTGCCTGTTTCTTAATTTGGTAATTTTTTCAAGCTGTAGTTGTTCTTTACCTGTTCTGAATATTAACTTCTTATCTGGAATATAATTTACAAATATTGTCTCCAATTTGTAAGTTTTTAATTTTCATTTGTATGAATTTCAGAAGGAATGGAATATTTTTATAATTACCTATAGTGATTAGCTAGAACTTTATTTAATATACTGAATTACTAAGAATACATAGACTTGTGGATATAATGAAATTTAGCAACTGATAACATGGTGTGAATTTATTTATTTAATCATTTTTCATTGTGAATAGTACCTTTTGTCCAGTGGACTGCATGCTTTTATTTGTATTCATCTGATTAAAATTAAGTTTAAATTAATATGCTAAAATTATATTGCAATAATTCCATACCTATTGTACATGTGTGGGAAGTATATTAATGTTTTACATTAATAATGATTCAATTATTTGACCTTAACAATTGCATAACCAGACTTGAAAAATAATTCTATTTTTCAATGTACAAACTTTTGCTTTATTGTTAATTTCCTTTCCTTTTGACTACAGGATAACAATTTTGCATAACTGCAATTTTGATAACCACAGTACTCCTTTTTTCTGATTTTAAAGAAGATTAGTGCCCTGGTTCGGTGTCTTGGTTTGGAACAATTCTTGCATCTTAAAATATTTTGATAGAGGGTTATTCTTTTCAAAAAAGAAACTATTAAAAAGCCACAACAATCAAGAAGACAATAAATATATGACAATAACCTTATAATTAATGGAGAGAAATTTTAGAACTTGAGAATATAAATACATCAATCATGAAACTTTATTAAGGGCTGGGGTGCAGCTCAGTGGTGGACTGTTTGTCTATCATGTGTGAGTCACTGAGTTTTATCTCAGCACCAAAAGAAAAAAAAGCCTCCATTAAGTATATATGTATATCTCAACATATAATATCTATTAATATAACCTACAAAGTTTTAGAAGATATTCATCAGTGGGCAAGATATATGAAGATAATGAAGAGATGAGCATTTGCTTTAAGCAACTTGAATAAAATACACACTTGTTAAACTTTTCTTTGGGGTCTGGGTCTGTTGATCCTAATAAATTTATTTATTTTTATAAAGAAGGATAATGATTCCTGAGAACTTGGCAGTGGGGATGTTCTTCTTCTTCCAGACTACAGTTGGAATCCTGGGCAATTCTTCACTTATATTTCATTATTTGTTGATTGCATTGACTGGATAGCGTTTGATGCCAAAAGACCTGATTGTAAAGCACTTGACGTTAGCCAACTCCTTGGCTATTATCTCTAGAGGAATTCCACAGACAACGATGGAGTTTGGATTGCAATATTTCCTGGATGATGTTGGATGTAAACTTGTCGTGTATATTTATCGAGTGGCCAGAGGGACTTCCCTGTATTCCACATGTCTGCTGAGCTGTTTCCAAGCAATCACAATCAGTCCCAGCAACATCAGATGGATTAAGCTTAAACACAAAGCCTCCAACTATGTTGGTCCCTCCTGCTTAATCAGCTGGCTTGTGCATCTGCTTCTAAACAGCAGAATTATCACAAAAGTTACTGGCCCTCTTACCAGCAGAAATGAAACTAGTAGATTTAATTTTGGGTTCTGCTCAGGGTCTGTTTCCGGCACAGTTGCAACTCCCCTATATATGCTCATGCTCTGCTTCACGGATGTTCTGTGTTTGACTCTCATGGCCTGGGCAATTGGCTCCATAGTGAGTATCCTTCTCAAGCACAAGAGGCAAGTAGAGTATCTTCACAGTGCTCACCATTCCCCTGGAGAATCCCCTGAGGCCAGAGCCACCCAGACCATCCTGACCCTAGTGTGCACCTTTGTCTCCATCTACTTACTCTCCTCTATCTTTGTACTGTATTCTGCACTCTTTGATAGCCCTGGGCAATGGCTAATAAACATATTTACATTTCTAGAAACATGTTTTCCCACATTTTGCCCCTTTGTTCTCATCAGTAATAAGAAGTATGGCTCCAGGCACTATTTTTCCTACTGGGGGAAAAGGTAATTTTTTCTGATGATGTCACAAGTTCTCATCAGTAATAAGAAGTATGGCTCCAGGCACTATTTTTCCTACTGGGGGAAAAGGTAATTTTTTCTGATGATGTCACAAGTTCTGGTGGTTTATGGTTTCTGCTAAGCTCGTGTGTTCCTTCATCTATTATTCATCAACTCGTGCCAAGCTAAGTAAGGCTCATTTAAGGCAAGACATTATTCACTAATTCAGTGGAGTCATATGGTGGACACAGTCATTCAAGCCATAGGAAGGGCTACAACATTTTCCAATGATATTAAGACTTCCTTTTGTCTTCATTTTAAAAGCTCTGAACATAGGAAGCACCATTTACTGAATACTTTTTGTACTACAGCTGACCAATCAGAAATTATGATAGAGAATTTTCTGCTTACACAGCCTTGATCCTAGCCTGGATACTTCAATTCAGTGAGTGAAATGAAGGCAGAAAAAAATCCCCAAAGATCTAAAAATGTAAGCAACTTGAAAGAAACAAGAGGGCAGGAATTACTCCAATCCAATATAAAATGACCATTTAAGGAAATCTATCACAGCATCTTTCATGGAGAATTCCTATGATTAATGAGCAGTTATAGCCTCTACAGACTTTAACCATACATCCATACAAATTATTATATGTTAAAATACTGGTGCCGGCGTAGTGGTGCACGCTTGTAATCCCCGCACTTGGGAAGTGGAGACAGGAGGATCGTGCAGGTTCGAAGCCAGCCACGCTGGCTTAAGAGACCCTGTTTCCAAATAAAAATAGGTCTGGGAGTGTAGCCCAGAGGTAGAGGGCTTCCAGGAAACCCAGTACCACCAAAAACAAAACAAAACAAACAAACAACAAAAAAAAACTGGTGAGCGTTCTGGCATAGAGGTGGTGTGAAACAGATCTTGGCCTGCTCCTGGGAGCCCTCTGGGCCCTGTGACCCAGGCTGGCTGGAAAGCTGGAGAGCTGAATACTGGAGCAACCTCCTCTACAGACCCCGGAACCCTCGTTGCACTGCCTACAGGTCCTGCCAGCTAGCAAAACGCCAGCAAACGTCTCATCTTAACCCATCTGTGACCTGTCAGAGCCCCGACCCACCCTGCAGACTGCTGGGTTGGGTCCCAACCCTGTCGGGCCCAGGAGACCCGGTGGCCGAGGACATGGCACCTTTGGGTGGCAGCGGGCTTGGTGTGTGAGAAGGATGGCAACATTTGATAAAGTAGTTAGAAAATAACATCTTGTAAGTGCCCTTTTATTTAAAAAAAATCAGAAATGTTTTCTGGAAGTGACTTTTAAAAATAGAGTTGTTAGCTCACCACTAGGAGCCACACTCATCCAACGTTTGCTCAGTGGCTCAATGGGTCAGAGGACATGAAGCAGAAGACCGAGAGGAGGAAGAGATGAAGGTCCTATGCCAGACTGTTTTAAGTGTAAAAGACGTTTATTGTAATATAATCGTTGTTTTGTATGTGCATTTTCTTATATATGTATATATATGTATATATGTGTACTTTTTTAAACTATCTAGTTTTTCTAGATGTTCAGAAGTGCCTAATGTTAAAAGTAAAAATAATAACATATAACACATTTTGTAATTTTTTTGGTTAAAATTCATATTAAATGTTATTTTGGAGAGAAATAGCCAAACTTCCTCCTGAGTAGTGTGTGCAGTATGTGTACTGGTTCAGTGATTTGGAAAAGGTTGGAGGGAAGCAATTGCAAAAGGTAATGTGCTAGTGTGTTTACATTGGGCATTTTTAGACACCATCTCTTCTGAAAAAACCTCAATCCAAGAAAAAAGAAAAACTTTAGCCAGGTGTGGTAGTGCACAATTGTAATCCTAGTACTTGGGAGGCTGAGACAGGAAGGATCACAGATTCTTTGAAAGCCTCAGCAATTTAGTGACTTAGGCCCTCTGCAACTTAGTGAGACCCTGTTTTAAAATAAAGAATAAAATGGGGCTAGGGTGCAGCTTAAAAATAGAATGTTTGTTTGCCCCTGGGTTCCATCCTCATACAAGAAAGAAAGAAGGAAAGAAAGAAAGAAAGAAAGAAAGAAAGAAAGAAAGAAAGAAAGAGAAAGAGAGAAAGGAAGGAAGGGAGAGAAAGAGAAAGAAAAAGAAAGAAAGAAAGAAAGAAAGAAAGAAAGAAAGAAAGAAAGAAAGAAAAAAGAAAGGAAGGAAGGAAGGAAGAAAGAAAGAAAGAAAGAAAGAAAGAAAGAAAGAAAGAAAGAAAGAAAGAAGGAAAGAAGGAAAGAAGGAAAGAAAGAAAGACCTGGCAAAGGACTATCATCCAAAGTCACAACATTCAGCTCTTTTCCAACAGGAAAATTTTACTCACTCTATTAAACAATTCTTAGGGTTCGCCTCTGTTTTCTTTCTTTCTTTTCCTTTCCTTTTAGTTGTGTGTGTGTTTCCTTTTTTTTCTCATTTGCTTCCTTGCTTGTTTGATTTCCAGTGCACCTGCCTGCTCATACCTTGTTCTTTTTCCATTTCTTGTCTCTATATCTATATATTCTATATTATTTACAAGAATTTTTCTTTACTTTCAGTATCTTTATTTTTATTACCTTTTCCTTCCTTAAACTTTTATTATACTTGATTATATTTTCGACCTTACCTTATTTTCACATCTTTCATTCTGTTCCCTTCCTCTTCATTCATTCACCATTTTTATGGCACAATTTGCCTTTGTATATACCAGCTGACTTCTCTGAACCTCTGCTACTAAGGCTAGACCCGATGGGTGAACCAACAAGAAGACCTGCAGACAATAAGGTCAGGCCAATCTTGGCCAACAGGCAAGGCCACCCATCACCTTACACACTCAGCACTTGACAATAGGCTGATCACATCCATGCCTAGGGACATTTTTTTCCTGGGCTTGAAAGACACATAAAGTCATATGGAAGAGCAAAGGAAGAATGAAGAATGCCTCTGAAATGACAAACTGGCTAGCAGCTGCAACCAAGCCAAATATCAGAAGCCCTGTATAGGTCAGAGGCATCATGATGACTCCAGAAAAGCTTTCATTCTTCAAAAATTTTATACATTTATTTCAGTGCATACCTTAAAAATAGCAGGACTTCCACAATATCATGAGTAGTTCACAAAACTTAACAGTAATTTACACTATTAAAATTATGTAATAATTTGCAAACAGTTATGGTTAAATGTCGGGGTCCAGCCCTGGCAAGAGTCGAGGTTCGTGTGTTGGTGAGAGAAGAGTCGAGGTCATGAGAGAGAAGACGGGGACACATGAGACCAAATGACAGCTTCTCAAACTTTATTCTAATGGACACTTCTCCAGCTTTTCTCTTACTTCTCTCCTTTCAGGATTTGTTACTATCTTTATAGTCATGCAAACAGGGACTTCAAGGACAGAAAAAGTCTTTAATAGACTTCAGGGCAGGGTGCCAGACATTTAAATAATAATAGAAAGTATGCTTTGTCTCATCACAAGGCCAGCTTGAACTTAATCTTTGGTCCAAACATTATCCTTGGGGGAAAAAAATCTTTGCTGCCTGAGTCTCTCACAAACCGCTGCCCATCAATTTTAGTTATAATGCTTATACATAAAATTCCAATTGTACATGTTAATCCAAATAATCCTAAAATAATTTTTTGAAGAAGGAAATGCTAGACATACTTCATGGGGGATCTACGCCTTTGTGAGTCCCCTGACTGAGCTTTCTCAAGATTGGCATGAGCTGCTGTAGCAGTTAAAGTCTTTGTTCTATCAAACATTGCCCATGTTTGTATAGTAAATTATTTATTATTATTTATTTTTATTTTTACATTTTTTATTGGTAAATTATAATCATATATCTTAGTGGAATACAAGATGGTATAGGTATACATGCACACATTACCCAATTAGCTCTTACCCAATTCCTGCCCCATTTCTTCCTTCCTCCCTCCTCCTGTTTGGCTTAGTGATTGACTTTAATATGTTTGTTAATGTACATCATGTACATTAGGAAATTTCCCTCTTCCCCCCTCCCATCCTCCTCAGTTAGGTCTCCTTATGTACTCATCTATAGTATCTTCTTCTTTGTTTAGAGTTCCTCTTATGACCCTTTTTCTCCCTAGCTTTAACATATTAAGGAGAGCATCTGATTTCTTATTTTTTGTGACTGATTAATCTCACTTAGCATAATGTTCTTCAGTTCCATCCATTTCCCTGTAAATGATGTAACTGTGTTTTTCTTTATGACTGAGTAAAATTCCATTGTGTACATATCCCATAGTTTTATAACCCATTCATCTGTTGATGGACATCTTGGGTGGTTCCATAGTTTGGCAATTGTGAATTGTGCAGCTAAACATAGATATGCTTGCATTAGTTTGGTAGTTTGGTTTCCATTCTTTTGGGTAGGTACCCAGAAGTGGTATTGCTGGATCATATGGTAGATTTGTTCCCATTCTTCTGAGGATGCTCCATACTGTTTTCCAAAGTGGTTGCACTCATTTTCAATCCCACCAACAATGTTTTAGAGTTCCCACTTCTCCACATCCTTGCCAGCATTTGTTGTTTTTTGTGTTTTGAATGATTGCCATTCTAGTTGGAGTTAGGTAAAATCTCAGGGTAGTTTTGATTTGCATCTCTCTGATTGCTAATAATGTTGAGCATTTTTTTCATGCATTTATTGGCCATTTGAATTTCTTTTTCATGAAGTATTTATTTAGGTTGTATAGTAAATTGTGAAACAAAATGCTTCGATGCTTTCATGATTATATTATATAATGCAAGAATAATTCATGGAAACTTGATATTTTAATTGCTTGTATATCTAGATTTGGCAACATCTTCAGTCTTAATATTTTACTTATTGAAACAAGAGGACTAAATTCAATTCTGTGCATACAGTAAAATTTATTAAAAACATGCTGCTAGTTGTAAGTATAAAATGTTATTTAGTGTACAATGCATCCTACTTCCAGGACTTTTAAAATGAGGACAATGTTTTAACAACATTGAAGTGTGTTGCAGTTTCTATGATGGCTGTGTCTATCTACTGTATGACAGTATTCAATGAATGAATACTATTTACTCTGCAGTAAGGATTAGACTAGTGAAATGGATGAAGAAACATGACTGTGTCACAAAGCACAAAGCACCAGAATTTGACATGTATAGAGAAAGTTACCTTTTACCCCAGCAGGAAAAATAGAAACTGCAGTCATATTTGTTACTGCTGATGAGAATGAAGGGACTAAAAGTGGGGAAAGACATTTCCACAAATGCAAGGAAGTGTATCGTCCATGATTTTGGACTACCAACTAGTGCTATAAGGATTACCAGGGTGGAAGAGAGTGAGTAGAGGGAAACAAAGGTGCACACCAGGATCAGGATGGTCTGGGTGGCTCTGGCCTCAGGAGAGAGTCCAGGTGAGTGGTGGGCACTGTGGATGTACTGTACTTGTCTCTTGTGCCTCAGGAGAATGGTTACCATGGAGACACTTGCCCAGGCCATGAGACCCAAGCATACACCATCAGCAAATGAGAGAATAAGGAAATAGAGTGAAGATGCAATGGTGTCAGGAACAAACCCTGAGCAGTAACCAAAGTTGAATAGATTAGTGTCATTGCTGTTATCAAGGCTAGCCACTCTTATGAGAATTCTGTTGTTTAAAATCATATGCAAAAGCCAGGTGATTAAACAGGAGTGACCAACATACTTGGAGGCTCTGTGTTTAAGCTTCATCCACCTGATGTTGCTGCTGCTGCTGATTGTGATTGCTTGGAAGCAGCTGAGCAGGCATGTGGTTTGCATGGAAGTGCCCCTGGCCACTCGATAAAGGTAGACAATAAGTTTACATGCAACATCATCCAGGAGATACTGGAACCCGACTTCTATCATCACACGAGGAATTCCTATTGTGAAAAGAGCCAAGGAGTTGGCTAACATCAAATGTTTTACAATCAGGTCTTTGGTCACCAAACTCTTCCCATTCAATACAGTCAATAAATAATGAAATAGAAGCAAGAAATTGCCCAGGATTCCCATTGCAGTCTGGAAGAAGAAAATACCCATAGGTATATTCTCAGAAATCATTCTCCATCCATCCAAACAGCCAATTTATTAGGCTCAACAGACCCAGAAGAGAAAATTACAAGTTTGTTTTGTTTTTAAAGAAGAATAACTCAGCTAGGTGTGGTGGTAGATGCCCAGAAATCCCAGTATTTGGTAGGCTGATGTAGGAGGATCACAGAATCGATGACAGATCAGCAATGTAAGGAGACTCTCAGAAACTTAGCAAGACCCTATTTCAAAACAAAACATAAAAAGAACGGAGGTGTCTTTCAGAGGTAGAATGTCTCTGGATTCAATGCCCCATAACAACAACAACAAAAAGTAGAATAATTCAAAATGTTTTCACTTCATCACTTGTATAAAATTTTTCAGAAATAAATGCCTTTCTAAAAGTTTGTTTTTATATCAATAAATGTATTCTTTTGATCTAAAAAATGATTGATATGTAAATTTAATGAAGTTTAATGATTAAGACATTTAACATTCTCAAATTTAAAATCTCTGTGCATTAACCAAAATGTATTTCTCATATATTCAATACATGGTTCATTATCATGGATATTTCATGGGTTTCTTTTTAAAGCAAAAGATTATTGTTACAGTGACATTTCTTTTAGGGATAATGAGGCATATATCATTCATATAATAAGAAAATTATTACACCATGTGTTTAGTGATCCTTTGATAAAGATTTTTTTGAAGGAATGCAAGAATTTTCCAAATCAAGATGTTGAAGGTAGACATTTTTTATTATCATCAGAAACAAGACAATAGTTATCTCATTTGTAATTGTGCAACAGTGTATGTACCAAATATGATCAGAAATTAAAAATAAAGCAAAATATTTGCAAATACTAAATTATCATTTTTAAATCAGTTACATGATTACTCTGTTAGGTTCACTTAAGTGAATAGCAATTATATTTGATGCAAATTTCAACATTCTTTCTAGGTAAGAATGAAAGTCATTAAAATATTGTACTTTAATTTCAACATTAAGGTTTTTTTGTTTTTTTGTTTTTGGTGGTACTGGGGTTCCTGGAAACCCTTCCATCTCTGGGCTACACTCCCAGACCTATTTTATACTTTTTTTAAAATTTGGAAACACGGTCTCTTAAGCTAGCGTGGCTGGCTTCGAACCTGCACGATCCTCCTGTCTCCGCCTTCCAAGTGTGTGGAAGACTGACTAATCCCATTTAGCATAATATTCTTGATTCTATTTTCCTGAAAATGATATTTTTATTCTTCTTTATGGCTGAATAAAATTCCATTGTGTTTATTTATAATTTTGTAATCCATTCATCTGTTGATGGACACCTACACTGGTTTCATAATTTGGCTACTGTGAATTGTGCTATAAATGTAGATATTCATGAGTTATCACTCCTGGATATCTACCCAAAGGGATTGGAACTAGACTACTATAGTAACACAGAACATAGATTTCATAAGTAGAGGGGACAAAACTCTCCAAAACTGATATCTGTGTGTCTTAAACATGATAAGTACATTGGAGTCAACACAAGAGGACTTTTAGTGAGAAAAATATAAAATGATAACTATCTTGGTTCAAACTATATTAACTATCAAAATAGAACATGATGTGTTTGTATTCTTCTACCATCCTGAACCTCATTCATATGTATGATTATAATGCACCAATAAAAAAAATTTAAAAATTAAGGATGAAAGAATGTGGTGATCTGGCATGTTGTGTTTACATTTTTATTTTTATTTCATCTCTTAATCTTTAAGTTTTAAAATTTTTAATTTATAATTTATAATCTATTTATACCTTTAACCTTTGCAAAAGAATATAATTTATTGACATGAATAACCATTTCTATTTATTCCATCTAATTCAGCCACTCAGATACAAAAAATCATTTTTAAAGTTCCACCTAAAGGCACATAAATTTCTGCATAGAAGGAATGAAGAGAGTAAACTTACTTTAAGAGACTTATAATAAGCCAGGGATAGTAATGTGCATGCCTGTAATTCCAGTACTTGGAAGGAAGAGACAGGAGGTTGGCAGATTCAATATCAGCACCAGCAACTTAGTGAGACTCTCAGCAACCTAGCGAGACCCTGTTTCAAAACAAAAACAAAAAATAAAAACAGCTGAGGATGTAGCTCAGAGATAAACAGAGATAAAATGCCACTGAATTCAATCCCCAGTAACAAACACACAAAAGACTTAAAATAAGATTAGATAAAAAATACCTAAATTTAAAAATATATAAAAGAAACATTTTAATTTTGAAACTGATAACATTTCTAATTACTCTTTTTTGTGGTACTGAGGGTAAAACCCGAGGGCATTCTACCTCTGAGTGACACCCCCAGCCCTAGTTTTTATTCTTGAAACAGGGTCTCACTGAGTTGCAAAGGGCCTAAGTAGCTGAGGCTGTCTGAGAACCATGATCCTCCTATCTCAGCCTCTCAAATACTGGGATTACAAGTGTGCACTACCATGCTTGCCTTCTAATTACTCTTGATATCTGAAATAATTCAGATCTTCCTTAAATTCTTACTTTCTATTGTACTGTGAAAAAATTTCCCCTCATGTCATTAAATATTTTCTTGTAGAGACACAAAAGCAATTTTCCAAGTAAAAATTATTCTAGAGCAACATTAATCTAGAGTAACATTAATCTAGAACAACAGTAATTATATTTTACATGTCATGACATTTGAGTGCTTCACACACAATGTTTCATAGGCCATCACAGGCAGAGTGCATTTTAATGTTCATGTATGTGCAAAATGAAGATTAATATAAAACAAAACTATAGTCTGAAACTGCATTGTAAAGTTTGGGTTACACAACTCTAACAATTTTCATTCTTGAGGAATTCGCCAACTGATTCAAGAAAAAGAGAGAAAGGCAGATAAGTGAATGTCTCACAACTACAGTATCAAGAGATTACCTCAGGGCTCAAAGACTGATTTTTTCTCTCTGAATCTACTCTGATTCCACCTTCAGAGATAACAGCTACAAAAGTGCCCTGCTACTGTGATCCATATTTCATGCTCTTCAAAGAATCCCAGACAGTGCCATCTCTGAGCCTAGCATGTTCCTTCCCAGTTCACTTCATATCAGGACAATAGATAAGGTTCTAATGCTGAATAGAATTGAGGAAAGTCTATGCTTTTTGAGTAAGAATGTGCCTGGGACTGCCCTAAACTTTCTTCTAGAATCCTATGTCCATGTCCTAACTCTTTATATACTCAGAGTATAATAAAGAGTATTAATAGTCAATGATTCATTTTCTTGATTTGGATTTTAATCAAAAATTAATTTCAAGGTTCTTATTAATTGTGAGATGCTAAGAATAGCACTAATTACTTCTTCCCTCAATATTTCAAAGAAAATATAATACAGATTGTGTCTAAAGCTTTTCTTAACTTAAGAACTGAGGGAAAACTTCATTACAACTCTCAAACAGTTAAAAATGTTTTGAGAAATGTTGACTTTTATGCTTATAATTTTGATGATTATTTTGAATTTAAAAAAAGGTAGAAGTGAATAAAGAAGGAAGGAAAATAGAAACAGTCAGCCTTAAGAAAGGCTGTTATGAAGCCCCATGAACAGGAGTGGAGAGAATCACTTCTGCATGGGAGCAGACTGGGGAGGGAAAGACACAGTTCATTCTGCATCTGACAGGAAATAGCCCTCATTATATGTGACTTCTTCAAACCCAGAAATGGAGTCACTTTTCTCTCCACATCTTTACCTCAATTCTGATTATACATGTCATGGTGTGAAAGGAAAAGGTGCTCACCTGTGTGCCCAGTGATTCCATGCTGCAAGTGTCACAGTAAGAGGTCACTGAGCCTCAATTTATAGATTTACTATTCCCACGTCTCCTCTTACATAAGATTGTTGATTCTAAAATCAACTTTTGATCCATGACAACATCTTTATGGGGATTGAGTATAACTTTTAATTACCTTTGTCTCAAATGCCTCTCAGTAAACATAATTACAAATGGCACGAGCAAATCCAAATAATCAATTAGGAGGATTGCTGAGGAAAACTTTCCTTTGAGCCCTTGGAATATACAGGATATTACAGGGAGGGATGCAAAAGGCACAGAAATTCAATGCTAAGAAGCAGAAGCCATTTGCATGTATCTGTCTCTGTTATGGCCAATTCAAGGGTCTTTCCCAAGCAACTAACATAAATGTATAACTATATGAGACAGATTTGTAGAGGTGAATATATACCCCCAGCAGAGTTCTTATTATAAGACAATAACAAATATACATAAGACTCACACACAAAGAGGAAGATTCCAGCACAACAGAAATACACACCTGAGAACTCTGAAAATATGAAAATGAAAAACAGCAAGAAAAAAAATAAACTCCTGTAGCTCAACAACAAGGGAGATCACCAATACTGACCTGTAGAAAATGCCAGAAGGAGAATTATAAATTTTATTTTTCAGTATGATCAAAGGCCTCAAAGAAAGAGCACAGAAAATGAAAGAGCATTTCAGTAGAGAAATTGAAGCTCTAGGTAAAAAATAAAAGGGGATTTGAAACGAAAGAGTCAATAAATGAATTAAAGACCATGATAAAATCCACCTCTAGCAGGCTGGACCACATGGAAAGTAGAGTATCAATCTTGGAACACAGGGAGTGGAAGGGGATGGGGCAAGAACTGATTAAAGTCTAATTGGGTGATGCATGCATGTATGTCTCCATCATCTTGCATCCCATTAAATGTATGAATACAATGCACCAATAAAATATTTAAAAAACTGAAAACACAGTCAACAATATAGAGAAAACAATACAACATAATCTGAACATCCAAGAAATATGGGATATGAATCAATCTAACTTATAAGTAATAGGAATTGAAAAGGGTCTATAAGCACAAACCAAGGATACCAGAAACTGCATCAGAGAAACAATATCAGAGAATTTCCCAAATATAGAAAAAGACTTGAATATTTATGTACAAGAAACATTCAGAACATCAGCAAGACAAGATCAAACATGGACTTCCTCACACCATGTAATAATCAAAATGACTAACATAAACACCAAGGAAAGAATCTTAAAAGCAGCAAGAACAAAAGAATGCATGACATTCAGGGGCAAAATTAGAAGAAGCACTCCAAACTTCTCAACCAGTCATTAAAGTCAAGAGGGGCTGGTATGATGTACTGCAGAACTTGGAAGAAAATAACTTTCAACCAAGACTCCTATATCCAGCAAAGATACCATTAAAAACTGATGGAGAAATAAAAATGTTCAGCCAGGTATGGTGGTACATGCTTTTAATTCCAATATTTGGGAGGCTGAGACTGGAGGATTGTAGGTTCCTGGAAAGCCTAAGCAAGTAGTAAGATTTCCATCAGCCTAACGAGACCCTGTTTCCAAATAAAAATAAAATAAGGCTAGAGGTATAGCTCAGAGGTAGAATTCCTCTGGGTTAAATCTCCTGAAACAACAACAACAAAAATATCAAAGTCAATCACTAAGCCAAACATGAGAAGAAGGGAGGAAATAGGGTGGGAATTGGAGAAGGGCTAAATGAGTGATATGTGCATGTATGCCTCTACCATCTCGTACCCCATTAAGATGTCTGACTATAATGCACCAATTAAAAAAAAAGAAAAACATTTCAAGACAAGAAGAAACTAAAGGAATTCATGACTACCAAGCCAGCACAAGAGAATATACTTAAAGAAACAAAACACAAAGAAGAAGAAGAAAAAAGCAAATACTATAATTAGAGGAGGGGTAAACTCCACCAGATAGGCAACTAAGGAAAAAGGAATGACACTACATCACACAGAACATAGAATTCAAACTGACAAAAACCAAAAATAATATCTAAAATAATAACACTGAATATCAAAGGTCTTAACTCCCCAAGTAAAAATCATAGACTGGCAAAGTGGATTTAAGAACATAATCCATCTATATGCTATTTGCAAGAAACTCACTTTACAGCCAAAGATATTCATATGCTAAAGTTGAACATATGAAAAAGATATACAATGCAAATGGAGATATCAAACAACCAAGGATAGCAAGGCTTATATCCAATAAAAACACTTTAAGCCAAAACACATCAAAAGACAAAAAGCAAGTCACTTCTTATTAATAAACGAAATAATCTGACAAGAAGATGTAATGACAGCAAAGATTTACTTCCCAAGTGTGAGTGCACTCAATTTATAAAATAAATTAAAAAACAAATTCATTTTCTGTACACTTTCTTTTATGCCTTTAACCATATTGAAGATTAAAATTTTGGATTCTTTTTCTGGCATTTCCTACAGGTCAGTATGAGTGATTCCCTTATTGTTGACTTGTGAGAGTTTGTTTTCTCAATGTTCTTCATTCTCATATTTGCACCTCAGGCATCAAGTAGACCCAAGTACAATAATATTGGAAGATTTTTAACATACCACTAAATATATCTTTCAGGCAAAAGATGAATAATGATTCTTTAGACCTAAAGAATACTATAAACCAATGGACCTAATAGACATATACAGAATATTTCAGCAAACAAAAATTGAGTACACATTCTTTTTGGCTGCTCATGAAACCTCCAAAATAGACCATACTCTGGGCCACAAAGCAAGTACCAACAAATTTTTTTAAATGTAATATAATTTCCTGCATCTTCTCAGATCACAAGGAAATGAAAACAGAAATCAAAAACAGGAAAACCAAAATAAAATACATAAATACATGAATGAGGATTGGGTCAAAAAAGAAGGGGAGAAAAAAAATTCCTAGACTTAAAAATAGAGACATAACGTAGCAAAATCTATGGGACACTTTGAAGGTGGTTTTAGGAAGAAAATTTATAGCACTGAGAGCCTATATAATAAAAACAGAATAGAAAGAATGTACTTGAACATCATTAAGACAATATATAATAAATCAGCTGGGTGTGGTGTTGTACACTTGTAATCCCAGCATTCGAGAGGCTGAGACCAGAGGATTGCTGTTCACAGACAGCCTCAACTACTTAGCAAGGCCCTTCACAATTCAGTGAGACCCTGCTTAAAAAATAAAAAGACAAAATATAGGGCTGGGGAGGTAGCTCGGAAGTACAATGCCCCTGGGTTCTATCTCTAGTACTGGGAAAAAAATATATATATATATATCTCCAATATAAAAATATAAATTATATATAACCACCCCTTTTCAATACAGTCCTTGAGATTCTAGCCAGAGCAATAAGACAAAAGAAGACTATTGGCCGGGCGTGGTGGCACACGCTTGTAATCCCCACGCTTGGGAGGCTGAGACAGGATGACCACATAGGTTCAAAGCTAGCCTCAGCTACTTAGTGAGGCTCTCAGGAACTTAGTGAGACCCTGTTTCCAAATAAAATATAAAAAAATAGGTCTGGGAGTTTAGCCTAGAGGTAGAAAAGCCTCTGGGTTCCACCTCCAGTACCACCACCAAAAAAAAAAAAAAAAAAAAAAAAAAAGTTAGTAACTTTCCTATATGCCAAACATAAATTCACTAAGAAAGAAGTACAAAAAAAGTTCTATTCACAATAACCTCAAGAACAATAAAATATCTAAGAATAAACCTAACCAAGGAGATAAAAGACTTCTATAATGAAAATTATAAAATACTAAAGAAAGACATTTAAAAAGATCTTAGAAGTGAAAAGATCACCCTTGCTCTTGGATAGCTAGAATAAATATTACCAAAATGATCATTCTGCCAGAAGTGTTCTGCAGGGCCAATGCAATCCTTATCAAAATACTAATTTCATTCTTCACAGATGTAGAAAAATTAGTCATAAATTTTATTTGAAGAAACAAAAGATCCAAAATAGTCAAAGCAGCCGGGCATGGTGGTGCACGCCTGTGATCCCAGCATTCGGGAGGCTGAGACCAGAGGATCGTGGTTCACAGACAGCCTCAGCAACTTAGTGAGGCTCTCTGCAGCTTAGTGAGACCCGGTTTCAAAATAAAGAGTAAAACCAGGGCAGTAGGTGTAGCTTGGAGGTCAAATGCCCCTGGGTTCCATCCCCAGACCTGTAAAAAAAAAAAAAGTCAAAGCAATTCTCAGGAATTCCTGACATCACAATTCCTGACTTAAAATTATACTGCAAATGCTGGGCATAGTGGCACACGCTTGTAATCCCTGCAGTTGGTAGCCTAAGACAGGAGGATCACACAGGTTCGAAGCCAGCCTCAGCTACTTAGTGAGGCTCTCAGCAACTTAGTGAGACCCTAAGTGAGACTCTGAGCAGGTTTTCTCAGGGAATGAAGGACTTGTTCCTGTCAGGTGCAGAAAGGACTGTGTCTTCCCATCATACCCGTGCACATGCAATTCCTTCCACTGGCTGCCTGTGGTTCTTGTTGATATCAGCCATTCTGTAGGTTGAATCATCCTCCTTTTCTTTTTTATTTCTTCCCCACTTCTTTTGATTAAATGTTGGAAGGTTTAAAATCATGTGCACCAAAACAAATATTATATCCCACAGGCCTACTTTTTAGAAATTTTAATTAAATGGAATAAAGCTTTTTATATTAAAAATTGATTTCACACTTAACTAAAATATTCTTAATAATTGGGAACATGTGATGATCAGGAACTTGGAGCATAAGTGATTAGTGTGAGTGGCTTTTGTTTCCCTTTGGACACTGCATGAAAGTTGGTGTGAAAAATCGGTTCGTAATAAATATTTCTTCAGTTATTTAATGGACGAAAGGTTTAGGCACATTTTTCACTGTCTTTCTTCAGGGGATATTTGAAAAGGAACAGTACTGTTATTCTTAACACCTCACAATATGCCAGTATCCTGAAAATAATTATAAAGCAAACCCAAATGGAAAAATCTGATCATTGGCTGTTAATCATTTTTGCTGTACTTTGAATCCATGGAGAGTTTTAGAACATGTATCCAGAATCCCAGAAGTAAGGTTGAAAGAAACCCTGGCTACATTCATGCTCTCAAAAGCACAGTGTTGCCCATTCTGTCCAGCATGGATATTTTTGTATTTTTTAACATTTACATGTTTATATTTTATCATTATCGTCTACATTCATTATTATAATAATCATATGTATTTTATTAAATGAATGAAGTGAAGCTGACTTAAATTTCATGGGCAGATAAACAAGAGAGCAAGGAGCTACCTGGAATGGCTTGCAAGATTTGGAGTCTTATTCTTGTGCCTTTATTCGTGGCAAAATGAAGAGGAGATATTCCTCAGGATAACTCAGAAGAAGGTTCGGAATGTCAGATGACTTCCTCCTTTTCCTCCTTCTATTTCATCATCATCTTCTCTGTCCCCTTCCCACTTTTTCCTCCTCTCTCTTATTACTCCTCCTAATTCATTCTTCCTACTTCCCTCCCCCTCTCTCTCATCCTTCTCCTCCTTTTTCTCCCTCCCTCCTTCTTTCTCCTTCTCCTTCTTCGTCGTCATCTTCCTCCTCCTCCTCCTCCTCCTTCTTTTAAAAAATTATTTTTCAAAAAGGTTCAGAAAAAGTGGTCAATGGGAACTCAGTTTCAGTTAAATAGAGATAAAAATTTCTGCTGTGCTGGCATAATGCGATATATATATATATATATTGGTGGTACTGGGGTTCCTGGAAACCCTTCTACCTCCGGGCTACACTCCCAGACCCATTTTATACTTTTATATTTAGAAACAGGGTCTCTTAAGCTTTGAACCTGCGTAATCCTCCTGTCTCTGCCTCCCAAGCCGGGGAATTACAAGCTTGCGCCACCACACCTGGCTATAACTATCAATATTAATTGTGTATTGTATCTTTTTTATTTTAGGGGTCTTTTCTTCTATTTTGCTTTATGTGTCAAATGAGTCATAATGAAGTTATACCATTTGTTCTTTTTAATCTTCATTAAATATTTATGAAATTTTTATTGGTTCATTATAGTCATACATCTTAATGGATTGCAAGATGGTAGAGGCATAGACGTACACATCATTCATTTAGCCTTTCCCCAATTCTCCCCCATTCCCTCCCCCTCCCTCCTTCTCATGTTTGCCCTAGTGATTGACTTTGCTATGATTGTGAATGTACATCATGTACCTTAGAGATTTATCTCTTCCTCCCTCCCATCCCCATCAGTTAGCTTGCCTTATTTGCTCATCTGTGGTTTCATCTTCTTTGTCTAGAGTACCTCCTCTGAACATTTTTCCTCTAGTTTTCACATATTAGAAAGAGCATCTGATTTCTTACTTTTTATGACTGACTAATCTTAGTATAATGTTTTCCAGTTCCATCGATTTCCCTGTAAATAATGAAATTCCATTATGTACATATCCCATAGTTTTGTAATCCATTAACCTGTTGATGGAAATATTGCCTGGTTCTAAACTTTGGCAATTGTGAATTGTGCGGCTATGAACATTGATATGCATACATTAGTTTGGTAGTTTGGTTTTTATTATTTTAGGAAGATATGCAGAAGTGGTATTGCTAGATCATATGATAGATTCATTCCCATTCTGCTGAGGATCCTTCATACTACTTTCCAAAGTGATTGCACTAATTTGCAATCCCACCAGCAGTGTTTAAGAGTTCCTGTTTCCTCAAACCCTCACAAGAATTTGTTGTTTTGAATGATAGCTACTCTAGTTGGAGTTAGGTGAAATATCAAAGTAGTTTTGATTTGCATCTCTCTGATTGCTAATGATGTTGAGCATTTTTTCATATATTTATTGGTCCTTTAAATTTCTTTTGATAAGTGTCTATTTAGTTCACTTCCCATTTTTTGATTAGGTTACTTGTTTTCTTGGTGCATTTTTGTATATTCTAGATATTAGTCCTCTATGAGAGGAATGGTTGGCAAAAGGTTTTTTCCATTCTGTCGACTCTCTGTTGTTCTCTTTACCAGTAAAGGACTACTTGGTCCTTTCTGTTAAACTTGAGTTTGAAGTGTAACTTGTCATAGTTACTATTCTTGCTTGTTTTTGAGTTCCATTGGCATGGATTACCTTGATCCAGCACTTCACCTTTAGTTTGTGACTATCTTTACTTGTAATGTATGTTTCTTGCTACCAGCAGATAGATGGATTCTGGTATATGACCCATTTTGCCAACTCATGCGTTTTTATTGGAGAGTTGAGGTCATTTATGTTCAGTGTGATTATTGAGAGATGATTTTTAATTACTAACATTTTTATTTTTAACTTCTGTTTGAGTTAGTGTTTGTTTTCTTTCCATAGTTGTTTGCTTGATGGAAATTATTGTTTCTCTGATTCTGGCATTTATTACTTATTTCTTCTTTGCAGTTAATCTCTGAGTATTTTCTCTACTGCTGGTTTGAAAGACATAAATTCTTTCAGCTTCTGTTTGGTATGGAAGATTTCTATTTCCCTGCCAAATTTGAGAAATAGTTTTGCTGGGTAGAAAATTTTTGGCTGTAAGGTGTTTTCCACCCCCCCCCCAAGAGTTTGAAACATGTTACTTGAGGGCCTCATGGCTTACATGTCTTGGTTTTGTAAGTCTGGACTGATTCAAATTGCTTTCCCTCTGAATGTCATTTGGTCTTTTGCTTTCATTGCCTTTAAGATTCTTTCCTTGCTTCTGTGCTGGTCAGTTTGACTATTAGGTGGTGTGATGAACCTTTTCTCTTATCTTGTCTAAAGGGATTCTATAAGTTTCCTGTAGCTGTGTATCAAACTCTCCTATGTTTGAAAAAATTTCTGATATTACTTCTTTAAAAATATTGTTGTTACTTTTGACTTCACCTTCTATTCCTTCTACAGTCCGTGTGGGTCTGCTTGGATTCTTTTAACCATTTAAAGTTCACATTCTAGTTTTTTTTTTTTTTTCAAAATGGCGACCGAGGGACACAGCACTTCTCAGTAGCTGAAGCAAATAAAGTTTAAATACTTAGAAAGCAGTGTCTAAATCAACAAAATAAATACATACCAGGAACCAAAACACATCCAGGTACCTCGGTGGAACCCTGAACTTGAAGAAGAAGAACAAAGATCGGACACGGGACCTGCTGCGATACAATCGGAACGCTGATCGGAACGTGGATCGGCGGGCTGCTTTTGCAGCTGCCCAAGGAGCTGCCTGCCCGATATTACCATGGCAAGATAATTCGGGACTAAAAACGGACGTAGGACCGCATCTTAAGCAGCGAGCAGCACCCACCAGAATTCTGTGTGCCCACCAGCGACCGGATCACAACTGCATAGAGACTCCCACGGATTCCTGCACCAAGTCAGGTACCTGAGGGTGCCCTGGTAAGTTGGGGACCTAGTGTGTGCGCAGCCTCAACCCCCCAGCACAGGCTCAAGCCTCAGAACCGAGCACTCTCCTCGCGCAACTTGCCTGCGCCACGGTCCCCTGCTGGTAGTCAGTACCTGTACACTGCCACCCCTAAATTGGATCCTGCTTGTGTGTCAAGCCCCTGCCACCTTGCCAGAGCCTGCCTTCCAGGCTGCGAAAACCCTGGGTGACCCGGAAATCTCCTTGGGGCACCCCCAGCTTCTACGTCCCACGGGAGGCAGAGACCATTGCTGGACAACGCGCACTGGACCCTTGAGCACCTACCCTGCACCCCTGGCCCACTGCTGGGTGTTCCCACCCTCCTGGTAGCCAGATGCTTAGTTCTAAGCGAGAACACAGCTCGATACACCTTGGAAGAGCATACCAGCAGCAATAGACAGCTGCATCCACTCTCACTTGGGTCCAGTATTAGCAGCGCATCCAGCCTGCACTCTTGGAATAGGCAGAGCTCTGGCAGTAAGTGTGGGCATCCAGGAACCAGCATCCATTTTCCCAGGGTACATCTTGGGACCACACCGGCTAGCCCAGCTGGAATTTCCAGAAACACAAGAAAATCCATCGGGCCACAAAATCTGCTCAGGACCTCAGGGGGAGGTTCCAATTATACTTTGGTCATTCTCCACCCCTGCTGTAGGGAAGCACAGGCTGGAGGCTAGGGTGGTGAGTGCAGAAGTTTTGACCACAGGTTAGAATTTTGCAGAACTTGTGAATTGTACAGAATCAAATAACAGTGAAATCAGACATCCGGACACATAAACCTAAAGCAGCTAAAGGAGAGAAAAGTGTCCAAATACCCAGAGTGACTTAAGAAGATAAAAATAGAGTACAAAGAAAATTAAGAGACATTGGATGGTATTCTGAAAGCTACCAAAGCAATCAGATACGCACATATTATATGGACCTGACCCCATATGCGTAAATAAGGAGGACTGTTTGGTTTACTTTTAATGTGGATGTTAGGTTTTATTTTGCTTTTACAGTGCTTTTGTTTTGGTATGGTTATTGCTGTTTTATTTTTTTTCTTTTAACCCACATTTCTTTTACTTATATATTGGATAGTTTGCCTTATTTTTTTATTTCACACAGCTGCTAGTTCCTTTTATTTTATTCTTGTTCTTTTTTCCTCTTTCTTCCTCTTTCCTTCCTTTTTTTCACTCTCCTCCTTTGATTGGTTTTCCTTTATTTTTCTTGGATTACATAATAGTCTTGGTATCTTGTGTGGATTCTTCTTTTTTATGTCTGTCTGCTCCTTCCATCATCCCTATTTACAAACCTACCCACACTAACCTACATACTTTTCTCCCCCAAAACTTTTCCCCATAATATACCTCCTGGTTTAATACTCAAAGTATCTCTTATATCCATAATTACTCTACTAACGACAAGAGTCCTAGTAGTTAACTCTCTCTCATTCCTAGCAAGTTATTACCTTATCATACTTAAAGTCTTTCTCAACCTAACATATCCTCTACCTAATCCGACTCCTTTACCAATCACCCCAGCTCCTTACACATCACCCGACCTCAACACTGGAAAGGCTCTGCTGAATAACCAATACCCCCAAACTCCTAATATTAAGATTTGACTAAGCACAGTACTCACGAACGATGGGTAGAAATCAGAAAAACAAGACAGAGAATGCTATAAATATGAGAACCAGGAATTATGAAGAGACAGCAGAAATCACGAATACTGACCTACTAGAAATGCAAGAAGGGGAGTTCAGAATCTTGATGTTCAATATGATGAAAGGATTTAAAACAAGTATAGAGGAGGTTAAAGGTGAATTAGAAACACTAAAAAAGAATCAGAAAGAGGTCTGGAATGAAATGAAAGAGGCAATAAGTGAAATGAAGACAGCAATAGAAAGAAATTCTGGAAGATTAGATGAAATGGAAAACAGAATATCAATATTAGAAGACAGTACATCCCAAACCGAAAACACAGTCAGCGATATACAGAAATCTTTACAGCAACAAAACCTAAACATCCAGCAATTATGGGATAATATGAAGCGCCCTAATTTACGGATAATAGGCATTGAGGAAGGGATAGAGGTACAGACCAAGGGCATCTGTAATATCTTCAAGGAAATAATCTCAGAGAATTTTCCAAATATGGAAAGAGACTTGAATCTTCAAGTCCAGGAGGCATACAGAACTCCACTGAGACAGGACCAAAGAAAAACCACACCACGCCACATAATAACCAAATTGACCAGCATAGAGGCCAAGGAAGGAATCTTAAAAGCAGTGAGAACAAAAGGTCGGGTGACATATAGAGGCAAAACAATAAGAATCACCCCAGACTATACAACCCAGGTCAGGAATGCTAGGAGAGACTGGTACGATGTGATTCAGACCCTGGAAGAAAGTAACCTCCAGCCAAGGCTCATCTATCCAGCAAAACTACTATTCAAGATCAATGGGGAAGTCAAAGTCTTTCAGGATAAACAGAATCTCAAAAAATTCATGAATTCAAAGCCAACACTAGAGAAAATTCTTAAAGAAATAAATCATAAGGAAGAAAAAAGAAGCAGACTTCAGAATCAGAGAAGAGAGGAAGTTAATAAGTGGGCCATTTAAGTAAAGAAGAAAGATCACACCACCCAAGAGTAGACAGAACACAAAATGACAGAAAACAAAAATCATATTTCAATAATATCTCTCAATGTCAAAGGACTTAACTCACCAATCAAAAGACATAGACTGGCAATGTGGATTAGGAAACATAATCCAAATATATGCTGTCTGCAAGAAACTCACCTCACAGCCAAAGACATTCACAGGCTGAAGGTGAAAGGATGGAAAAAGATATACCATGCCACCAGTGACCAAAAAAGAGCAGGGGTAGCAACCCTGATATCCAACAAAACAGACTTTAAACTAAAACACATCAAAAGAGACAAATCAGGGCACTTCCTTTTATTAAAAGGAACAATACACCAAGAAGATATAATGATAGTAAATATTTATGCCCCAAATGTGGGTGCAACCACATTTGTAATACAAAACCTTCTGGACATAAGATCCCAAGTAGGCCCAAATACAATAATTCTGGGAGACTTTAATACGCCTCTCACACCACTGGATCGATCTTCAAGGCAAAAGATGAGTAAAGATGCTTTAGAACTAAAGGAAACCATAAACCAAATGGACCTAATAGACGTTTTCAGAGTATTTCAACCAGGAACTACAGAATACACTTTCTTCTCAGCAGCCCATGGAACCTTCTCCAAAATTGATCACATCCTGGGACACAAAGAAAATGCCAGCAAATTCAAAAAATGTAATATAATTCCATGCATCTTTTCAGACCACAATGGAATAAAAGTAGAAATCAACAACAGGAAACTCGAAAGAAAGTATTCAAATTCATGGAGAATGAATGATACACTATTGAATGACGGATGGGTAAGAGCAGAAATTGGGGAAGAAATAAAGAAATTTATGGAAACAAACGAAAACAGAGACACAACCTACCAAAACCTATGGGACACCATGAAGGCAGTACTAAGAGGAAAGTTTATTGCATTGAGTGCCCACATAAAAAGGACGGAGAACCACCAAGTAAAGAACCTAATGACACAACTCAAGGACCTAGAAAGACTGCAACAGTCTATTCCCAAAGCCAGCAGAAGACAAGAAATCATCAAAATTAGGGCAGAAATAAATGAAATAGAGAACAAAAAAACAATTCAAAGAATCAATAAAACAAAAAGTTGGTTCTTTGAAAAGATTAATAGAATTGATAAACCCCTGGCCAACCTAACCAAAAGAAAAAGAGAATCAACTCAAATTATCAAAATTAGAAATGAAAAAGGAGATATCACCACAGATAGTGAAGAAATTCAAAATATTATCAGAAACTACTTTAAAAATTTATACTCCAATAGATTTGAAAACCTGGATGAAATTGACAGATTTCTAAGTACAGTTAACCTTCCTACACTCAACCAAGAGGACATAGCAAGCCTAAACCAACCAATAACAACCAAAGAAATAGAAATGGCAATAAAAATTTTTCCACCAAAGAAAAGCCCACAGCCCAGATGGGTTCCCAGCTGAATTCTACAAAACCTTCAGTGAACAACTAATACCAATACTTCATAACATGTTCCGGGAAATTGAAAGAGATGGAACTCTTCCAAATTCCTTCTATGAGGCCAGTATCACATTAATCCCCAAACCAAATAAAGATACCTCAAGAAAGGAAAACTACAAACCAATATCCTTAATGAACATAGATGCAAAAATTCTAAACAAAATACTAGCTATACGCATTCCAAACTATATCAAGAGAATAATACATCATGACCAAGTCGTTTTCATCCCAGAAAAACAAGGCTGGTTCAACATATGCAAATCAATACATGTTATTCACCACATAAATAGAACCAAGAACAAAAACCACATCATCATAGCAATAGATGCTGAAAAAGCATTCGACAAAATCCAACACCCATTTATGTTAAAAACACTGCAAAAAATTGGGATAGAAGGAAAGTACTTCAACATCATCAAGGCAATATACTGCAAACCCAAAGCCAACATTATAGTGAATGGGGAAAAACTGCAAGAATTTCCGCTACAGTCAGGAACAAGACAAGGATGCCCACTATCACCACTCCTTTTCAATATAGTTCTTGAGACTCTTGCTGCAGCAATCAGACAAGAGAAGGAAATCAAAGGAATCCACATAGGAAGAGAGGAAGTAAAACTATCCTTATTCGCAGATGACATGATCCTTTATCTGGAAGACCCAAAGAACTCAACCAAAAGACTTCTGGAGCTGATTGACAAATTCAGCAAAGTCGCAGGTTACAAAATCAACCTAAAGAAATCAGTGGCCTTTCTTTATGCCAACAACGAACCCACAATGAAGGAAACAAAAACAATTCCATTCACTATAACCTCAAAACCAATAAAATACCTAGGAATAAACCTAATCCAAGATGTAAAAGACCTCTACAACAAAAACTATAAAACATTAAAGAAAGAAATAGAAGAAGACCTTGGAAGATGGAAAGATCTCCCGTGCTCATGGATAGGCAGAATAAATATCATCAAAATGGCCATTCTGCCAAAACTGATCTATAGGTTCAATGCAATTCCCATTAAAATACCAGTGACATTCTTCAGAGACCTATAAAAATCAATCATGAACTTCATATGGAGAAAGAAAAGACCTAGAATAGCCAAAGCAATTCTCAACAACAAGAAACACACAGCAGGCATTACAATCCCAGACTTCAAACTATACTATAGAGCAATAGTAGTAAAAACAGCATGGTACTGGCACAAAAACAGATATACTGACCAGTGGATTAGAATAGAAGATACAGAAACAAACCCACTCATCTTTAGTCAATTAATCTTTGACAAAGGGGCCAAACACATACGCTGGAGAAAAGACAGCCTCTTCAACAAGTGGTGCTGGGAGAACTGGCTAACCATTTGTAAAAAGATGAATCTAAACCCCTATATCTCACCTAACACAGGAATCAACTCAAGATGGATCAAAGACTTAGAAATTAGACCTGAGACTGTGAAGTTAGTAGAGGAGAACATAGGTTCAACACTACAACATATTGGCACAGGCAGTAACTTTCTCAACAAAACCTCCAAAGCTCAGGAAATTAAAGCAAGAATAAACAAGTGGGACAACAGCAAACTAAAAAGTTTCTTCTCATCAAAGGAAACTATCAATAACCTAAAGAGGAAGCCTACAGAATGGGAAAGGATCTTTACCAGCCACCATTCTGATAGGGGGCTAATATCCAGAGTATACAAAGAGCTCAAAAGGCTCAACACTAGCAAAACAAACAACCCAATCAAGAAATGGGCAAATGAACTAAATAGACACTTCACAAAAGAAGAGATACAAAGGGCTAATAGATACATGAAAAGATGTTCTTCATCACTGGCCATCAGGGAGATGCAAATCAAAACTACACTGAGATTCCATCTAACCCCAGTCAGAGTAGCAAGCATAAAGAAATCAAACAACAACAAATGCTGGCGAGGATGTGGGGAAAGAGGAACTCTTTTACACTGTTGGTGGGAGTGCAAACAAGTTCAGCCACTATGGAGATCTGTGTGGAGATTCCTAAGAAAGGTGGGAATAGATCTACCATATGATCCAGCTATACCACTCCTGGGTATCTTTCCAAAGGGGTTGAATTCAGAGAAGTACAGCAACATATGCATACCTATGTTCATAGCAGCACAATTTGTAATAGCCAAAATATGGAACCAACCCAGATCACCATCAACAGATGAATGGATAGCAAAACTGTGGGAAATACACACAATGGAATTCTATTCAGCCATAAAGAAGAACAAAATTATATCATTTGCAAGAAGATGGAAAGCCCTGGAGAGCATCATGTTAAGTGAGATCAGCCAAGCACAGAAGGAGAAGATACACATGTTTCCTCTAATATGCCCAAACTAGAAAACACAAAGGATACCAGTAGGACCCCAGATATTAGAGGGGAAATACTAGCTAAGTTTTAATGGAAAGATAGGAGAGGAGAAAGGCCGATCTTGATTAATGAGGGTCTACACCTGAACATGTGTAAAATTATGAATAAGACATGGTTAACCTGGACAACCATTGGTGGGGGTGGGAGAAAATGGGGGCGGGGGGAGAGGGCACCAAATATAGTGTAAATGTATACTACTTATGTTCAATAAAAAATTGTTAAAAAAATAAAAAAAATAAAGTTCACATTCTTTTTTTTTTTTTTTTTGGTGGTACTGGTGTTCCTGGAAGCCCTTCTACCTCCGAGCTACACTCCCAGACCTATTTTTACATTTTCATTTTGGAAACAGGGTCTCCTAAGCCAGCGCGCGAGGCTGGCTTCGAACCTGCGCGATCCTCCTGTCTCCGCCTCCCAAGCGCGGGGATTACAAGCGTGTGCCACCACGCCCGGCAATAAAGTTCACATTCTATAGTAGGTTCGTGAGCATGTTCCAATCACTCTCATTTGCTCTGTATCCTATAGTAATGATGTCACTTTACAGCCTTGCTTTTTAGTTTCCCTCAATGATTGGGACCCTGGCCTAGTGTCTGGCTCTGTGCAAGCCCCGAGTGCCATCAGCACCTTTCCTGCTGAAAGCCTGGGTCTCTGAACTCTCTGGAAGAACCTGTCCATTTCAGTCTAAGTAGGCAGTCGGTATCATTAGGGATGGATCCAGTGTTAAATGCATGTCTCCCTCCATGCTGTTCACCAATGCTGAGCCTGAGTTTCTCCCTGCCTGCATAGGTGCCACTGGGACCAGACCCAGTGTATATGTAGGACTCCCCATTCTCCACAGTGGAGAAAAAAAAGCCTAGAAATTTTATGACACTTAACAACTTTTTCATATAGGTCAATGGTCAAATCCACGTTATATTTCTATAAATAAGAAACAGAGGATGCAACTGCCATCATAGAAATATTTACTTGTAAACAAAAGAAACAAAATAATAAAAGTAAATCTAACAACAATCAGTGTGTAGACAGAGCAAATTGTTTACTGAAATGGATTCTTCCCTCTCTCTGGGCCTGTGATTGCATACATGAACTTAATTTCTATCTCCCCTGTGGCTGGGCCATATTAGCATATTGTGTGTGCACTGAGATTCTACCTCAGGTATTCACCAGGGCCCATCCCTTGCCCTGAAACACCTGGCACAGGTATCAGACAACTAGAGATCACGTCTACATCTCAGAATCTGCCAACATCATTCAAACTAGAACATTCCAAGCTCTTCCACCAGACCTGCCATTCACTTTCCCCACAAAACACAGCACAACCATTGCATACATTTTTCCTTGCTCATTAATCGGCCTCCTGACCAAATCTGGTCCTTTCTCCAGTAAACAAACTTGTGTGACAAAACTTGCCCCTTGCTCATAGAAGTAATAAAACTCCACTTCCTATGGCACTGAATTCTTTGTGACTTCTTTAAATGACATTTTACTTATTGTTCTAAATTAAGACCAAGACATTAATTTAGACTCCTTGCCTGGCACAGCCAACAGGTATAAAGCATTTAGGACTGCATGGAAAATTCTCTTCAGCCCCATTCCCAGTATGTCTTGTGTCTGGAAAAGAGTGCTAGTGAAAACCATGGCTCTCAGCCTGCCTGCTATTTTCATCATGAGGAGTAGAGCTGTGCTTGCCCATTCTTGCTATCAGCTTTAAAAATATAAATTAATAGAGAGACTTCCGGGAAGATGGCGACCGAGAAAAGCAGGGCTTAAGAGCCCCGCTAACAACCAATCTCCATTACCACAAAATCAGCGCCTTTCATAGCCAGAAAACACCATCACCAGAGAAACAAAAAAATCACCAGGCTCCAGAGAGAAAGTGGACTGAGAACAGAGCTCAGAGCCACAGAGGAGATAACCAGCCTCACGCCCGAGGACACGGCAGCAGCACCATACTGCCGGTGGCAGCGGCAAATTCACCGGACGGCTACAGCAAGCAGAGGTGAGCCACTGCGGAACAGCCAGGCGGGATTTCTCGCTGCAGGTAAAATCTAAAGCTCCCAGTGGCTGAGCTCAGCACACGCCGCAGGGATTCAGAGTGGAAATCAAAACCAAGAAGAAATACGCCAGCCTCACGGCCGAGGGCGTGGCAGCAGCGCCATATTGCCACCAGCGGCAGCAGCAGCAAATTCACCGAATCCAGTACAGCTACATCTGCGAACTCAAGAACAGTGATCCAAATTGCGGGCCACAGAGGAGAAATCCCAGTACTGTACTCCCTGGGACTTGACCCAGTGGGGGAGGGGCGGTGGCATAGATATCACACCATAGGAGAACATGCAACCTGGCACCCCCCAGGTCTAAAACAGCCTCTATCAACTCTCTGGGTCGGAGACTCTGTGATACAACCCAGTAAAGGAGTAGTGGGGTCTGAGATCCAGAACACCTTAAGTGAAGTCATAGTGACCCAAGGGAAGAACCCAGAGAAGGAAGAAACTTCCAAAATCATGGGAAAGAAGAATAATACTGGAGCAATGAATGCCCACAACCCCACAACATTAGAACCCGATAAAACAGAAAATCAGAGATTTCTAGAAGATTAAATCAGGAAAATAACTGTAGAAATAATAGAGGTGCTTCGAAAAGAACTCAGAGAGAGCCAAAAAGAGATAAAGGATGCAATTGATGAAGTAAAGGCCTCAATTCAAAGCACAAACAACCGATTAGACCACATGGAGAACAGAATCTCGCTCTTAGAAGATGATCATTCCAAAAATGAACGCATAGTTTCTAATCTAGGAAAAAATATCCGACAGCAGGAATCTGATATTGAAGAAATATGGGCCCATTTTAAGAGAGCTAACCTAAGAATAATTGGAATAGAGGAGGAAAAAGAAATTGAAACCAAAGGGATCAACAATCTCTTCAAGGAAGTAATAGCAGAAAATTTTCCAAACATAGAGCAAGAGGTTGATACACAGGTCCAGGAAACTTATAGAACTCCCTTTAGACAGGATCGGAGAAGAGGATCCCCACGCCACATAATTGTCAAAATGACCAATGTGGAAGCCAAGCAGAGAATCTTAAAGGCAACAAAAGCAAAGGGCCAAGTGACATTCAGAGGCAAACCAATTAGAATCACTCCAGACTTCCCAAACCAAGTCATGAGAGCCAGAAGGGCTTGGAGTAACATATTCCAAACTCTGAAAGAAAACAACTTCCAGCCAAAAATTTCCTACCCAGCAAAACTTTCTATCAAATTAGATGGAGAAATAAGAAGCTTCCATGACAAACAGAAACTGAAGGAATTTATGTCTTCAAAACCAGCACTAGAGAAAATACTCAAAGAGATTAACTACAAAGAAGAAATAGGTAACACACAACAGAACCAGAGAAACAAGAGTTTCCATCCAACAGTCAACTAAGATTGGTTATCTGTGGAGATTCATTACTTATGTTAGTCTTTTACCTATCTCTAAATGGTATTGTTTGCCTTTATTGTTGTTAATTTTTAGGATTTCTAGTTGGAATATTAATATACCTTCAGATATAGCATTTGGAAATATTTTATCCCATTCTATCAGTAACTTTTAACTCTGTTTACATTGTCTTTGGATATACAATATTTTTTTTATTTTTTAGGGAGTTTGTATACTCTTCTGTTGCCTGTGCCATTGAAATCATATCCAAGAAATCACTGCCTATTTCAGTGTTGTGAGGTTTTATGACCCAGATTTTCTCCTAAAAGTTTATAGTCTTAAGATTTATATTTAGGTCTTTTATCTATTTTGAGTTAATATTTGTATATGGGATTAGGTAAGGGTCCAACTTTATTCTTTTCCATGTAATTATTATGTTTCAACAATATTTAGTTAAAATATTATTATTTCTACCACCAAATGTTCGTGGAAACCTTGTCAAAAATAACTTGACAATATAGGGAAGAATTTAGCTCTAGGCTTTTATTTAACTCCAATGGTTTATATATCTGCCTTTAGAATAGTACTACACTGTTTCAATTATTGTAGCTTTATATGGTTTGAAATCAGAAAATATATATCTTCTAGCTTTGTTCTTTTTCAAGATCGTTTTGGGTATCTAGAGTCCATATTCCATATTAGGATAGAGTTTTTTTTCTGAAAAATAAATATATAAATATATGATAGCTTCACCTAAAAAAATAGAAAAAAAAATATTCTCTGGTAAGAAAGAAAGTAAAAAGAAATATTGAAATGTTATCTTTAAGTCATCAAAAGCTTGGTATCAGACAAACGAAACTGTTATGTGAGATTATTATTTTTAATTTTGGATAAATTGCTATAATACTAGATGTCAACCACTAAGTCAAGCATGGGAGGGAGGGATGGGGAGAGAATGGGGTGGGGATCGGGTGGGGGCTGACTGGGCGATGTGTGCATGTATGTCTACAAAAGTTTGTATCCCACTATGATGTATGAATACAGTGCACCAATAAAAAAATGTCTCACTAAAATAGAATTAAAAAAAATTAATAGAAGCACACAGATTTTTATATAGCAGTGCAAATTGTAATCATTTGTAAAACGGCTTGCCATTGTCTTGAAAAAGACATGTTCCAACATTCAGCACTTCTGTTCTTACATCTGTACCTTCAAAATGCATAGTGTATAAACAATTATCCATTATAAGGAAGCTCAGAGCAACCTTGTAAATAATATCTTCATGTAGACTGCTTGTTTTTATCTGCATGCAGTGAATTTTCTAGTGTTTGAAAGCGAGTAAATATCAGCTACATGCAGAACTTAAAGGAATATTTCGAAACATGTTGCTTGAAGGAAGGAAGATGGATAAGATCCATGGATCCATGACCTTTCTCATGCTCCCCTTTTAGGGAGTGTTGGGGATTGAACCCACAGAATTTCTACCTCCAACCTACACTCTCAGCCTTATTTTATTTTATTTGGAAATAAGGTCTTGCTAAGTTGCTGAGGCTGGCTTCACACCTGCCATCCTCCTGTCTCAGTCTCTCAAACTATGTTCAGCTTTCCATGTGCATTAATTAATGCTGGTGCTCTTCAGGCCTGTGGAATATCCCAGAATGTCAGGTATTAAGAAAATTTCTTATGTTGGCTGAAACCCAGATAAGCCATGTAAATTACTTCTGATTTTTAGCATTAAATTTTGTACCTTCTGTGCCCCACCTTTAATAGCCTGTGTACTCCAAAGACTCAAAGAAAAGTTTCCTTCCCCAAATTTCTAATTGATCCTTTGGATTTGCTCATGTAAATTGTAATTGTGTTTACTGGCAGGTTATTAGGGCAAAGGTAATTAAAAGTTACACTCAATTCCCCATGTAGATGCTGTTACAGATCTAGTTGATTTGAAAGTTGCAATACTGTGGGGTGAGGGGACCCCAGGGAACTGTAAACTTGTAAGTCAGGGCTCAGTGTTTCATCCCAGTCACAGGACATATTTGCCCTCTCGCTATGGCACTCAGTCTGGAATCACTTGGCCCACAGGTGAGCATCCTTTCCCTTAACACCAGCATAGGCAATCAGAAACAAGACAGAGATGGAGAAAGGAAACTGACACCATTTCTGGATTTGAAAGAGGCTGTCTAGGCTTTCACAGGTAATGGGAGCTATTTATTTTCTGTCCTCACACCCCATCCAGTGCACAGCCAATTCCTCCCACCAGTTACCACAGGTTCTTTGTGTCAGCCCTTGAGAGGCTGACTGCTACTTCCTTCCTTCTTTATTCTCTACCTTCTTTTAGTTCAAAGTCATTATCCTCAAGATTATATGCATAAAATATATATTGAATTACCTACTTCTGAAGATATTTGAACTGTATGAGAGTAGTAATGAAGATTTCCTTCAGATACTCAGTTAAGAAAAAACTTTAGACACAACTTGCATTTTTTCTTCCTCTTAAAATATGGAGGGAGTTTCTGGGCGTGGTGGCGCACGCTTGTAATCCCTGTGCTTGGGAGACGGAGATAGGAGGATCGCGCAGGTTTGAAGCCAGCCGTGCTGGCTTAAGAGACCCTGTTTCCAAAAAATAAAATAGATCCTGGAGTGTAGCCCGGAGGTAAAAGGGCTTCCAGGATCCCCAGTACCACCAAAAAATAAATAAATAAAATAAATAAATATACACATATATATACATATATATAAATATATGTATATATTTATATTTATATATATTTATATTTATATATATTTATATTTATATATAATCTGTAATTTATATAAAATCTATATAAATCTATAATCTATATAAAGTATATTTTATATAGATTTATATTTATATATAAATCCAAATATATACATATATATATATATGGAGGGAGAAAGAAGTCAATGTTATTCTTACCATCTTACAATTAGTGAGAACTCTGGAATCAATTGTTGATTGAATGATTGAATTACTGATTGTTGATTGAAATGGAAATGGAGAAAACTGATCATCAACTGCTAATTATTCCTGTTGTTCTGAATATAAGGAATTTAAGACATTCACCCATGCATGATTCTAGAAAGAAATTTAGAGTGCTCCAGGTTCCATTCTGACCCTTAAGTCACAGTCCTGTTTTTATACTTTCCAGCTGTGGAACCTTGCAGACCATCCTGAGATGAAGTAACCTGGGAGGGAATGTTCCAGGAACAGAGTTGATTTCAAAGTTGCAATCTCGTGGGCAAGGGTACCAGGGAATAGTAAACTTGTAAGTCCGGGCTCAGTGTTTCATCCCAATCACAGGACAGACATGACTTCTACTTGTGGCTCTCACAGTCTGAAATCCCATGGCCCACAGGTGAACACCTTTTCCTTTAACACCAAGACACAGATAATCAGAATCAAGATTGAACTCTGAATCTAAGGAGTTTAAGACATGCACTCAGGATTCTAGAAAGAAGGTGAGGGTGTTATAGGTCCCATTCTGACCCCCCAAGGCACAGTCCTGCATTTATTCTTTCCAGTAGCAGAACCTCACAGGTCATCCTGACATGAAGTAACCTGGGAGGGGATGTGCCGGGCTCAGAGCTGACAAGGCCAGGGCTCCTCTGAGAGCACTGAACATGTAGTACTACATTGGTTTTTCCTGGAGCTGCTGTCTTTAAATGCATTTCTCCCTCAGTGAATCCATTTTGTTTCCAAAGTGCTATTGCAGCTCCCTGGACCACAGGGCTTAGAGACAGTATTTTTCACTTAATGAAGCAAATCCCTATTAATAATCTGTTGTTATTAGTCTCCTTTGAGGCCCCTCTCATTTCTTTCTTTCTTTTTTTTTTGGTGGTACTGGGGTTCCTAGAAGCCCTTCTACCTCCGGGCTACACTCCTAGACCTATTTTTTGCATTTTTATTTGGAAACAGGGTCTCCTAAGCCAGAGTGCGGGGCTGGCTTCGAACCTGCGCGATCCTTCTGTCTCTGCCTCCCAAGCGCAGGGATTACAAGCGTGCGCCACCATGCCCGGCCCTCTCATTTCTATTATGTTAAAAAATAACATTGTATATCTTGTAGTCTACAGTTATCTCAATTCTTTTCCAATGCTATTGATAACTCATAAATATCTAAGAATCTTGATTTTATTGAGTTTAGATTTTAGCTTCTCTGTTTTTAGTTCATCCCTCCCCATTCTTCTTCATAATATGCATGCCATTCTCTAACAATTGAAGATACTGTTGGCTTTAAATATAATTTCATCAGAAAACAAGACTCTGTGCTTTCCATGTTAAAAAAAAATTCATGTTACTAGATGTTTCTCATTTTCCATTACTGTACCACACCCTATTTTTATCTGTAGTCTGACATGATGGATATTCTCTCTTGCTCCTTTATTATGCATTTCCTTTCTCTCCTTTCATCTCTAGGTGTGCTGTCATTATTTGCTGCTGTACCTAGGTATTTGCTCACTATTTTCATCATCCTTGGTCACAACTTACCACAGGAGATTTTTGTGTGTTGTTCTGGCCTAAAATCACAACTTATCACAGAGAAAGTGTGTGACCCTCTCCTGAAATTTTATATGTGGAAATACAGGAGAATGAGAAGTTATTGGAGTCACTTTCTAAACTTGGAAACCTCCTGTTATGGATTTATTCATGGCAAGATGATGTGCTATGATACTCACTTGAACTAAGAAGAAGGTTAAGATGTTAGACATTTTCTTCTTTTGCCTTTATTGCTCTCTTTCTCTATTTTCACATCTCTTTTGGCAGTTAAATCCTCAAGAATGGAGATGTGCTAGTGTGGATATAGTTGTAAATCTTGTTTTCTGTATGCAGTTATAGACTATTTGTTATTGGTTGTTCTGTCTTCTTAACACTTTATATTGTCTCTTCATGTGTAGAGACATGGAACTTACAATGAACTCTATAAATGATGGGCAGATACACAGTATGTATGAGGTTCTCAGTTCAGGGAGAAACTCTCAATTTCATGACATCATGTAAAATATTATTTGTTTTGTGCAAAGGGCCTAAGTAGAACTGCTTTTGTGGCTCTTCGGGCAAACAATAGTAATCTGGAGAAGTGGAAACATTTCTACACTACAGTAAAGAAAGTAATTTAAGGAAGGCTTGAATTATTTCAGCGAGCAAGGATAATGAGAAATTTTTTGTTTAAAATTCAAATGTTCCTTTTATGTATTTTTATAATTTAAGCATTTTTTAATCTAGTATTATCCAAAGTCTGTTAATGTTCTGTTACTCTTTTCATTCCTCTTGCTCAAATGCTTATGTGCCCTTTGTGGGAACTTTTTAATCTATATTTATGTTTGAGTGGTTGGACTACAGGAATAAATTGAATGGGTCATAAATTTCATTGTTTTACAAAGGAAAGTATCTGCTGGTTATCAATTTTTTTGTGGTACTGGGGTTCCTGGAAGCCCTTTTACCTCCGGGCTACACTCCCAGACCTATGTTTTTTTTTTTGTGTGGGAAACAGGGTCTCTTAAGCCAGCGCGCATGGCTGGCTTTGAACCTGCGCGATCCTCCTGTCTCCGCCTCCCAAGCGCGTGGATTACAAGCGTGCGCCACCACGCCCGGCTGGTTATCAATTTTGAAGTTAAAGAACTAAAGGAAAATTTGAAAACTAAGAGTCAAAAGAACACTGCTTCAAGAATAAAAAATAAAAAGTAATTTAGCTGGGTGTGGTGGCACATGCTTGTAATCCCAGCATTCGGGAGGCTGAGACAGAAGGATTGTGGTTTGAAGACAGCCTCAACTACTACTTAGTGACGGTCCCTTTGCAACTCAGTGAGAACCTGTTTCAAAATAAAGTATAAAATAAATAGTCTGGGTGTGTAGCTAGGAGGTAGAATACCCCTGGTTTCCATTCCTTGCACCACACACACAAAAATTAATCTATAAAGTGTCACAAAATAGTATTCCATTTTTATGGTTTTGCTAGTTTGAGACCAGATAGATTTTTGGCTTTATGTTGTATGTTTTTTCATCAAAATGCCCTTGTATTAATACTGATTTACCTGTCATCTACAAGATACACAAGATAACACTTGTGGGTGTATAGTTTTGTCCTAATAACCTCTTCTTTTATTTTTGGTGGCACTGGGAATTGAAACTGGTGGCATTCTACTTCCAAGCTACACCTCTGTTCCTTTTCATTTTTTTAAACAGGATCTTATTAGATTGATGGCAGTCTTGCTAAGTTGCCAAGGGTTGTCTCAAGATTGTGATCCTCTTTGTAAGCACCCCAAGTACTCAGATTTTAGGGCTTCCCCAACATGCCTGTCTGTGTACCATTCACTTCTGAAAAAATACCTGTGAATATGATTGGCTTTCTCCATGGCTTCTGTCATGATGATACAGCATCTTGACAGCTCTCACATGACAGTCTCATATCAGGCATTGCTGTCAATTGATGAACCTCAAATCACAAAATCTTATCACATTACTTTTGGGACTTATACTTTTCTTTTCCTACAGATGGAAACCCACGTTTATATTTCTGGCTCTCAATTTAACACCATTCATATTTGTGCCTAAGCCTAAGTCATTTTTATTTTGCCATCAACATGTTTTGGGGGGGGGTCTGGGGATGGAACCCAGGGGCATTTGACCTCCAAGCTACACCCCCTGCCCTATTTTTTATTCTTTATTTTGAAACAGGGTCTCACCGAATTGCAGAGGGCCTCACTAAGCAGCTGAGGTTGTCCGTGAACCACGATCCTCAAGTCTCAGCCTCCCGAATACTGGGATTACAAGCGTGCGCCACCACACCTGGCTTCAACATTTTAACTCTATACTAATATCACAGAGCAAGCTCCCTCGTTTATTAATTGAAGTGCCATTGCTACATTTGAAGTTGTGGAGAAATTCAGACAGCACAAAATTGATCCTCTTAACCATTTTTAGCTGTGCACTTCAGTAGTGCAAAGAATACTCATTCTTTTCTGCAAACAAGTATCAGGATTTTTCATCACAAAACTGAAACTCTGTCCCCATTGAACAACTCCCCATTTTACCCTCCACGAGCTCTGGCAGCCATCCTTTTAATTTCTGTATCCAGGGTTTATGCAGCACAGAAACCTAATATAGGTGGAGCTACAAGTATTTTTGATATTTTTTGCACTAATACAGTGTCCTCCTATTTCTCTATGGGATGGCATGTGTCAAAATTACTTTTATGGCTGAACAATATTTCATTCTATAAAAAGACTACATTTTTCTTATACATTCATCATTTGATAGACATTTGTTTTCACCTTTTGCTTATTATAATACTACTATGAGATAGATTTATAAGCTTATCTCTTTGAAGTCTTACTGTCAATTCCCTTGGTTATAAATCAAGAGGTGAAACTGTTGGAAGACATGGTAATTTGATTTTTCATTATGTCAAAGGAACTTCACACTGTGTTTATGGGCTCTGGATCAGCTGAGAGTCACACTCCTTGTACAGAGTTTCCAGTTGCTACATGTCCTGTCTGGTACCTGTAACTTTTGGTTTTGTTTTATTTGCTTATTTTGGGTAGTGTCCACTTTACTGGGTGTGATAGAATATTGCATTCTTATTTTGATTTTAATTTTCATAATGACTGGTGGTGTTGAGCATCTCTTCCTATATTATTTGGCCATTTGTCTTTTTTGGTAGAAAGTATATATTGTTCTGGTAATAATGTTTTAATTTGGGCATTGGATTTATTTTGAGTTGTAGGAGATTTTTATATGTTTTTAAATTCAATCCCTTTTCAAATATATGGTTTCTGAAAATACTCATTTTTTCTCATGTGTTGAGTTCCAGAGTGTGTGAATTTCAAAAGCAAGAATGTTATAAAATGTTCATTTTGAAATTAATATAAATTTGTATTTAATGTGTAGAATAATTGGAAAAACATCGAACTATTTGCAACAACGGGATTTCACATCCAGCAACATGGTGTGTTATGTTGCTTTATTCATTAAGTTATTTTTTATTTTTTCATTCTAAAACTACACCATTTTTAAGGTGGCCATTTGTTTTTAGTTGTGTTACTTGAAGTTTATATGTTGAAATCACAGTGCAAGATTTTGATAAATGTTATTACTACCTAGAAAGAATATCCAATTTTTACATTTTAATTAATAATTACTTAATTTAGCTTAACATGCAAATTGCATAACCAGATGACAAAATAACTTTGTAGTTACAAACATCTTGCTTAATTTTTAGCTTCATATTATATTGACTCCCTGATAACTAACATTGTTGCACAATTGCAGGTTAGATGACTTTTGTAGTCCTGTTTCTGATGTTAATGAAGATGGGATTCCTGCTTCAACATCTTGATTTGAAAATTCTTGCATCTCATAAAAAAATTTTATTTTTGGTGGTACTGGGGGTGGAACCCAGAGACTTTCTACCTCTGGGCTATACAGGGTCTCAATAAGTTGCTGAGAGCCTCACTAAGTAGCTGAGGCTGGCTTTGAACATGTGCCATCCTCCTGTCTCAGCCTCTCAAGCGCGGGGATTACAAGCATGCACTACCATGCCCGGCTTCAAAATGTTTTTATCAAAGGATCATTAAGAAATTCTGGGTTTTGTTTATTCATATTATACTTGTGATGTTTGCCTCATTATTTCTAATAAAAAGTCACTGATAATATACTTTTGATTTAAAAAGGAGACTATGAAACAGAGACAACAATGAACCATGCATTGACTATGTATTAGAGAAACATTTTGATTAATGCACAGAAGTTTAAATTTGAAAAATTAATGTCAAACTGATATTAATTTAATTAATAACATTAATTTAATGTCTCAATCATTAAACAAAACACACATATATGCAATATGTATTTCTAAAAACTACGATATATTCACTGATATAAACAGAAAACTTTTAGAAGGTATTCATCTTTTGAAAAGTCTGTACAGATGATGAAGTGATGAACATTTATGTTAATCAACTTTAACAAAAAATAATATTCTTGTGATTTTTCTCTTCTCTGTGTTTGTTCAGCTTAATAAGTTTTATTTATTTATTTATTTATTTATTTATTTATTTCACTATAGATTGAACCCAGGGGCTTTCTAACTCCTAGATACACCTCTACCCTTATTTTATACTCTTTATTTTGAACCATGGTCTCAATAAGTTCCAGAGGGCCTAAGTAGCTGAGGCTGATCCTTCTCTCTCAACCACATAAGTATTGCAGTTACAAATGTAAGCCACCCTGCCCGACTTAATTTTTTTCTTTTTAGATAGAAGAAGAATGATTCAT
This sequence comes from Muscardinus avellanarius, assembly GCF_963383645.1. NCBI lineage: Eukaryota > Metazoa > Chordata > Mammalia > Rodentia > Gliridae > Muscardinus > Muscardinus avellanarius. The sequence goes on from NC_137796.1 coordinate 68,584,332, forward strand.
GAGAAGCCAATAGTGGGGATTTTCTTCTTCTTTTATACTGCAGTGGGAATACTGGGAAATTTATTGCTTCTATTTTATTATTCCTTCCTTGTTTTGACTGGAAAGAATTTGATGCCCAAAGACCTGATTGTGAAGCACTTGTTGTTAGCAAATTTCTTGGTTCTCATCTCAAGAGGAATTCCTCAAACAATGATGGAATTTGGGCTGCAATATTTCATGAGTGATGTTGCATGTAAACTTTTTGCCTACCTTCATCGAGTGGCCAGGGGCACTTCCATGCAAACCACATGCCTGCTCAGCTGCTTCCAAGCAATCAGAATCAGCCCCAGCAACACCAGGTGGATGAAGCTTAAACACAGAGCCTCCAAGTATGTTGGTCCCTCCTGTTTAATCTCCTGGCTTTTCCATCTCCTTCTAAACACCAGAGTTCTCGTGAGAGTGGCTAGCCTTCATCACAGCAAAAATATTACTAATGCATTCAACCTTGGGTACTGCTTAGCATTTGTTCCCGGAACCATTGCAACTCCGCTGTATTTTCTGATGCTCTGCTTCATTGATGTTTTGTGTTTGGGTCTCATGGCCTGGGCAAATGTGTTCATGGTGAGCACCCTCCTCAGGCACAAGAGGCAAGTGGAGTATCTTCACAGTGCCTGCCACTCACAAGGAGTCTCCCCGGAAGTCAGAGCCACCCAGACCATCCTGATCCTTGTGTGCATCTTTGTGTTTACCTACTCAGTCTCTTCCTTCCTGTTAGTCTGTATAGCACTGGTTAATAGTGCAAGGATGTGGGTGATAAGCATTGTTGCATTTGTAGATACATTTTTCTCCATTTTTAGCCCCTTCATTCTCATCAGCAGTAACAAATCTATCTTCAGGATTATATTTTTCTGCTAGGGGAAAAGGTAATTTTGTTCTAGTGGTTTGTGGCCTGAAACAGTCAAACGTTCTTTTATTCATTACATCGGAGTAAGCCACACTGTAGACCAGATATAATTCAGTAATTCAATGGTGACATACAATAAATAGACACAATAATCATGGAGGCTACAGGACACTTTGTTGATGTTGATACTTCCCTTTGTCTTCATTCTAGAGGCTATGGAAGTAGGAGTTATCATACATTGAATAACATCTTATACTTAGGGTTGGCCAAACATAATTACGTTATAGATTTTTAGTGCATACACAGGGTTGACTCTAATCCTACCATTTCAATTAGTGAGGCAAATTAAGGCTGGTGATATGACCAACTATCCAAGAATGTAAGCAATTAATAATACCAACATTTCAAAATGTATTTCTCTGTCATATAAAGTGATTATTAAGCTACCTTATCAAGGGATTCTCTTTCAGAATTTAGTATACAAGAATGGGTAGTGTGTCACTTGTGGTAGTTCACATCTCTAATTCCAGTACTTGGGAACTGGAAACTGAAGAATCACAGGTTTAAGGCTAGCCTCAGCAACTTAACAAGACCCTGTACAATTTAGTGAGGCCCTGTTTTTTAAAATTATTTATTGATGCATTGTAGTCATTAATCCTTTTTTTTGCAGTACTTGAGACTAAATCCAGAGGTATTCTACCTCTGTGCTACATTTCCAGTCCTATTTTTTATTTTTAAAAAGGGTCTCACTAAGTTACGGAGGGCCTAAGTAGCTGAAGCTGGCTGGGAGCATGCGATCCTCTTGTCTCAGCCTTCCAAGTACTGGGATTATAAGCATGCACCACTACACACAGTTTGTAGTTATACTTCTTATTGTGGTACAAGAAACAATAAAAAATAAAATAGGCCTGGGGATATAGCTATGTATAGAATGCCCATGATTTCTATTTCTAGTAGTCTCTACACACACACACACACACACACACACACACACACACACACCATGAATGGGCAACTTTCTGTTGATATTTTCTAGGAAAAAATCCTTAACCATACATATCTATAATTAATTACTTAAACATTTTAAATTAATTGCTGTTTTGTTAGTTCTGGTAACCAAAATATGGAATGTTAGGGTAGTTTACTTATCTATAGATTTAGGCCAAATTTCTCTCTCTCTCTCTCTCTCTCTCTCTCTCTCTCTCTCTCTCTCTATCTATATATATATATATATATATATATATATATATATATATATATATATATTATGTTGGAAATGAATATTCTACAATAATTCTCTATGTGCCAAGTGTTTGGCAGAGAGTTCATGTGTAGGGTTGGTGTTTGTATCCAGGAAGCTGAGTGAAAGTTCTGAGACAAAATCAAGTGCAACTCATGTTGAGGCACTGAACTGAGCAAAAGCAGTAATATCTGAAAATAACACTTAGATAACCCAAAAACCTAAGGCAAGTAATTTGTAAATTTTAAATCATTAGAAAGTAGGACTCTTTTATGTAAACTACAACTCATGATAACCTTACTTATATTATGGTCAAATCAGCACAATACATGACTCCACTTTAATAAGTCATTCTAGTTTGTTCAAAATGATTTACTTAAAGGAATAGTATAATTTGGCAAAAATTTAATTTGTTTTTATATACTTTTATTGGTACATTGTAGTCTCCTATTATAATGTAATAGTTACATACATGCACGCATTACTTGGTGAGCTTCCCCTGGCATCCTCCCCACTTACTCCCCTCCTCCAGATATGGGACTGAAATTGGCATTGGTATTCTCACAATTGAATATAAAGTCAATATGTTTCCTTCATTAATTCTCCCTCCCCCACCGCTACCCGTCCCTAGACCACCTCCATCACTCCATTGGTGATTCTCCTTCATTATCTAAAGTCTCTCTTGTATCCCAATGGCTACACCGTTTCTGCATATGAGGAAAAAACACATGACCCTTCATTTTCTGTGACTGGCTAATCTCACTTAATGTAATGTTATCCAGGTCTATCCATTTTTTCTGCAAATGACATAATTTTGTTCATTATTGCTGAGTATAATTTCACTATGTGTATATTCCATAGTTTTGTGATCCATTCATCTGTTGATGAACTAGGTTGGTTCCATAATTTGTCTCTTGTGAATTATGCTGTCATAAACAGGATATGCGTGTGTTACTTAATATTATGAAACTCTTATACACATAAACCAAATATTTACATTCTCTGTATATGATGTAAAGCCTTTAAGTGTTTCTTGTTTCTTCTTTTCTGCTAACCCTAAAAGTCACATTTGTCATTCAATAACATGGGTTAAAATTTATCTTGAAAAAAGCATATCTGGGAAGTGCTATGCAGAGGTCCATTATTAAAAGCTTAGTCACCATTCTGTGACAGTACTGAGAGGTGGTGAAACCTTTCAGTGGTGGGTGTTTCAGTGGTGGAAGGAAGCTGGGTTATTTGGGTTGGATTCTTGAAGAGGATATCAGGACTACCAGCCCCTCCCCTCTCTTTCTTTGCTTTCTGACAAAGTGAGAATTCTTTTTCACAAATGATGTTGCTACCATAGATTGCACTGCCACAGTCCCAAAGCCATAGGGCAAAGCGAGTTTCATATGAGCGGAATCTCAGAAACTGAGCTAAAATAAATCTTTCCTCCTTTAAATTGTTTATCTTAGGTATTTTCTTATAGCAACAAAATATTACTACCACAAAAAAAGTTTGAGCAAGATTGTTTTTTTCCAGCTTTAACAAGTCTTTATTACAAAAAACAAATCATTGGGAAATAGAAAAAGAAGGAAAAAGCAGCATGCTAGCATGCACGCTGAAGAGCCCCCAAATGTAACTTTGACTCCCTCTCCATTCCTAGCCTTTGAATAATTTTTGTATTAGTATGTTCATATGAGCATTATCAAGTCAATGGGCTAGTAACTTATTTCTTAGCCATGAGGTGCCTTTTTTGCCTTGGGATTGTGCACTTATTAAGATTGTTTTGAAATAAGACTAACCCTAAAGCATTGCAACACGTGTGTGTGTGTGTGTGTGTGTGTGTGTGTGTGTGTGTGTGTGTGTGTGATACTGGGGATAAAATCCAGGAACATTCTACCTCTGAGATACACCCCCAGGCTGATTTGCCTCTTTTTAAAATAGTCCCACTAAGTTGTGGAAGGCCTTGCTAAGTTACTGAGGCTGGTTTCTAACCTGTGATCCTCTTTCTCAGCAATCCAAGTAGTGAAATTGCAGGCATGCACCACCATGCCCAGCAAGATCTTATTATGTTATCTTTCCTTTGTTTTACATTAGGACAAATTATTTTTCTTATATTATCAATATATCTTTTCAAAAAATATATATAGCTTTTTCTCAGCCTCAAAAACCTTCCCAAATTGCTCCCTATGGAGGGACGGAGGAAGGGAGACATAGAGAGGGATCAATTTGCACAGAGAAATGCCATCTTATGGCTTGGCTTTGCTAAAATGCCCCTTCAACTTCCTGATCTTATTTCTAATTTGTCTTCCCTTGACATTCAAGACTTTCTACTGTTATGTCTTGAGGACTTTATTATAGTAACAGAATTTATAAGACTAACTTTTTAGTATTGCTTCAATAAAAAATAGAAACAGGCATATGCTTTCCACATAGTGTTCATTTAACGAATCAATTACATTTCCTCCTCAAAAGTCCCTAGCTAAGATGGGTAGCACTCAGTAGATACATTGGTGTTAAAATCCCCTTTTAATGAATTCTAAGTCCTGAGCAAGTGATCAGACACACAAAAAACTTCAGTTAGCTTCTATGAAACTGTGAATAATAGCCTGTTTTTATTTTTTTATTTTTTTAAATTTATTTTTATTGGTGCATTGTAATCATATATCACATTGGAATACAAGACTTGAGAGGATATACAGGCACACATTATCCAGTTAGTCCTCATCCACTCCCCATCCCATTCCCTCCCCCTCCCTCGATCCCATGCTTGTTTGGTGATTAACTTTGATACATTTGTTTATGTACCTCCTGCTTTTTTTTTTTTTTGGTGGTACTGGGGTTCCTGGAAGCCCTTCTACCTCCGGGCTACACTCCCAGACCTCTTTTTACATTTTTATATTTGGAAACAGGGTCTCCTAAGCCAGCGCGCGCGGCTGGCTTCGAACCTACGCGATCCTCCTGTCTCTGCCTCCCAAGCGCGGGGATTACAAGCGTGCGCCACCACGCCCAGCATGTACCTCCTGCTTTTTAAAGAGGCTCCATCCTCCCCTATTCCATACCCTCTGATTGGTCGCCTTAATTGCTTCGCTATAGGGCCCTTTCTGTAACTCGACCTCTTCCTGTTGCCACTTTCCTCCTAGTTATTGCTGATTAGGGGAAGCATCTGGTTTTTATTTTCTGCAATAATTCTCTGTGCATGTTGCGTTGCAAGTACCGATCCCACTCTTGACGGCCCCAGTTGTGGCCTGGCTACCCAGTGGACTGATCCAGACCTTGCTGGCTCAAGCAGTGGCCTTGCCACATGGGAGACCCCGATTCTGGCCTCGCTGGCCCCCACACCGACCTAACCCCTCGGCTGGCTCCAATCCCAGCATTGGTGGCCCCAGCACCGGCCTTGCCTCACAGCAGGCTCTGATCCCGGCCTCGCTGGCACCGGCCAAACCCCTCAGCTGGCTCCGATCCCGGCTTCAGAGGCCCCAGCACCGGCCTTGCCTCACGGCAGGCTCTGATGTTGGCCGCTGGCCCCAGCACCGGCCTAACTCCTCGGCAGGCTCCGATCCTGGCCTCTGAGGCCCCAGTGGTGGCCTTGCCTCACGGCAGGCTCCAATGCCAGCCATTGGCCCCGGCACCGGCCTAACCCCTCAGCAGGCTCAGATCCTGGCCTCGGAGGCGCCAGCACCGGGCTTGCCTCACAGCAGGCTCCGATCCTGGCCTCACTGGTCCAGGGACCGGCCTAACCTCTCGGCAAGCTCCAATACTGGCCTCGGAGGCCCCAGCACTGGCCTTGCCTCACGGCAGGCTCCGATTTTGGCCTCGCTGGCCCCAGCACCGGCCTAACCCCTCGGCAGGCTCCTATCCCAGCCTCGGAGGCATCAGTAGCGGCCTGGCCTCATGGCAGGCTCTGATGCCAGCCGCTGGCCCCAGCACCGGCCTAACACCTCAGCAGCTCCAATCCCGGCCTTGGAGGCCCCAGCACCGGCCTGGCCTCATGGCAGGCTCCGATCCTGACCTCGCTGGCCCTGTAATAGCCTGTTTTTAAAAGATGGACCACTGATGCAAATTCTTAGGCATTTTGAAAAATTAAAGCTTGTTCTGAATCAATCATCATCATGACTCTGACCTAAACAGGAGTTCTATTATTTGGTTTGGTTGCAGTTTCTGGACATTTTGTCCACTCAATGACTCTTTTCTTTCTCTGCTCTTCTATGGGACTTCCCAAGCCTTGCAAACCCAGGAGGAAATGTCCCCAAGCAGGGCTATAATCAGCTGTTGTTAAGTGCTAAGCAAGCACCGATGGAAATGGTAAACTTTGGCATATTTGTTAGCTGCTTCGGTAGATATTACCCTATAGGAATAGCACAGTCACTGAACATAGCAGGGTCATCTATTCATGCCTATTTCCTCTGATATCCTCAGAAGTCTTATGCTCCACTCAGGCTGTTGTGAGTTACTCCTCAGATTTACTGACTCAGGGAGATGCTTCTTCTTTACAACACAGGCCATATTTGAACCAGTCTGTCCCCCAAAGGCTCAAAAACTACCTGAATAATGTGCAGATTTAGTTATTTTCATGCCAGCACTTTTTTTTCAATAAAATTTTTCCCTATCTCTTTTTTTCACCAAGTAATTAAACTTCATTCATTGTATCTTGTTTCTTATATGGTCTCTTTTCTGCAAAAGAGAAACAAAAAGAAGCCAGGACCCCAATTTACACAGTCCTCTCTCAGGTGATATCTGGGAAGGAACAGTAACTGTTATTAGCTACTCAAAATATGTCAGAAAATAATTATCAATGGAAATCCAAATAGAGAAAGTTGATAATTGGTGTGTGTGTATGTGTATGTGTGTGTGTGTGTGTGTGTGTGTGTGTGTGTGTGTGTGTGTGTTGTTGTTGTTGTTGTTGTTGAAAATTAAACCAATGTACCCAGGGCCATTTTACCTCTGCAAAGCTATACCCCCAACCAATTTATCTTTCATTTGGAAACAGAGTCTTGCTAAATTTTTGAGAACCCTGCTAAGTTGCTGAAACTGGTTTTAAATCTGTTATCCTCCTATCTAAACCTCCCAAGTACCAAAATTACAGGCATGCACCACCATGCCCAACTATGATAACTGGTAATTAATCACTTCTTCATACTCTGAAAGCCAGAAGGGCATGGAGTGATGCACTTGAGGGCTTAGAAGTAACAGCATCCAGTCAAGAGTGCTATATCCAGCAAAGCTATTCTTCAAAATTGATAAATAAAAACCTTCCAGGATAAGCAGAAACTAAAAGAGTTCTTAGTGACCAAATAAAAATTTGAGAAAACACTCAAATGACTCACAAAAAAGAAATGAATAACAAACACCAGAGCCAGAGGTGGGACAAATACCATAAGACAAAAAAGCAAGCAAGGGAGAACCAATATGTTTCAAATGGAAAACATAATTTAAAATGACAGCAAAGAAAAGTTATCTTTCTATAATAACACACAATGTCAATGGTCTCAAATACTCAATTAAAAGACATACTAACAAAGTGGATTAAAACTCAAAATCTAACAAAATGTTGTTTTTAAAAGAAAAATAAGCACAGATAGTAAAGTGTTATATGTTTTCTTTCCTATGTGCAGGAAAGGGAGTAATTGGGATACAAGCAAGACCCCAGATACTGATGAGAAACCCCACAGGATCTTGGGAGGAGATATAAGGGTAGGGGTGGAGGAAGACTTACATTCATTAATAGAAATACAACCAAAGACTATGTGTATACATGTGAATAATACCAAAATCAATCAGGGTACTCTGTATTGGGAGGGAGGGAAAAAGGAAGGGGGCACCAAGAACATGTGCATGTATGTTATTGTCAACATGATTTACATTATGATGTGAGACTATAATGCACCAATAAAAGCACAAAAAATAAACAAATGAGAGGCAAATAAGATTGATAAACAGCCATTCTAACTAAAAGAAAGATAAAACAGACACAAATTTCTATAATAAGATAAATAAAAGGAAATGTCATAGCCGGGCGTGCACATGCTTGTAATCCCCGCACTTGGGAGGCGTAGACAGGAGGATCACGATGGTTCGAAGCCAGTCACGCTGGCTTAAAAGACCCTATTTCCAAATAAAAAATATAAAAAATAGGTCTGGGAGTGTAGTCTAGAGGTAGAAGGGCTTCCAGGAACCCTAGTACCACCAAACAAAAACAAATTTTTTAAAAAGGAGATGTCACCACAGATAATGTAGAAATTCAAAAAATACTTAGAAATTTTTTTGAAAAATTAGACTCTAATAAACTTGAAAACCTAGGAGAAATTGACAAATTTATAGATTTGAGCAATTTACCTAAACTAAACCAAAAGGATAAAGTAAATTTAAACAGACAAATAGTAAGCAAAGATACTAAAACATTAATAAAAAAGGCTCCCATTAACAAAACTCCAGGTCTAGAGGGATCTCCACCTGAATTATGCTAAGCCTTTATAGAAGAACTAAGTCAAATACTTCTTAAATTATCCCATAAAGTAGAAAATTAAGGGATACCACCAAACTCATTCTACAAAACTAAGATCATGCTAATCTGTAAATGGAATAAAGGTACCCTGAGAAAAGAAAATAACAGACCAATACCATTGATGAACAATGATGCAAAAATTTTTCATAAGATACTAGAAATTCATATTCAAAACTACATCCAGAAAATACTACACCATGACCAAATTATCTAGCATTATGGACAAAAGAGCCCATGATTATCTGAATAGATGCAGAAAAAGCATTTGACAAAATCCAACACTCTTTAATGACTAAAATGCTGAAAAAATTAGAGATAGAAAAAGCTTATCTCAGCATCATAAAAGCTATATATGATAAAAAAAATACCAAAGCCAGGAACATAATGAATGGGAAAAAAAACAGAAAGAATTTTTCTTAAGATCAGAAACAAGACCAGAATGCCCACTGTCTCTACCCCTATTCAACGTAGTATGCAAAACTCTAAAAGCAAGAGAGGAGAATTAAAGGAATCAAAACTACCCTGAGATCTCACCTAATCCCAACTAGAATGGCAATCATTGAAAACACAAACAACAACAAATGCTGGCAAAATTGTGGAGAAGTGGGAACTCTAAAACATTGTTGGTGGGATTGCAACCACTTTGGAAAACAGTATGGAGAATCCTCAGAATAATGGGAACAAATTTACCATTTGACCCAGCAATACCACTTCTGGGTATCTACCCAAAAGAAAGGAAACCAAACTACCAAACTAATGCATGTGTATCTATGTTCATAGCTGCACAATTCACCATAGCCAAACTATGGAAACAGCCAAGATGTCCATCAACAGATTAATGGATTACAAAACTGTGGGATAGCTGGGTGTGGTGGTGCACATTTGTAATCCCAGCATTTGGAAGACTGAGACTGGAGGATTGTGGTTTGCAGACAGCCTCAGCTACTTAGTGAAGCCCTCCCCAACTTAGTGAGACCCTATCTCAAAATAAAGAATAAAAAATAGGGGTGTAGTCGGAGGCAAATGCCCCTGGGTTTCATCCCCAGACCAGCAAAAGAAAAAAAAAAACTGTGAGATATGTACACAATGTAATTTTACTCAGCCGTAAAGAAAAACACAATTAGATCATTTACAGGGAAATGGATGGAACTGAAGGACAGTATAGTGAGATTAGTCAGTCACACAAAATAAGAAATTGGATATTTTCCTTAATATGTGAAAGCTAGAGAGAAATGGGTAATAGTAGAAACTCTAGATGAAGAAGGAGATCCCACAGAAGAGCAAACAAGGCAGTCTAACTGAGAAGATTGGAGGGGGGAAAGAGGGAAAGTCTCTAAAGTTCATGATGTACTTCAATATATCAAAGTCAATCACTAAGCCAAGTATGGGAAGAAGGGATGGGGAGGGAATGGGTGGGGATCAGGTTAGGGCTAATTGGGTGATGTGTGCATGTATGTCTCCACAAGTCTTTTATCCCATTAAGATGTATGACTACAATGGACTAATAAAAATTAAAAAAAAGGAATATAAATAGGAAAGGAAATTAAGTTATCTTTGCCAATGGCATAATCCTTTACATAAAAGATTTTTTAAAAACTCATCAGGAAGACTTCTAGAAGTGACAAACACTTTTAGCAAAGTAGTCTGGTACAAAATCAACCTATAAATTCATTAGCATTCTTAAAAACCAATCATGAAACCACTGGAAAAAATCTAGAAAAATTCCTTTCACAATGGCATACAAATAGAAATAAATTTACAAAGAGGTAAGAGACCTCTGTATTGAAAATTATAAAACAGTAAAGAAAAAATTGAACAAGATCTTAGAAAATGGAAAGACCTCCCAAGCTCTTGGATAGGAAGAAATAAAAATAATAAAAATGACCATCCTATCAATGGCTATTTTGTCTAAAGCAATCTACCAATTACATGCAATTCTCTATTAAAATTCCAATGTCATTCTTCAGAGATTTAGAGAAATAAATTATATGGAAAAACAAAATTCCCAGAATAACTAAAGCAATTCTCACCAATAAGAACCATGCCAGAGGCATTAGAATACCTGATTTAAAATTATATTACAAAGTGGTAGTAATAAAGAGTATGATCCTGGCACAAAAGCAAACACATAGACCAATGGAATAGAATAGAAGACTCAGGAACAAATTCTCATATTTATAGGCAGTTGATTTTTTAAAAAAATTTTATTGATGCATAGCACTCATACATCTTAATGGAGTACAAGATGGTAGAAGCATACATGCACACATCATCCAATTAGTCCTTAACCAATTCCCATCTTATTTCCTCCATCTTCCTCTTTCTCATGTTTGTCTTAGTGATTGACTTTAATATGTTTGTTAATGTACATCATGTAAATTAGGGAATTTCCCTCTTCCCCCTCCCATCACCCTTGGTTAGGTCACCTTATGCTCATTTTTAGTATCTCCTTCTTCGTTTAGAGTTCCTCCTATGGCCCTTTTTCTCCCTAGTTTCCACATATCATCCAATGTCTTATTTTTTGTGACTGAATAATCTCACAATAATGTTCTCCAGTCAATCCATTTCCCTGTAAATTATGTAATTGCATTTTTCTCTATGTCTGAGTAAAATTCCATTGTGTGAATATCCCATAGTTTTGTAATTCACTCCTCTGTTGATAGACATCTTGGCTGGTTCCATAGTTTGGCAGTGGTGAATTGTGTAGCTATGAACATAAATACACATGCATTAGTTTGGTAGTTTGGTTTCCATTATATTGTGTAGATACCCAGAAGGGGTATTATTGGATCATATGGTAAGTTCATTTCCATTCTTCTGAGGATCCTCCATACTGTTTTCCAAAGTAGTTGCACTAATTTTCAATCCCATGAACAATGAATTAGAGTTCCCACTTCTCCACATCCTTGCCAGCATTTGTTGTTGTTTGTGTTTTGAATGATTGCCATTCTAGTTGGAATTAGGTGAGATTTAAGGGTAGTTTTGATTTGCATCTCTCTGATTGCTAATGATGTTGAGATTTTTTTCATGCATTTATTGGCTATTTGAATTTCTTCCTTCATGAAGTGTCTATTTAATTCGCTTGCCCATTTTTTTTTACTGGGTTATTTGTTTTCTTAGTGCTGATATCCTAGATATTAAACCACTATCATAAGAGTAGTTGGCAAAAATCTTCTCCCATTCTGTTGGCTCTTAGTTGAGGTTCTTGATAGTTTCCTTTGCTGTACAGAAGTTTTATAGTTTCATGCAGAGCCACATACTGATTCACCTTTTAGTTTCTTGTGCCTTTGGGATCTTGTTGAAAAGGTTTTTATCTGTGCTTATGTGTTGCAGTGTTGGGCCTATGCCCTCTTCAAAGAGCCTCAAGGTCTCTGGTCTAATGTTAATAGATAAAATAAATATAATCAAAATGGCCATACTTCCAAAAGTGATCTACAGATTCAATGCAATATCTACTAAATTATCAAGATCATTACTCATAGACAGAAAAATCAGTTCTTAAATTCATTTGGAACAAAAAAAAAAATCCCAGAATAGCCAAAGTAGTTCTCAGCAACAAAAACCATGCAGGAGGAATCACAATATCTGACTTTAAATTATACTAGAAAGCCATAGTAATAAAACAGAATGGTACTGGCACAAAAACAGATACATAGACCAATGGAGCAGAATAGAAGTCTCAGAAAAAAACTTATAGCCAATTGATTTTTGACAAAGGGGCCAAAAACATACACTGGAAAAAGATAGCCTGTTCAACAAATGGCATTGGCAAAACTGGTTAACCATATGCAAAAAATTAAAATAAATCTCACTTTCTCATCCTACACAAAAGTCAATTCAAGATGGATCAAAGTATTCATTTTTTTCATCTTCTTTTGACTATTGGTTGTCTAAAAATCCTATGTATAAAAATGAATATGACATGACTACTCCCCAATCATTTTAGTTAATTAAATGAGATAAAATTTTTATCAAAAATTGATTTTCAGGAGACTTCCGGGATGATGGCGACCAAGAAAAGCGGGGCCTAAGAGCCCCGCTAGCAACCAATCTCCATTGCCACAAAATCAGTGCCTTTCATAGCCAGAGAACACCATCACCAGAGAAACAAAAAAATCACCAGGCTCCAGAGAGAAAGCAGACTGAGAACAGAGCCACAGACGCGGCAGCAGTGCTTTACTGCCAGTGGCAGCGGGGAGTTCACCGGACGGCTACAGCAAGCCGAGGTGAGCCGCTGTGGAACAGCCAGGCGGGATTTCTTGGCGCAGAGAGCATCTAAAGCTCCCAGTGGCTGAGCTCAGCACATGCTGCAGGGATTCAGAGTGGAAATCAAAACAAAGAAGAAATACGCCAGCCCCACGGCCGAGGGTGTAGCAGCGGCGCCATATTGCCACCGGCGGCGGCAGCAGCAGCGAATTCAGAGAAGCCAGTACAGCTACATCTGCGTACTCAAGAACAGTGATTCAAATTGCGGGCCGCAGAGGAGAAATCCCAGTACTGTACTCCCTGGGACTTGACCCAGTGGAGGAGGGGCGGTGGCAGAGATATCACACCATAGGAGAACGTGCAACCTGGCATGCCCCAGGTCTAAAGCAGCCTCTATCGACTCTCTGGGTCGGAGAATCTGTGATACAACCCAGTAAAGGAGTAGTGGGGTCTGAGATACTACTGACTCAAGATCCAGAACACCTTAAGTGAAGTCATAGTGACCCAAGGGAAGAACCCAGAGAAGGCACAAACTTCCGAAATCATGGGAAAGAGGAATAATACTGGAGCAATGAATGCCCACAACCCCACAACATCAGAACCCAATAAAACAGAAAATCAGAGATTTCTAAAAGAGCAAATCAGGAAAATAACTGTAGAAATAATAGAGGTGCTTCGAAAAAAACTCAGAGAGAGCCAAAAGGAGATAAAGGATGCAATTCATGAAGTAAAGGCCTCAATTCAAAGCACAAACAACCGATTAGACCACATGGAGAACAGAATCTCGCTCTTAGAAGATGATCATTCCAAAAATGAACGCATAGTTTCTAATCTAGAAAAAAATCTGACAGCAGGAATCTGATATTGAAGAAATATGGGCCCATTGTAAGAGAGCTAACCTAAGAATAATTGGAATAGAGGAGGGAAAAGAAAGTGAAACCAAAGGGATCAACAATCTCTTCAAGGAAGTAATAGAAGAAAATTTTCCAAACATAGAGCAAGAGGTTGATACACAGGTCCAGGAAACTTATAGAACTCCCTTTAGACAGGATCGGAGAAGAGGATCCCCATGCCACATAATTGTCAAAATGACCAATGTGGAAGCCAAGCAGAGAATCTTAAAGGCAACAAAAGCAAAGGGCCAAGTGACATTCAGAGGCAAACCAATTAGAATCACTCCAGACTTCCCAAACCAAGTTATGAGAGCCAGAAGGGCTTGGAGTAACATATTCCAAACTCTGAAAGAAAACAACTTCCAGCCAAAAATTGCCTATCCAGCAAAACTTTCTATCAAATTAGATGGAGAAAGAAGAAGCTTCCATGACAAACAGAAACTGAAGGAATTTATGTCTTCAAAACCAGCACTAGAGAAAATACTCAAAGAGATTAACTACAAAGAAGAAATAGGTAACACACACCAGAACTAGAGAAACAAGATTTTCCATCCAACAGACAACTAAGATTGGTTATCTGTGGAGATTCATTATTTATGTTAGTCTTTTACCTATCTCTAAATGGTATTGTTTGCCTTTATTGTTGTTAATTTTTAGGATTTCTAGTTGGAATATTAATATACCTTCAGATATAGCATTTGGAAATATTTTATCCCATTCTATCAGTAACTGTTAACTCTGTTTACATTGTCTTTGGATATACAATATGTTTTTTATTTTTTAGGGAGTTTGTATACTCTTCTGTTGCCTGTGCCATTGAAATCATATCCAAGAAATCACTGCCAATTTCAATGTTGTGAGGTTTTATGACCCAGATTTTCTCCTAAAAGTTTATAGTCTTAAGATTTATATTTAGGTCTTTTATCTATTTTGAGTTAATATTTGTATATGGGATTAGGTAAGGGTCCAATTTTATTCTTTTCCATGTAATTATTATTTTTCAACAATATTTAGTTAAAAGATTATTTTTTCCACCACCAAATGTTCGTGGAAACCTTGTCAAAAATAACTTGACAATATAGGGAAGAATTTAGCTCTAGGCTTTTATTTAACTCCAATGGCTTATATATCTGCCTTTAGAATAGTACTACACTGTTTCAATTATTGTAGCTTTATATGGTTTGAAATCAGAAAATATATATCTTCTAGCTTTGTTCTTTTTCAAGATCGTTTTGGGTATCTAGAGTCCATATTCCATATTAGGATAGATTCTTTTTCTGAAAAATAAATATATAAATATATGATAGCTTCACCTAAAAAAATAGAAAAAAATATTCTCTGGTAAGAAAGAAAGTAAAAAGAAATATTGAAATGTTATCTTTAAGTCATCAAAAGCTTGGTATCAGACAAATGAAACTGTTATGTGAGATTATCATTTTTAATTTTGGATAAATTGCTATAATACTAGATGTCAACCACTAAGCCAAGCATGGGAGGGAGGGATGGGGAGAGAATGGGGTGGGGATCGGGTGGGGGCTGACTGGGCGATGTGTGCATGTATGTCTACAAAAGTTTGTGTTCCACTGTGATGTATGAATACAGTGCACCAATAAAAAATAAAATAAAATAAAATAAAATAAAATAAAGTGAGGAATAGACAGCAAAATTTCACATAAATTTTTAAAACACAAAATTCAGAAACTTCCTACTTTCAGTAGATTTCGTTTGGTTTCCCTGAGTGTAAATTCACTCTTCTGACATTCTAAATAGTTCAGTTGGAATTTTGATAAGCATCTGAAAGAACACATGTTTTGGAATAAGGACATCTTGATTAGAGTACCAGTTACTTTGCTTCTTAATTATGTATCTTTGGGTGGGTTATTTAATCACTATGTATCTGAGTATTCTCATCTATATGGTATACCTAATAATATTTGTCTTTTAAGGAAATTGTAAAGATTATGTTAAAAATATAAATGCAAAGACCACACCTTATACATAGTGATGGGCCTTTTAGGACCTTTATTCATCTCTTAAAATAGACCTCTCAATCCCAATATTATTACAAATAGTGCCCTTCAACTCCTTGCACTGAATTACTGATACAGAAATTTAACCACCAAGTTGCTTTTTTTCCACAAGAAATTCACATTCCTCATGTAGAACAGTCCATTAAGACTTCACAGCACCGTTCAGATGGGCCGTATCAGTTTGTCATGACTTTTACAACTTTTTTGTCATGACTTTTACAACTTTTGAAACCCTCTAGTTCAGTCACCTCACATTCCAAATGGCTGAACTTCTTTGTTGTCTTTGCCAACTGCAATCCTTCACTTCCTCATGAACGGTCATCCTCCGAGGCCCCCAGTATTAGCCCCGGTCTTTCCTCTCTTTACACTTACCCCCTGGGTGAGCGTACCCACCCTCATGGCCTCCACAGTCATCAGCTCTGCACAGTGACCACCCCCCAAAAAAATTGATTTTCACACTTTACTAAAATGTCCTATGTAGTTAATTGGTAACATGTACATGTTTATGAATGTGGATTGTATGTGATTAATGCAAATGTCTTTCATTTCCCTTTAAATTTTGTGTGCGAGTTGATGTTAAAATTTGATTCATAAACAATATTTTCTTGTTACTTTTAGACATAATTTTCAGTCTCCCTATAAGGGTTATCTGGGAAGCTGCCATTGCTGCTGTTATTAGAATACCAAATGCTAAGAAGGATATCAGAATCCTGGAAATAATTATCAATTGAAATCCAAATAGATAAGCTGATCATTGGCCATTAATTGTTCCTGCTGTTGCTCTGGATCTAAGAAGAGTTGTAGGACATTTGCCCATTCTAGAAGAAAGGTCAATGGTCATATTTGGCTTCAAAGGCATAGTCTTATCCTCATTTCACTCAGCAATAGAAACAGATCATCCTGATACCAAGTAGCCTGGGAAGGGACACACCAGGGACATGAATTGGCTCCTATGAGGAGCACTGCACATGGGTCTCAGCAGCAGGTGCTATGGTAGCAGCAGTCTGTGAGGTGTTTTCCTCTCTGTGAATCCACTCTGCATCCAAACAGCACTTCCAAAACTTTCCTGACCTCAAGGCTTATAGATGGGTTTTACTTTTTTCTTGCTCAATGAAGAAAATCCTTATAAAATGATATTTTATTAATCGTTTTTGAAATCTGATTTCTATTACATTAGGAAAAATAGTGTTCAATTGCTGATCAGAAGTTAGTAAGTTTTTCTCCTATTGTATAGAAGAATTTTAATTCTGTACCCTTTTCTGTCCAAATCTGGATCTTTGTTAGTTTTAAGTTTTTCTCTTCCCTTTCTCATTCTTTTGTATAAATTACTTCTTATTATCTATAATTTAAATAATTAATTAACTTCAAATATGATTTTAATTACATAATGTGATTAATATATCCTTTCCATGTTAAAAAAAAAGTGTGTATAATTCTAGTTGTCTCTCATTTTTCATAATTGCACCACTTTTTTTTTTTTTTGCGGGTCTGGGAATGGAACCCAGAGGCATTAGACCTCCGAGCTCACTAAGTTGCCGAGGGCCTCACCAAGTAGCTGAAACTGTCCGCGAACCGTGATCCTCCAGTCTCAGCCTCCCGAATGCTGGGATTACAAGCGTGTGCCACCACACCTGGCTCTATTGCAACACATTTTGATGGCTTTTGTCTGTGTTCTGACATGGTACATATTCTCTCTTGCTAGTTGCTTTTCCCATACTTCATGTTGGTATGCTGGGTGCTTGTCTCATGCTTTACATTGTTTTTGTTCATTATCTTTCTTATTTGTGGTCAAATCTAATCAGAAGAAATGTATTCAATGATATGGGACTATGAACTAAACTTTTATGCCTAAAAGATGTGAAAATTAGGAATAATTTGGAGTAGCTCACAAGACTTGAAATATTATTTTCATTTGAGACAATCTTAGGATAAACCTTACTTTATACAAAATGCTTTCATATTTTTACAAAATTTCCGTTCTTTCTATCCTTTCTCTACCAAAACTTTTTATATCCACACACTTTCCACATTTGTCTCTTGATTTTACATACCAGCTGACCCATAAACAACGTCACTTTTACACCAACAATTTAAAAACAATTTAATAGACTCAAGTGTTACTTTAGATCTTATGAAGTTAAGAGCATTTTAAAGCATTATTCACATTTTACATTTATTCCACTTAATAATTTAATTATAGATTACCACAGAAAATTAAGACATCAGGGAAGCATCACTAGTGTCTTAAGACATTTTTTTCTGCCAAAGTAAAAAACCTTGTAAAGGCAATTCATATTGTGTTTGATAACATTTCACAAAGTTCTAAGTTTGACTATGGTCTGGAGAGTGTTGTAGAGGTTTACATTTTAGCTGGGAATGGCTGAGATTAAAACAAAACAAAACAAAACAAAAACCAAACAAACAAACAACAACAAAAAAAACCTTGAGCAGCACCTTGTCTTAGTATAGCCAGCAAAAGAGAAAAGGAACAGCTTAAGTTTTTTTCTTTTGGGGCTTTTCTGGAAGGATGAGACAAAAAGTAATATAAATTTAAATAAGACCAGGGGAGAGGCTTGTACCCAAGTTAGTTTGGTTTCCTGATATTATATCTTAAAAAAAAAAAGAGGAGCCAGATTCTTCAGCATAATTAATAATGGGAGAAGTGAAGTGAAGTCACCCCAGGAGCAGGCTAAATCTTGAGTAAAAAAAGTTCCAGGGGCTGGCCTGATATGCCCTGGACCATAGCTATACATTTGGATCTTGGGCCAGGAGAGAAGGGTAACACCGTAAACCTAGCCCCAGTATTTACAAGGAATCAAGCAGTCTGCGATCTCACTGGAAGGATTGCCTAAGGCTCTTTAGTCTTAATTTAGTGGTGGGAGCCTAGAGGAATGGCCCTGGAACCCACCATTGGGAACCTGGCTCTGAGGACACCCAGACTTTTAGTAGTCCACCTTGCACTGTGGGCAGGGCCTTGGAGAGCCTTTGCGGACTCCTAGTTGAGGGCATTTATGCTGGAGATGCCCTGGATCTCTGCACCTAAAACAGACTCAAGCCCCAGCTTTCATGGGATTAACACTCATATGAATGACAGCCAGAATTTCTCCATAGCATTTGTCCTTTTGTTTTTCCCTTTCCAAGTCCCTATTATTATAAACCGAATTAGCAGCCTACAGCTGTGTGTTTACTTACTGGTAATTGGGAAAAAGTAATTAAAAGTTACACTTTTATGTAGGTGTTGTCACAGATATAGAATTGATTTGGAAATCACAAATCTGGCGGGAGAGGACCAGGGAATAGTAATCCTTTAAGTAAGGGCTCAGTGTCTCAGATCATCCCAGTCACAGGACAGACTTGACCTCTCACTGCAGCGTTCACAGCATGAAATCATAGAGCCCACAGGTAAGCAAAGAATTTTCTTTTACACTAGGTTGTGGATAATCAGAACCCAGACACAGATGAGGAAGAGAAAGTGCCTTCATTGTTGGGGTTGAAAGAAAATCCCTCAACAGGCTTTTACAGAAAATGGGGGCTATTTCTTATAACAATGGACTGCATTCTCCCTGTCCTACTCTGTGCAAATTTTTTCCGTGGTGCACTCAAGTTTGTCCTTGGTAACAGCTCTTTTGAAGGCTGAATGCTCATTTTCTTCCTTATTCTTTTCTGCCTCCTTATGAGTAAATGTTAGTTGTATTAAAATCATAGAAAAAGAAATGAATGCCACATGACTACTTCTCAAATTGTTTTTATTAAGTATGTGACTTAGTGATTGACTTTGATATGTTTGTGAATGTACATCTAATACAATGGAGAACATGAGAAAAAAGAAGGGAGAAGGGAATAGGTGTGGGAATTGTGTAAGGGCTAAATGAGCGATGTGTGCATACCTCTACCATCTTGTACTCCATTAAGAGGTATGACTATAATGCACCAATAAAAAATATTTTTAAAAGTGTATGACTTAAATATTTCTCTGAAAAAAGGGATTTCACACTTTGTGTCAAATATTTTTACTTAAGTAGATGGAAAATATTCACAGCTAGCAAAGTGAAGTACACATAATGCATGAGGCAGGATGAGATGACAACTGCAAAAAGTCAGATACATGATAAGTAACATTTGATTTTTGAAACTGATAAAATTTCCCATTGCCCTTAATATCCAGTAGTAATTCAGTGTTTCTTTAAAGTCTTAATTCTGACATTCAGTACAGAGAAAAAAGTATTTGTCACATGTAGGGCAATAATTTCCCGAGACATAATGTTGGCGTGATGTCTCAAAAATATCCATCTTATCCTGTCTCATACAGGATATTTTTTGCATTGTTCCTGCTATCAAATTTATGACTTTAAGGGAACTTTAAACTCTTTTGTTATTGTGTATGTATATGTGAAAGATTCAGGCCACATTTTTCTATGTATGTAATTTTAAAAATGAATAATGCATAGATATTTGCTTCGTGTCAAGTAATGGGGAGAATGTTCCAACGAGAGATAGAGAAGTCATGTGCAGGGTTGGTGCTGGGAGTAACATAAGTACCCAGGAACCTGAAGGAAAGATCTGAGACATGATGAAGAGCAGCTCATGTGGAGACACTGAACTGAGCAGATACAACAATATCTCTAAACAGTGTCTCAGATAATCCATAAACCCAAAGAAAGTAACTTGTAAATTTTAAATCATCAGAAAAAAATCTTTTATGTAAAATACAATATTGTGATAACATTGTTCATATGATGAAAAAAATCTGCTGGAAGATGTCACTCCACTTTAAATTTAAATTTATTAACTCAGTCTGTTTTATTCAAAAAGACTTTTTAATATTGTGATTTTTCCAAAATTGAACTTAGAAACTCATGTATACATAAACCAAATATTTTAATATTCTACATTATGCAAAGCCTCCAAGTGTTTCCTGTTTCGTCTTCTCTGGTAACACTAGCAGTCACATTTATTAATCAATATCATAGTTTAAATTTTTTCATGAAAAACTATTCTAAGTCTGGAAAGAGCTCCTCAAAGGCCCATGATTTGTAATGGCACGAACACTATTCTATAAAAGTGTCACAGGTGATGGGGTCTTTAAGAGGCGGGTGTTGGTTGAAGGAAGTTGGATCATTAGGGACGGATCCTTGAATAAGATATTGGGGCACCAGTTCCTCTTCTCTCTTTCTTTACTTTCTTACCACCACAAAGTGAACAGTCTTGTTTGACAAGTGCTCTTGTAAGACAGACCGTGTTGCCACAGGCTCAATGCAATAGGGCTAAAAAACCTAACAAAACAAAAACAAAAGCAACAACCAAAAAAGAAAAAAAAAAAACAGACTAGAATCTCTGAAATTATGAGATAAGATAAACCTTTCTTTTTGTTAGTCTTTTGTCTTGGGTATTTTGCTACAAATCAACAAGTGACTACTATAAGCACATTTAAGAAAAACTGTATTTCTAAATGTTGAGTTAACCCCATGTAAACCCTTAAGATATTAATATTTTACACTTTCTTTATTGTACATTTGGGTAAATAATTTTTCTTTCATTATAACAATGTATTTTTTAAATCTACAGCTTTAAAAAATCTACAGCTTTTTAAATTTTTATCAATGTGCTTTAACTGGTGCATTATAGTCTCACATCATAATTTAAATTACGTTGACAATGACATACATGCACACAGCACTTGGTGCCCCCCCAAGCCTCTCCATTTCCATCCCTCCCAATGCAGAGTACAGAAATTAATGTTGGTATATTCACATGTATACACATAATATATGGTAGTATTTTCATTAATGAACCTCATTTTTTGTCCTCCCCTAAACGTATATCTCCTCCCTGGATCTACTAAAGTTTCATGTGCAGAATAGGGAGTAATTGGGAAATCTACAGCTTTTTCAATCTCAGAAAGCTCTTTGCAATGCAACCTAAGCAGCAGCCTTGGTGGGGGTGGGGGTGGGGGGAAGAGAGAGAGAGAGAGAGAGAGAGAGAGGGAGGGGGAGGGGGAGGGGGAGGGGAGGGGAGGGGAGGGGAGGGAGAGGAGGAGTGGAGAGGAGAGAGAATAGATTCTAACAGCACAAAAAATGGCATCTTCCCACTGGGCTTTTCTGAAATACTTATTCAATTTTTTTTATATTATTCCAGTCTGGCTTATTTTTTTTCCTCTAAGGGGAATTTTCTGTAATTGTGATTATAAAATTTTTATAACAATATGATCTATAAACCAATTTATTAGTATTTAACACACAACTACAAATGGATATATGAGTTCTACTTAAGTGTACATTTAATAAATCAATTACATTTATTCCTTAAAAGACCCTGGAGAAGGGAGGCCAGACTCAGAAAGTGCATTGGTGTTTAAAATCCCCTTCCTGTGGTTTCTTGGTCCTGAGCAAAGACTCAGGCATACCAAGAGCTTCTGTTAGATGCTTTATAAGGTGGACTAGTGAAACAAATGGTTAAAACTTTTGAAAAATTAACATTTGTCCTGAGCCATCATCTTGCCTGTGACCTAGATAAAACTTCTGATCTTTGGTTCAGTTGCAGCCACTGGAAATTTTGTCATCTACAGTGCCCTCCCTGTTCTTTATCTGTTCTTTCATGTGACCTGATATGTCTTGCAAGCAGCGGAAGAAATATCCCCAACCAGGGTTGTCTCAGACTGTTGTCAGATGCTAAGTGGGCATTGAAGCAAATGGTAATGTACATCCTACGTGTTTGTTGCTACTGCTGCCCTAATCTAAGAGGAACATTCCAGTCCCCTGATCATCAGACAGGACATCTACTGATGCCTGTCTCCTCTTTCCTCAAATGTCTAGGCCCCATTACTTCTCTACTTAGGTTACCTTGAGACAATCCTCAGATTTACTGACTCAGGGAAATCCATCTTCTCAAAAACACAGTTTGTGTAGATTCAGTTATTTTGACAGAATCTTTTTTTTTTTTTTTTTTGGTGATACTGGGGGTGGAACCCAGAGGCCTCCTACCTCCGGGCTATACTCCCAGAGCTATTTTATATTTTTATTTGGAAACAAGGTCTCACTAAGTTGCTGAGAGCCTCACTAAGTAGCTGAGGCTGGCTTCGAACCTGTGTGATCCTCCTGTCTCAGCCTCCCAAGCGCGGGGATTACAAGTGTGTGCCACCACGCCTGACTGAATCATCTCTTTTGTAAATATTTATCCTGGCTTTTCCTTTTTCTTGGGGAATTTCATTTTTAATAACGTTTCTCCTATATGATCTATTTTCTATAAGAAAGAAACAGGAATAGGCCAGGATCCCCAAAATCCCACAAGGAAACTTCTTTAATGACATAAATATATTTCTCTAGGCCCCACATTCTAAAAGCTCATTCAGCCTCCAATAGTGCAATCTTGGGGAACAAGCCTTAAATCCATGAACCTATGGAAAACATTCTGCTTCTCACTCCTGGGGAAAAGGCCTTAAATCCATGGACCTATGGGAAATATCCCACTTCTCACTGCTGCAGTACTTTTCAGAAGTGTTCACATGCTATTTTCTAAAATGCCCCTTTCCATAGCCTCTTTAGAAAAGAACCAGAAACTTTGCATGGGGGCACACACCTGTAATTCCAGTACTTGGGAGAATGAGACAGGAGGATCACAGGTTGAAAGCTAGTCTCAGTAATATAACATGATTCTTTGAAATCTAGTGAGACCCTCCTTCAAAACAACAACGAAAAGTGCTGGTGGCGTAGCTTGGGGGTAGAATGCTCCTGGTTCAATCAATCCCCAGTGCCACAAAAATAAAATGTAAAAGGACTCAAATCCATTAGATTAAGCGGTATTGGAAATGTAACACAAAGGCATTCTACCTCCAAGCTACATCCCCAGTCCTATTTTTTTATCCATTATTTTGAAACAGGATCTCACTGAGTTGCAAAGGACCTCACTAAGTAGCTGAGGCTATCCGCAAACCACGATCCTCCTGTCTCAGCCTCCCAAATGCGATTACAAGCGTGCTCCACCATGCCCAGCTATCATTTTATACTTTGACATTCAGATATCGCCTTACTAGTTCTATCCCCATTTATACGTGTTCTAAGATAATGCTTATTTTTGTTTAGCGTTACGGTTGCTTTTTTTCTGTTATGTCTTCGACCTTCTTCTCTGCCTCTTTTACTGCAGTGATTTTGAGAACACTTTGCATCACTTGTACTTTCAGATTCTACAAAGCTGGAGTTTTTTTTATTGGTTTATTCTATTTTTGTTTATAATGTCTTATTTTATTATTTAATTTCATGCCATACAATTCAGTCTGGATATTCTAATATCCAGAAAGAAGAATATTAAAGAATTTCTTTAATATCCATTAAAGAAATTATAATTCTTTTAACTTGAATTTTGGACTACAATATCTTGTTTTCTTATATACTGATTGGCATTAGGTAGATTATTGCCAAAAATTGAAAAGTACTTAGAAATTAGATGTTATTGTATGAATTTTAATGCCCTGAATTTGATTATTTTACTATCAGTTTATAATATAATATCTATACATTAAGACATGTATAGAAATATTTTTATTGATGTATGTGATGTAGTGCAGAAAAGATTTTTGTAAATATTTGAGCAATCAGGATAAAAGTACATGGAAACAATGGTAGTAATATAAATTTTTCATAAACCTGAAATTACCTAAATCTATAACATTCTTTTATTGTTGCAACTAGTCAAAAATTGTCACGTTTCTTTCTTTGTAAAGATTGCTGCAGATATGTGATGGGAAATATTTATAGAGTATGTAATTGAAACACACACACACACACACACACACACACACACACACATTCTAAAATTCTGTAACATTTCCTTACTACATTAAAGGAAGTAATTTAAGGAAGGCCTAAATTATTTAAGCTGTCAAGTATAATGAGAAAATTTTGTTTTAAAATTTAAATGTTCCTTTTATGTATTTTTATAATTTAAGCATTTTTTTTTATCGAGTCTTATCCTAAGTCTGTTAAATCTCCTTTATTCTTTCCATTCCTTTTGCTCACAAATTTATGTGCCCTTTGTGGGACCTTTTCATTCAGTATCTTGTATTCCATTAAGATGTATTACTACAATGAACCACTAAAAATTTAAAAAAAAATGTGTTTGAGTGGTTGGATTAGAGGAATAAATTGAATGGGTCATCGCTGTTCATAAATTTCATTGTTTTACAAAAGGAAGTATAAAGTGGTTATCAATTTTAAAATTGAAGAACTTAAGTGAAACTTGAAAAATAAGAGTCAAAAATATATTGTTTCAAAAATAAATAAAAGGTAACCTAGAGCTGGATATGGTGGTGCACACTTGTAGTCCCAGCATTTGGGAGGCTGAGACCAGAGTATCATGGTTCACAAACAGAGTCAGCTACTGAGTGAGACCCTTTGCAACGCAGTGAGACCATGTTTCAAAATAAAGAATAAAAAATAGGGTTGAGGGGATAGCTTGAAAGAAGAATGCCCCTGGGTTCCATCCCTGGTAGTGCAAAAAAAAAAAAAAAAAAAAAAGGAAGGGGTAACCTAAAAAGTGTCACAAAATAGTATTTTCTATTTTTATGGTTTTCTGAATTTAAGATAAGATATTTGGCTTTACTTTAGATCTTTTTTATTAAAATCCTTTTTTGTTGATACTGATTTACCTGTCATGTGCAAGACACATGAGATAACATTTGTGGTTGTATAGTTTTGTCCTAACAGCCTTTTATTTATTATTAGTGGCACTGGGAATTTAAACGAGTAACACTCTACTTCCACACTGCACCCCTGTTCCTTCTTATATTTTTGTTTTGAAACAGGGTCTCACTAGTTTGATGAGAGTCTTGCTAAGTTGCTAAGGGTGGTCTCAAGACTGTGGTCCTCCTGTGTCAGCCTCCCAAGTACTCAGATAATAAGCCTGCTCCAACATGCCTGGCTGTTACCATCCACTGCTAAAAAAATACCTGTGAATATGATTGGCTTTCTCCATTGCTTCTGTCATGATGATACAGCATCTTGACAGCTCTCACATGACAGCCTCATATCAGGCACTGTGGTCACTTAATGAACCTCAAATCACAAAATCTTATCACATTTCTTTTGGGACTTATACCTTTCTTTTCTACAGATATAAATCCAAGTTTATGTTTTTCTGCTCTCAATTTGACACCATTCATCTTTGTGCCTAAGCCTAAATCACTTTTATTTTGCCATCAGCATTTTAACTCTATACTACTACCACAGAGCAAGCACTCTCATTCATTAATTGAAGTGTTGCTGTTACATTTGAAGTTGTGGTGAAATTCAAATAACACAAAACAGATTATCTTAATCATTTTTCACTGTGTAGTTCAGTAGTGGGAATATCCATTCTGTTCTGCAAACAAGTCCCAGAACATTTTCATCGCAAAACTGAAACTCTGTCCCCATTAAACAAGTCCCCATTTTACCCTTCACCAGCCTCTGGCAGCCATCCTATTAATTTCTGTATTCAGCATTTATGCACCCTAGATACCTCATATAGGATTTGTGATTTTTTGTTGCACTAATACAGTGTCTTCAGGTTTCACCATGGTACATCATGTGTCAAAATTCCTACCTTGTATGGCTGAACAATATTCCATTCTATGGAAAGACTCCATTTTGCATATGCATTCATCATTTGATAAACGATTGTTTTCACCTCTTTATTATGAATAATATTGCTATGAGACAGATTTATAAAGTTATCTCTTTGAAGTCTTACTGTCTATTCCCTTTTTATATATCAAGAAGCGAAACTGCTGGATGACATAGTAATTTGATTTTTCAGTTTATCAAAGGAACTTCATACTGTGTTTATATAGACTCTGCATTAGCTGATAGTCACACTACATTGCACAAAGTTTCTGCTACATGTCTTGTCCAGCACCTGTTATTTTCTGCTTTTATTTTCATTTGCTTGTTGTAGTAGTATAAATCCTACTGGGTGTGATAGACTATTGCATTCATATTTTTTTAAATTATCATAATAACTGGTGGTGTTTAGCATATGTTCCTGTATTATTTGGACATTTGTCTTTTTTTAGTAGAAAGTATATCTTCTTCTTGTACCAATGTTTTAATTTGGTCATTGGATTTTTTTGAGTTGTAGGAGATTTTTATATTCTTTTAAATTTAATCCCTTGTCAGACATATGGATTCTAAATATGTTTCTCATTTTCATTCATGGTTTGAGTTATGAGTTTGTGAATTTCAAAAGCAGGGATGTTTTAAAATTTTTTCTTTTGGAATTAATATAAAATTTCATTTAATGTGGAGCATAATTAGAAAAACATTAAATTATGTGCAAAAATGTGATTTCACATCCAGTAATATAGCATGTAATGTTGCTTTACTCATTAAATTATTTTCTCTTTTTCATTCCATAAAACACCATTTCCTTAGGTGGTCTTGTGTTTTTAGTTGTGTTACTTGAAATTCAAAAATTAAATTGAAATTGATATGTTGAAATCATAGTGCAATATTTTGATACCTGTTATTACTATATAGAAAGAATATTGAATTTTACATTAATTCTAATTAATAATTACTTAATTTAGCTTAACACACAATAACATAACCAGGTTACAAAATGATAATTTTGTAGTTACAAATATTTTGCTTACTTTTAACATCATGTTATATGACTCCATGATAACACTGTTGCACAATTGCAGGTTAGATAACTATTGCATCCTATTTCTGATATTCATAAAGATGAGTGTCCTGCTTCAACGACTTGATTAAAAAATTCTTAGATCCTATCAAAATACTTTTATCAAAGGATTATTAAGAAATTCTGTATTCTGTTTATTCATATTATACTTCTGATATTTGCATCACTGTTTCTAATAAAAATGTCAATGTGGCAATAGTCTTTTGATTTAAAAGAGATTATAAGCCAGGCGTGGTGGCGCATGCTTGTAATCTCAGCACTTGGGAGGCTGAGACAAAAGGATCACACAGGTTCGAAGCCAGCTTCAGCTACTTAGTGAGTCTCTCAGCAACTTAGTGAGAACCTGTTTCCAAATAAAATATAAAATAGGTCTGGGAGTGTAGCCCGGGGGTAGAAAGCTACTGGGTTCTACCTCCAGTACCACAAAAAATATAAAAAATAAAAAAGAGACTATGAAACAAACACAACAATACATCATGCATTGAATATATATTAGAGAATCATTTTGATTAATGCACAGTTCAAAATTTGAGAAAATAATGTCAAAGTGACAGTAATTTAATTAATACAATTAATGTAGCATGTCAATCATAAAACTTCATTACACACACACATATATGGGATATGTATTTTTGAAATAAACAAAATATATTTATTAAGATAAATGGGAGGCCAGGCGTTGTGGCACACGCTTGTAATCCCCGTGCTTGTGAGGTGGAGAGAGGAGGATTGCACAGGTTCGAAGCCAGCCACGCTGGCTTAGACACCCTGTTTCCAAAAAATATAAAATAGGTCTGGGAGTGTAGTCCGTAGGTAGAAGGGTTTCCAGGAACCCCAGTACCACCAAAAAAAAAAAAAAAAAAAGATAAACAGGAAACTTTTAGAAGATATTCATCTTTTGAAAAGCTCCATAAAGATGATGAAGTGATGAACATTTCAGTTAATCTATTTTTTAATTTATTTTTATTGGTGCATTGTAATCATATATCACATTGGAATACAAGACTGAGAGGATATACAAGCACACATCATCCAATTAGCCCTCATCCAGACCCCATCCCATTCCCTCCCCCTCCCTCGATCCCATGCTTGTTTGGTGATTAACTTTGATACATTTGCTTATGTACCTCCTGAGTTTTAAAAAGGCTCCATCCTCCCCTATTCCATACCCTCTGATTGGTCACCTTAATTGCTTCGCTATAGGGCCCTTTCTATAACTCGACCTCTTCCTATTGCCACTTTCCTCCTAGTTATTGCTGATTAGGGGAAGCATCTGGTTTTTATTTTCTGCAATAATTCTCTGTGCATGTCAAGTTGCAAGTACCGATCCCACTCTTGACGGCCCTAGTAGTGGCCTGGCTACCCAGTGGACTGATCCAGACCTTGCTGGCTCAAGCAGCGGCCTTGCCTCATGGGAGGCCCCGATTCTAGCCTCACTGGCCCCCACACTGGCCTAACCCCTCGACTGGCTCCAATCCTGGCCTCAGTGGCCCCAGGACTGGCCTAGCCTCAAGGCAGGCTCCGTCCCAGCCTTGCTGACCCTGGCATCAATCTAACCCTTGACAGACTTCTATCCTGGCCTCGGAGGCCCCGGCACCGGCCTTGCCTCACGGCAGGTTCTGATCCCAGGCTCGCTGGCCCTGGTACTGGCCTAACCCCTCTGCAGGCTCTGATCCCAGCCTCGGAGGCCCCAGTAGCAGCCTTGCCTCAAGGCAGACTCCGATGCTGGCCTCGCTGGCCTCAGCACCGGCCTATCCTTCGGCAGGCTTCAATCCCAGCCTCTGAGGCGCCAGCACCGGCCTTGGCTCACTGCAGGCTCTGCTCCCGGACTCGTTGGCCCCAGCACCAGCCTAACCCCTCGGCAGGTTCCGATCCCAGCCTCAGAGGCCCCAGCACCAGCCTTGCCACATGGCAGGCTCCGTTCCCAGCCTCGCTGGCCTCAGCACTGGCCTATCCTCTCAACAGGCTCCGATCCCGGCTTCAGAGGCCTAAGTAGTGGCCGTGCCTCATGGTAGGCTCTGATCCCGGACTCGCTGGCCCCAGCACCACACTTACCCCTCAGCAGGCTCCAATCCAGGCCTCGAGGGCCCCAGCACCGCCCTTGCCTCACAGCAGACTCTGATCCCGGCCTCACTGGCCCCGGAATCGGCCTAACCCCTCGGCGGGCTCTGATCCCGGCCTCAGAGGCCTCAGTAACGGCTTTGCCTCAAGGCAGGCTCCAATGCCGACCACTGGCCCTGGCACCAGCCTACCCCTCGGCAGGCTCCAATCCCAGCCTCTGAGGCCCCAGCCCGGCCTTGCCTCATGGCAGGCTCCAATCCCAACCTTGCTGACCCCGGCACTGATTTAATCCTTTGGCAGGCTCTGATCCCGGCTTCGGAGGCCCCAGCACCGGCATTGCCTCATGGAAGGCTCCAATCCCGGCCTTGCTGGCCCCAGCACCGGCCTACCCTCTCAACAGGCTCCGATCCCAGCCTCAGAGGCCTTAGTAACGGCCGTGCCTTACAGCAGGCTCCGATCCAGTCCTCGCTGGCCCCGGCACTGGCCTAACCCCCTCAGCAGGCTAAGATCCCAGCTTCGAGGGCCCCAGCACCGGCCGGGCCTCACGGCAGGCTTCGATCCAGGCCTTGCTGGCCCCGGCACCGGCCTAACCCCTCGGCAGGCTCCAATCCCGGCCTTGGAGGCCTCAGTAGCAGCCTTGCCTCAAGGCAGGCTTCGATGCTGGCCGCTGGATCAGGCACCGGCCTAACCCCTCGGCAGACTACAATCCAGGCCTCAGATGCCCCAGCACCGCATTGCCTCACGGCAGGCTCCGATGCCAGCTGCTGGCCCCGGGACCAGCCTAATCATTCGGCAGGCTCTGATCCCTGCCTCAGAGGCCTCAGTAGCGGCCTTGCGTCACAGAAGGCTCCAATCCAGTCCTTGCTGGCCCCAGCACTGGCCTAACCCCTCAGCAGGCTCCGATCCCGGCCTCGGAGGCCCCAGCACCAGCCTTGCCTCATGGCAGGCTCCAATCCCGGCGTCACTGGCCCTGGCACCAGCCTAACCCCTCGGCAGGCTCCGATCCTGGCCTCGCAGGCCCCAGTAGAGGCCTTGCCTCATGGCAGGCTCTGATGCCGGCCACTGACACCAGCATCAGCCTAACCCCTCAGCAGGCTCCGATCCTGGCTTCGGAGGCCCCAGCACCAGCCTTGCCTCATGACAGGCTCCAATCCAGTCCTCACTGGCCCCGGCACTGGCCTAACCCCTTGGCAGGCTGCAATCCAGACCTCAGAGGCCCCAGCACAGGCATTGCCTCACAGCAGGCTCCCATGCTGGCCGCTGGCCCCAGCACTGGCCTAACTCCTCGGCAGGCTAAGATCCCAGCCTCAGAGGCCCCAGCATTGGCCGTGCCTCATGGCAGGCTCCAATCCAGGCCTTGCTGGCCTTGGCACCGGCCTAACCCCTCTGCAGGCTTCAATCACGGCCTCAGAGGCCCCAGCACTGGCCTTGCTTCACGGCAGGCTCCGATCCAGGCCTCGCTGGCCCCGGCACTGGCCTAACCCCTCAGAAGGCTAAGATCCCAGCCTCAGAGGCCCCCGCATGACTCCGCCTGGGGCCCGGAGTCCTGCAACTCGGACCCCAGCTCTTCCAGGGGTTTGGTATGCCCCGCCTGACCCCAGCCTGGGTCCCAGGGCCTTGCGACTGGGCCCCAGTTTCTCCAGGGGTCTGGCGTGCTCCGCGCGATCCTGCCCGGGGCCCAGAGTCCTGCGACCTGGCCCCAGTTTCTTGGGGGTCCGGTGTGCCACACCTTACCCCTGCCCAGGAACCAGGGCCCTGGTTTCTCTGGGGGTCTGGTGTGCTCCGCGCAATCCCACCCGGGGCCCTCAGTTAATCTATTTTGACAAACATAATACCTACATGTAATTTTTCTCTTCTGGGATTGTCCAGCGTAATAATTTTTGTTTTATTTATTTATTTATTTATTTATTTATTTCTGTGGCAATGGAGATTGAACCCAGGGCTTTCTACCTTCTAAATACACCAACACTCCTATTTTTTACTTTTATTTTGAAACAGGGTCTCAATAAGTTGCAGAAGGCCTAAGTAGCTGAAGCTGGTCATGAACCCGCGATCCTCCTATCTCAACCATCCAAGTACTGGGGTTACAAATGTGAGCCAAAATGCCCAGCTTAATTTTTTTTTTTTTTTTTTTTTTTAGGTAGAAGAAGAATGATTCCTGAGAATTCAAGAGTGGGAATTTTCTTCTTCTTTTATACTGCAGTGGGATTCTTGGGAAATTCCTTGCTTCTACTTTATTATTCCTTCCTTGTTTGGACTGGAAAAAATTTGACGCCCAAAGACCTGATTGCGAAGCACTTGATTTTAGCAAACCTCTTGGATCTTAGCTCAAGAGGAATTCCTCACACGATGATGGAATTTGGGTTGCAATATCTCCTGGATGATGTTGCATGTAAACTTGTTGCCTACCTTCATCGAGTGGCCAGGGGCACTTCCATGCAAACCACATGCCTGCTCAGCTGCTTCCAAGCAATTAGAATCAGCCCCAGCAACACCAGGTGGATGAAGCTTAAACACAGAGCCTCCAAGTATGTTGGTCCCTCCTGTTTAATTTCCTGGCTTTTCCATCTCCTTCTAAACACCAGAGTTCTCATGAGAGTGAGTAGCCTTCGTCACAGCAGAAATGCCACTAATTCATTCAACCTTGGGTACTGCTTAGCATTTGTTTCTGGAAACATTGCAACTCCGCTGTATTTTCTGATGCTCTGCTTCATTGATGTTTTGTGTTTGGGTCTCATGGCCTGGGCAAATGTGTTCATGGTGAGCACCCTCCTCAGGCACAAGAGGCAAGTGGAGTATCTTCACAGTGCCCACCACTCACCTGGAGTCTCCCCCGAAGTCAGAGCCACCCAGACCATCCTGATCCTGGTGTGCATCTTTGTGTTTACCTACTCAGCCACTTCCTTCCTGTTAATCTGTTTAGCACTATTTAATAGTGCAAGGAACTGGGTGATAAGCATTGTTGCATTTGTAGACACATTTTTCCCCACTTTTAGCCCCTTCGTTCTCATCAGCAGGAACAAATCTACCTATAGGATCTCTTTTCCCTACTGGAGGAAAAGGTAATTTTATTCTGGTGGTTTGTGGTCTGACACAGTCAAACATTGTTTTATTCATTATATAAGACTAAGCCTCACTGTGGACCAGACATTATTCAGTAATTCAATGGTGAGATACAGTAGAGACACACAACAATCATAGAGGCTACAGGACACTTTGTTGATGGTAATACTTCCCTTTGTCTTCATTCACAAAGGTCTGAAAGTAGGAGTTATCATAAACTGAATAACATCTTATACTTAGAGTTGGCCAAACAGGAATTATGCAATAGATTTTTACTGCATATACAGGGGTGACTCTAATCCTATCATTTCAATTAGTGAGGCAAATTAAGACTGGAGATATGGCCAAGTATCCATGAATACAAGCAATTTGTAATGCCAACTTTTCTAAACTTACTCCTCTGTCGTATAAAATTATCATTAAACCACCTTATCAAGGGATTCTCTTTCAGAATTTAGTATACATGAACAGATAGTATGTCAGGTGTGGTGGTTCATACCTCTGATTTCAGTACTTGGGAGTTGGAGACAGAAGAATCACAGGTTTAAGGTCAGTATCAGCAACTTAAGTCCCTCCACAACTTAGTGAGGCTCTGTTTCTTTTCCTAATTATTTATTGGTGCATTGGAATCATTAGTTTTTATTTCCAGTACTAGTATTAAAATAAGAGCATTCTATCTCAGAGCTACATTTCCAGCCCAATTTTTTATTCTTTATTTTGAAATAGGGTCTCACTGAGTTGCAGAGGGCCTCACTAAGTGGCCGAGGCTGGCTGCAAACCTGCAATCCTACTGTCTCAGCCTCCCAAGTACTGGGATTACAACATGCCCAACTACACCTGACTTGTCATACATCTTTATGAAATACAAGATGTAATAAAATAGAGCTGGAAAGGTAGTTCAGGATAGAATGCCCATGATATTTCAATCTCCATTAGTTTCTAAACACACACACACACACACACACACACACACACCACAAATGGGCAATTTTCTGTTGATATTTGTTTGCCAGGGCAAAATCTTTAACCATATATATTTAAAATTTATTATTTAATTTAAATATTTTAAATTAATTGCTGTTTGGTTAGTTCAGGTGACCATGATGCTGAATGTTTAGTGTAGTTTACTTTTTCTCCATATTCAGGTCAAATTTCCCTTGTCATATGTATTTTATGTTGGAAATGAATATTCTATAGTGGTTCTCTATAGGCCAAGTGTTTGGCAGAGAATATTATGGAGAGAGGTCATGTGTACAGTTGGTGTTCATATTTAGAAATTTTATTGAAAGTTCTGAGACATAATCAAGTGCAACTCATGTAGAGACACTGAACAGAGCAGATACAGTAATATCTCAAAATACCACTTAGCTAACCCATAAACCCAAGGAAGGTAATTTGTAAATTTTAAATCATTAGAAAGCAAGACTCCTTTATATAAACTACAACTCACAACTCATGATAACATTTTATATATTGGCTAAATCAGCACAGATATAACGCCACTTTAAAATTAAATTTAATAATTGTAATTTGTTCAAAATAATTTACTTAAGGAATATTGTAATTTAACAAAAATGTAACTTGCTTTACTACTTTTTTGGTGCATTGTAGTCTCATATTGTAATGTAGTTCAGAATAATAGTTGCATACATGCACACAGTATTGGTGAGCTTCCCCTGGCTCCCTCCCCACTCACTCCCCTTCCCCATTTATGATATTGAGATTGGCATTGATTTCCTCACAATTGAACATAAATTCAATGTGTTTCCTTTATTTTTTTCTACCCAACACTACCCACTCCTAGACCACTTCCATTGCTCATTGGTGATTCTCCTTTATTTGTTTCTAAAGTCCCTCTTGTATCCCAATTCCTACCTCACTTCTACATGTGCAAAAAATATATGACCCTCATTAACATAATGTTCTCGAGGTCTATACATTTCCCTGCAAATTACATAATTTTGTTCTTCATTGCTGAGTAGAATTCCACTGTGTGTATATTCCATAGTTTCATAATCCATTCATCTGTTGGTGGACAACTAGGTTGGTTCCATAATTTGGCTCTTGTGAATTGTGCTGCTATAAACAGGATATGCATGTATTACTATAATATTACGAAACTCTTATATACATAAACACATATTTACATTCTCTATATATGATCCAAAGCCTTTAATTGTTTCTTCTTAACCCTAAAATCACATTGTTATTCAATAACACAGGTTAATATTTATCCTGAGAAAAAGTATATATGGGAAGTGCTATGCAGAGGCCCATTGTTAAAGGCTTGGCCACCATTCTGTGACAGTATTGAGAGGTGGTGAAATCTTTAATTGGTGGGTGCTGGTGGAAGGTAGCTGGGTTATTTGGGTTGGATCCTTGAAGGGGATGTCAGGACTTCCAGCCCCTCTTGTCTCTTTCTTTGCTTTGTGACGAAGAAATCTTTTTTACAAATGATGTCATTACCATAGACTGTACTGCCACATCTGCAGAGTCATAGGGCAAAGCAAGTTTCATGTAAGTGGAATCTCAGAAACTGAGATAAAATAAATCTTTTCTTCTTTAAATTGTTTTTCTTAGGTATTTTCTTATAGCAACAGAAAATTACTAACACAAAAAAGTTTGAGCAAAATTGTTTTTTTTCCAGATTTGACAAGCCTTTATTACAAAATCAGTAGGAAATATAAAGAGATGAAAAAAGCAATGTGCTGGCACACATCTTGAAGAGCCCCCAAATGGAACTCTGACTCCCTCTCCACTCCTAGCCTTTAAATAGATTTTATCAATGTTACCAAGGCAATGGGATAGTAACTTATTTCTTAGCCAGGTGGTACCTTTTTGCCTTGGGACAGTGCACTTACTAAGATTGTTTTGAAATAAGAGCTAACCCTATGTGAATCATTATAATACTGTGGGGGGGGGTACTGGGAATGAAGTCTGGAGACATTCTACCTCTGAGCTATATCTTCAGCCCCATTTGTCATTTTTAATTTTGAAACAGAGTCCCACTAAGTTGTGGAAGGCCTTACTAAGTTGCTAAGGCTGGCCTCAAACACTTGATCCTCTTGTCTCAGCATTCCAAGTAGTGAAATTGCAGGCATGACCACATGCCCAGAAAGATATTGTTATCTTTTCTGTTTTACTATAGCACAACTTATTTTTCTTGCATTATAAAAATATATTTTCAAAAAATCTATAGCTTTTCCTCAGCCTCAACAAACAAATGCCCCCACCTTGTTCCATTTGGAGTGAGGGATGGAAAGAAGGGAAGAGAGAGAGAGAGAGAGAGAGAGAGAGAGAGAGAGAGAGAGAGATCAAATAGCATAGGAAAATGCCATGTTATGGCTCAGCTTTCCTAAAAATCCCCTTCAACTTTTTGATCTATTTCTTTTTAACTTGTCTTCCCATGACATTCAAAATTTTCTACAGTTATAGCTTAAGTACTTTATTATAATAGCAGGATTTTTAAGACCAATGTTTTAGTATTTTTTCAACACAAGAGTACAAACAGGCATATGCTTTCCAGATAGTGTACATTTAATGAGTCAATTACATTTCCTTCTCAAAAGTCCCTGGCCAACAGGGGCAGCACTCAGTAGATGCATCGGTGTTAAAATTTCCTTTTATTGAATTCTAGGTCAGACACACACAAAGCGTCAGTTGTCTCCTGTGGAGACTGTGGAGAATAGCCTGTTTTTAAAAGGTGGGCCACTGAAGCAAATCATTAAAAGTTTTGAAAAATCAAAGCTTGTTCTGAATCAATCATCACCATGACTCTGACCTAAACAGGACTTGTATAATTTGGTTTGATTTCAGTTGCTGACCATCTTGTCATCTCAATGGCCCTTTTTTTCCATTCTCTGCTATTTCATGGGACTTTTTAAGCCTTGCAAACCCAGGGGGAAAATGTTCCTAAGCAGGGCTATAATTAGCCTGTTGTTAAGTGCTGAGCAGGCACAGATGGAAATGGAAAAAACTGGCATATGTGTCAGCTGCTTCTGTAAACCTGAACCCATAGGAACAGACCAGTCACTATCAGTCAGGTCACCTGCTCATGCCTATCACCTTCAATATCCTCAGAAGACTTATTCCCCATCTCTGCTCCACTCAGTCTGTTGTGAGACACTCCTCAGATATACTGACTCAGATATATGCCTCTTTTTTTTTTTTTACAACACAGGCCATATTTGAACCAGTCTGTCTTCCAAAGACTCAAAAACTAGTTGAATAATGTACAAATTTAGTTCTTTCCTTGCCAGCATTTTTTTCAATAAAATATTTTTCTGGATCTTTTTTTTTCATCAAGTAATTGAACTCCATTCATTGCATCTCTTTTCTTATATGGTCTCTTTTCTGTGAAAGAGAAAGAGGAAGAAGCCAGGATCCCAATTTTCAGTCTTCCCTTAGCTGATATCTGGAAAGGAACAGTTACTGTTATTATTAGCTACTCAAAAATACATCAGAATCCTGAAAATAATTATCAATTGAAGTCCAAATAGAGAAAGTTTATTATTGACATGTGTGTGTGTGTTGTTGTTGTTGTTGTTGTTGTTTGTCATTGTTGAAACTTAAACCATTGAACCAGGGAATTCTACCTCCTCTAAGCTATACCCCAACCAATTTATTTTTTATTTGGAAAGAGAGTCTTGCTAAATTTATGAGAGTCTTGTTAAGTTGATGAAACTGGTTTCAAATTTGTTATCCTCCCATCTAAACCTCCCAAGTACCAGAATTACAGGCATACATCACTATGCCCAGCCGTGATCATTGATTATTAGTAATTTCTGTTGTACTCTGAAAGCCTGGAGAGCATGGGATAATGCACTTGAGGCCTTAAAAGTAACAACATCCAGTTAAGATTGTTATATCCAGCAAAGCTATCTTTCAAAACTGATAAAGAAATAAAAACCTTCCAGGATAAGCAGAAGCTAAAAGGGTTCATGATGACCAAATCAAAATTTGAAAAAACACTCAAAGAAATGACTCACAAAAAAAGAAATTAAAAACACATCAGAACCAGAGGAGGGATAAATACTATAAGACAAGAAACCAAACAAGCTAGAACTAATATTGTTTCAAATAAAAACATAATTTAAAGTGACAGGAAAGAAAAGTTATCTTTCTATAATAACACACAATGTCAATAGTCTCAAATACTCAATTAAAAGACATAGACTGAAAAATTGGATTAAAACTCAAAAATCTAAATATATACTGCTCATAAGAAACATAACTTTTAGGCAGAGATATTCAGAAGCCGAAGGTGAAATGATGGAAAAAGGTCTTCCAGGGAAATGGAGATTGAGACCATTCAGTAGCAGGAAAAGCTACTCTTATATCTGATACAGCAGACATTAAGCCAAAACTTATCAGAAGAGATAAGAGTCATCTTGCTGATAAAAGTAACTGTTTGACTTGAAGATATAACCATAGTAAATATTTATGTCCCAAACATTGGTGCACCTACCTACATAAAACAAAAACTTCATGACATGAAGACTCAATGGATCCCAGCACAATTATTCTGGGAGACCTCAACACACCTCTCACACTGTTAATCAGTCGTCTAGATAAAAGATTAGTAAAGGCACCTCAGACTTAATGAACACTGCAACTCAATTGGACCAAATGAAATTTATAGAATATTCCATCCAACAATAGTTGAATACATATTCTTCACAATAGACCTTGTTTGGACTTACGGGAAGATGGCCACGGAGAAAAGCGGTGCTTACAATCCCCGCTAACAGCCAATCTCTATTACCACAAAATCCGTGCATTTCATAGCCAGAAAACACCATCAGCAGAGAAACAAAAAATGTAATTACAAGGGACAGAGAAAAAGAGGGCTGGAAAAACAAGACACCAGAAAGAAACCAGACCACAGTGCTGCGGCCAGAACCGCGGCGGGAAGTGGCGGGCATCATCTTCCCTTGTGGCACCAGGCCCCAGAGAGGAGGGGGACTCAGAATGGAGCTCAGAGCCACAGAGGAGATACGCTGGCCTCATGCCTGAGGACGCAGTGGCAGCAGCGAATTCACCAGATGGCACCAGACCAACGCACTCAACAGCCTACCAGGCTCCAGAGAGGAGCGGCGGACAGCGAGCCGAGGTGAGCTGCTGCGGAACAGCCGGGCGGAATTTGGCAGATTTCTCAGGGCAGGGAGCATCTAAAGCTCCCAGGGGCAGGGCTCAGCATACCCTGCAGGGACTCAGAGCGGAGCTCAAAAACAGAGAAGAAATATGCCAGCCTCACGGCCGAGGGCGTGGCAGTGGTGTCATATTGCCACCAGCGGCAGCAGCAGCAAATTCACCGAGTCCACTACAGCTCCATCTGCGTACTCAACAACAGTGAGTCAAATTGCGGCCCCTAGAGAAGAAATCCCAGTACTGTACTCCCAGGGACTTGACCCAGTGGGGGAGTGGCAGTGGCAGAGATATCACACTATAGGAGAACGCCCAAGCTGGCACCTGCCATGGTCAAAAGCAGCCTCGATTGACTCCCAGATTCTGAGACTCTGCGATACAACCCAGTAAAGGAGTAGTGGGGACTGAGATACCACAGACTCGAGATCCAGAGCAACTTAAGTGAAGTTGTAGTGACCCAAGGGAAGAACCCAGAGAAGGCACAAACTTCTGAAATCATGAGAAAGAGGAATAACAATGGAGCAATGAATTCCCACAACCCCACAACATCAGAACCTGATAAAACAGAAATTCAGAGATTTCTAGAAGATCAAATCAGGAAAATAACTGTAGAAATAATAGAGGTGTTTTGAAAAGAATTCAGAGAGAGCCAAAAAGAGATAAAGGATGCAATTAATGAAGTAAAGGCCTCAAAGTACAAACAACTGCCTAGACCATATGGAGAATATAATCTTTTTTTAAAATTTTTTTTATTGGTGCATTATATTCATACAACTTATTGGGGTAAAAAACTTGTGTATACAAACATGTACTCATCGCTGATTTAACCCCTACCCAAATACCACCCCATTCCCTCCCCGTCCCTCCCTCCCTTGCTTGGCTTAGTGATTGACTTCGATATGTTTAAGTACATTGTGAGCTTTAGAGATTTTCCTCTTCCCCCCTCATTTCTCCTCCTTTAGGTTGTCTTGTTTGCTCCTCTTTTCTCCCTAACTCTCACATATTAGGGAAAGCATCTGATTTCTTATTTTTTGTGCCTGACTAATCTCACTTAGCATAATGTCCTCCAGTTCCATTCATTTCCCTGAAAATGATGTAATTGAGTTTTTTTTGATGGCTGAGTAAAATTCCATTGTGTACATATCCCACAGTTTTGTAATCCATTCATCTGTTGATGGACATCTTGGCTGGTTCCATAGTTTGGCTATGGTGAATTGTGCAGCTATGAACATAGATACACATGCATTAGTTTGGTAGTTTGGTTTCTTTTCTTTTGGGTAGATACCCAACAGTGGTATTGCTGAATCAAATGGTAGATTTGTTCGCATTCTTCTGAGGATTCTCCATACTGTTTTCCAAAGTGGTTGCACTAATTTGCAATCCCACCAACAATGTCTTAGAGTTCCCACTTCTCCACATCCTCGCCAGCATCTGTTGTTATTTGTGTTTTGAATGATGGCCATTCTAGTTGGAGTTAGGTGAAACCTCAGGGTAGTTTTGATTTGCATCTCTCTGATTGCCAGTGATGTTGAGCATTTTTTCATGCATTTATTGGCCATTTGAATTTCTTCTTTTGTGAAGTGTCTATTTAGTTCATTTGCCCATTTTGTTATTGCTTTGTTTTCTTAGTGTTGAGTTTCTTGAGTTCTCTGTATATTCTAGATATTAGTCCTCTATCAGTGGTATAGGTGGCAAAAATCTCCCATTCTGTTGGCTCTCAATTGAGATTGATAGTTTCCTTTGCTGAACAGAAGCTCTTCAGTTTCATGCAATCCCATGTATTGATTCTCCTTTTAATTTGTTGTGCCTTTGGGATCTTGTTGAGGAAATGTTTGTCTGTGCCTATGTGTTGTAGTGTTGGACCTATGCCCTCTTCAAGAGGCTTCAAAGTCTCTGGTTTAATTTCCAAGTCTTTGATCCATCGTGAGTTGACTTTTGTACAGGGTGAAAAAGTGGGATTAACATCCAATTTTCTGCATATGGTTAACCAGTTTTGCCAACACCATTTGTTAAAGAGGCTATCTTTTTTCCAGTGTATGTTTTTGGCCCCTTTGTCAAAAATCAATTGGCTGAAAGTGTGTGGACTTGTTTCTGGGTCTTCTATTCTGCTCCATTGGTCTATATATCTGTTCTTTTGCCAGTACCATGCTGTTTTTATTACAATGGCTTTGTAGTATAGTTTAAAGTCAGGTATTGTGATTCCTCCTGCGTGGTTTTTGTTGTTGAGAACTACCTTGGCTATTCTGGGCTTTTTGTTATTCCAGATAAATTTAAGGACTGATTTTTCTATGTCTGTGAGGAATGATCTTGGTAGTTTAATGGGCATTGCATTAAATCTGTATATAACATTTGGGAGGATGGCCATTTTAATGATATTTATTCTGCCAATCCATGAACATGGAAGGTCTTTCCATCTTCTAAGATCTTCTTCGATTTCTTTTTTCAGTGTTTTATAATTTTATTTGTAGAGATATTTTACCTCCTTGGTCAAGTTTATTCCTAGGTATTTTATTTTTTTGTGGGAGATCCTGAGTGGAAGTGTTTTCTGAATTTCTTTTTCAGTGGATTTATGTTTGGTTTAAAGGAAAGCTTCTGATTTTTTAAGATTGATTTTGTATCCAGATACCTTGCTGAATTTGTAGATCAGTTCTATAAGCCTTTTGGTTGAGTTTGTTGGGTTTTCTAAATATAGTATCATGTCATCTGCAAATAGTGAAAGCTTAAGTTCTTCTTTTCCTATTTGTACTCCTTTGATTTCCTTTTCTTGCCTTATTGCTCTGGCTAGAGTCTCTAGTACTATATTGAAGAGAAGTGGTGATAGTGGACATCCTTGTCTCGTTCCAGTTTTTAGGGGGAATTCTTGAAGTTTTTCCCCATTTAATATGATGTTGGCAGTGGGCTTATTGTAGATTGCCTTAATAATGTTGAGATATGTTCCTTCTATTCCAATTCTCTGCAGTGTTTTTATCATAAATGGATGTTGAATTTTATCAAATGCTTTTTCAGCATCTATTGAGATGATCATGTGATTTTTGTCTTTGATTCTGTTTATATGATGAATTACATGGATTGATTTTCATATATTGAACCAGCCTTGCATCCCTGGGATGAATCCTACCTGATCACGGTGAATGATTTTCTTGATGTGGTTTTGAATGCGTGTTGCTAGTATTTTGTTTAATAGTTTTGCATCCAAGTTCATCAGAGATATAGGCCTGTAGTTTTCCTTCCTTGAACTGTCTTTATTCAGTT
This sequence comes from Muscardinus avellanarius, assembly GCF_963383645.1. NCBI lineage: Eukaryota > Metazoa > Chordata > Mammalia > Rodentia > Gliridae > Muscardinus > Muscardinus avellanarius. The sequence continues at coordinate 68,626,267 of NC_137796.1, forward strand.
TGGGTATTAGTGTGATGTTGGCTTCATAGAATGTATTTGGGAGACTCCTGGTTTTTTCTCTTTCGTGAAATAGTTTGAGTAGTACTGGGATTAGTTCTCCTATAAAGGTTTTATAGAATTCACTTGGGAAACCATCTGGTCCCGGGCTTTTCTTTGATGGTAAGCTCTTGATTGTTGTTTCAATCTCTTTGATTGTTATTGGTTGGTTTAAGTGTTCTATATCTTCTTGACTCAGTTTAGGAAGGTTGTATTTATCTAGGAAGCTGTCGATTTCCTCCAGATTTTCCATTTTGTTGGAGTATAGTTTTTCAAAGTAGTTTCTGATAATCCTCTGGATTTCTACGCTGTCAGTAGTAATGTCTCCTTTTTCATCCCTTATCTTCATAATTTGGGTTGATTCTCTCTTTTTTTAGTTAGGTTGGCTAGTGGTTTATCAATCTTGTTAATTTTTGGAAGAAACCAGCTTTTGGTTTTGTTGATTTTTTGTATTGTTTTTTTTTATTCTCTATTTCGTTAATTTCTGCTCTAATTTTAATAATTTCCCGTCTTCTGCTGGCTTTGGGGTTCAATTGTTCCTGCTTTTCAAGGGCTTTGAGGTGTGTCATAAGGCTATTTATTTGAAGATTTTCTGTTTTTCTTATGTGAGCACTCAGTGCTATAAATTTTCCTCTTAATACTGCCTTCAAAGTGTCCCAGAGGTTTTGATATGTTGTTTCTTTATTTTCATTTGTTTCTAGAAATTTCTTGATTTCACCTCTTACATCTTCTATGAGCCATTCTTCATTCAGAAGTGTGGTGTTCAGTCTCCACATGTTTATGTTGTTTCTCTGGGTCTTCTTATAGTTGATTTCTAGTTTCATTCCATTATGGTCTGAAATGACACAGGGAAGTATGTAACATTTTTTAAATTTGCTAGTGCTCATTTTGTGTCCCAGGATGTGATCTATTTTGGAGAAGGTTCCATGAGCAGCTGAGAAAAATGTAAACTCTGCTGTAGTTGGGTGAAATATTCTATATGTGTCCAACAGGTACATTTGGTTAATGGTGTTCTTTAGTTATGAGACATCTTTACTGGCCCTTTGTCTGGAATATCGGTCTAGTATTGTGAGAGGTGTGTTGAAGTCTCCCAGTATTATTGTGTTGGAATTTATGTGTGACTTCATGTCACAAAGAGTTTGATTTATGAAAGTAGCTGCCCCTATGTTTGGGGCATAGATGTTGATTATTGTTATTTCCTCTTGCTGGACTATTCCTTTTACCAGTAAAATGTGACCTTCTTTGTCTCTTCTAATAAGTTTGGGTTTGAAGTCTAACTTGTCTGATATCATAGTTGCTACTCCTGCTTGTCTTTGAGTACCATTAGCATGGATTACCTTGCTCCAGCCCTTTACCTTGAGTTTGTTCCTATCTTTACTTGTAAGGTGTGTTTCTTGTAAGCAGCAGATGGAAGGATTCTGGCTTTTAATCCATTTTGCCACTTTATGTCTTTTTATTGGGGAGTTGAGGCCGTTTACATTCAGTGTGATTATAGAGAGATAATTTTTAATTCCCAACATGTTAAGATCTTATTTCTGATTGAGATACTGTTTATTCTTCTTTGCTTAGTTGTCTGCTGGATGGGAATTCTTGTTTCTTTGGTTCTGGCGTGTATTACCCATTTCCTCTTTGCAGTTAATCTCCTTGAGTATTTTCTCTAGCGCTGGTTTTGAAGACATAAATTCCTTCAGTTTCTGTTTGTCATGGAAGCTTCTTATTTCCCCATCTAATTTGATGGATAGTTTTGCTGGGTAGAAAATTTTTGGCTGGAAGTTGTTTTCTTTCAGAGTTTGGAATATGTTACTCCAAGCCCTTCTGTTTTCATAACTTAGTTTGGGAAGTCTGGAGTGATTCTAATTGGTTTGCCTCTGTATGTCACGTGGCCTTTTGTTTTTGTTGCCTTTAAGATTCTCTCTTTGGCTTCCACATTAGTCATTTTGACAATTATGTGGCAGGGGGATCCTCTTCTCTGATGCTGTCTAAAGGGAGTTCTATAAGTTTCCTGGACCTGTGTATCGATCTCTTGCTCTGTGTTTGGAAAATTTTCTGCTATTACTTCCTTGAAGAGATTGTTGATCCCTTTGGTTTCACCTTCTTTTCCCTCCTCTATTCCAATTATTCTTAGGTTAGCTCTCTTAAAATGGGCCCATATTTCTTCAATGTCAGATTCCTGATCTAGTTTTGTGGACTCCTCTTGATTAATTAGGGCCAAGGGCCGAGGTGGTCCGGCTCGAAGATAAAGCCAACAATCTCTAGCTACTTTGATGGAGGAAAAGGGAATCTCTGTGGTCCAATGCCTATGAAAAAGGGAAAGGTTAGAGTCTTTTGAAAAATTTAAAATATTTAGGGTTAATAATGCATTTCTTAATTGGTTATGTGGGGGTAGTAACTCCCCCTTTTGTTTTTGTAATTGAACCTTTAGGGTATGATTATATTTTTTTATTAAAGCTTGTCCTTTTGGGTTATATGGAATGCCCGTAATGTGAATAATTTTCCATAATTGTAGGAAGGAGACGGAATGTTGACTAATAAAACAAGGGCCATTATCAGTTTTGATTTGTTTAGGAATATCAAGAATAGCAAAACAATGAAGAAAATAACTTATAGCATGTTTTGTCTTTTCACCCAAATGAGCTGAGGCCCAATTAGCCCTGGAATAGTTATCTATGAAAACAAAAATATACTTAAGTTTTCCAAATGGTTGAAAATGAATTACATCCACTTGCATTAATCCATTGGGGCATAGGCCTCTCGGAATAACTCTGGACGATTGAAGGGGAGGTATTTGAAAGAAGGGTTGACATGATTTACAAGTGTGAACAATACTTTTTAAATCCTTAGTAGGGATTTGAGGATATCTGTGTTTTAATCCTCTCCCCATGGCCTCTTCTACAGATAGGGCTTGAACTTTTGTGCAGGCCATCGCCCGTCCCTTCTGAATGCCTGTCCCTTTTGAACGGCACTCGCCCATCTCTTTAGGATCTATTGTCCCATGTGTGACTGCTGTTGTTCCAGCATGCCAGAGGCTGTTTACCTTGGAGACCTGCTGCGGCCCAGCATGAAATTTACACCCTTTTCCCCTGATTTTCAAGAGCCAGCGAGAGCTCACCGGACGCCGCCAGAACTTCGACACTTTCCAAAGCACAGGCCCCTCTCTTGGGACGAACCCATTCCAGGGCGCCCTGCCCTTTACAAAGAAAAGAGAACTCTCCCCGAGGCTCCCGCCGGCTTCTCCGGGATTGGTCGCGTTACCGCACTGGACGCCTTGCAGAGACCATCTCCTCCACTTCGGACTTGGGGATCTGAACCTGACTCCCTTTCAATCAGCTCTAGTATCAATTAAACATTTAGAATTTTTATCTCCAATTGTGATCACCATTTTGGGTCTTAACCCGGTCACCAGAGGTACCGTCCAATGGATCTCGGTGGAACCATTCACCTTTTTTAATGGGGCTGGGGGAAGCTCCCTTGGGAGGTTAAAGGCTCCCCCTTTTAAGTTAAATTTGGACTGGCAGTCCCGGGCCCAGTAAAATACCTTAAGGCATTTGGGGCAGGGCGTCTGGGGCATTTCCCCTTTTTTTTTCTCCTCCCATAGGAGGCGTGACCTGGGACGCAAATTTTCAGCAGAAACGGCCCTCCTTTCCGCATCTGAAACACATGGGGGGGGCAACCCTTGACTGTTGCATTGTCTGTATCAGAGTCTGTAGGCCCTCCCGTTGCCCTTCCTTTACCACAGCTGTCATGGCTTGAAGTTGGTGGCTCATAGAGCCAACATCCCCAAAGGCCACAATCCATCTCTCTAAAGTATGTCCCTTTAACCCCTCACAGACCAGCTTATGATCGGCTGTCTTCCCGTCCCACACTAGCATTCTGACAAACTTGTCTCCCAGTGGACTGGCTGGAAACCTCCTCCCAAGGCTGTTATACACTCTCTATATAAATGTAGGTAGATCCTCACTGGGTTTTTGAGTGATTGCTGCAATAGGGGCCTCAGTGGGCCCATCATCTAATTTTCTCCATGCTGCCAGTGCACCCGCCCTAACCTGATCCTGGTATTGGGGGGGGGGGGGCAAGGCCACCTGTTGTAGGCCAGTGGTATGCGGCTTGGCCATCCCCATAAGCATGTCATAGGTTAAGGGGATGGCAGGATTGGCATCTAATTTAATATAAGCATCTATTAAAGTAGGTAACAAATTTACTACATATAAACTATCTGACAATAAATTTATAGACTCAAAAAATCCTTGTAGGGCTAGGGCTATGGAAAAAGGTTCTTGAATTGGGAGGATCCTTTTACAGGCTGGAAGATGTTTTGGGGGGGGTGAGGATCCATTTCTTTTATGAAAGTGGGATAAATAATCACGAAGGCCCCTTCGCGCCCTCAGAGCAGGGCTGAGCCCAGAAACAACAGCCAACAGGCAGAGCCCAGGGTCAGCAGCCACCAAGTGAGGGTGGCGGCAGGGCAGGCAGCCCTGTTCTGAGCTGGGGCTGGGGCTGGGGCTGGGGCTGGCAGGGATGTGCAGCCACAGGGCAGCCTGGAAGACGCAGCCTGCTGGGCCAGCCCTTCCACTAGGGTTCCTCCGGCTCCCACTTCGCCCACATATGGCAGTGGAGGGAAGGGTACGGAGAATGAATTGGCCAGGGAAAGGGGTTGTGGGGAGTTCTTGGCATCCCCAAAGGGATTGGGAGGTTTTTTAGGGGCTTCAGGACCAGAGGGGGATGTATGCTCGGCAGCCCCATTTTTCGCTGGCTTGGGGATATGGTCAGTGAGTTTATCTGGGGGTCGCAGGGGAAAACAACTTTTAAGCACAGAGACAGTGGGGAGAACCGCAAGAGGGAGGATCTCCCCTTGCTCTGTCTGGGCTCTCCTAACCAGCCCCTCAACTTGATCCCAGGTATCCCAATCATAAAGATTGCTTTCGGGGAGCTACGGGGCAAATCTTAGAAAGCACCCCCAGGCCTGGGCGGTTTGGTCATCAGCAAGACCAAGTCCTCGGCTCTTGAGAAAGAGTCGAAGGGATTCTAGGGCAGGGTCAGGTTTAGAACTGAACTTCCCCTTATTAATACCCATATTAATATATGGGGGGGATACTCACCCGGAAGACTGATTGACTCGCCAGTGATTTCTTTTGTTAGGGAGTAAAGAGGGGGGCCTCACACCGGGCACCAGACTGTCGGGATCCAGCCCGACAGCTGGCGGGGATTGGAGAGATGATGAGTACCGACAACTCAAACACAAACCCACGAGCCAGGAGTCAAGTCAAGCAAGATCTCATTTATTTTGCTCCAAGCAATCATATATATATAGCACCAAACCACGAGGGGAATTCCCATGAGAAATAGCCTAGCCTATCCGGGATAAAGATCACTAGCACGTAGTTTACAGCCAATCCCAGGCCAGTACATGAGCCATTCATGTGTGCAGAAAGCTCCTTTAAAGGTAGAAAGGGAAAAACCGCTCAGTCTCCCCACCCATAATGAATGGGGAAACCACGCCTTCGTAGCTTCCTCCAGGCGCCATCTTTAGCCCATTTTCTGCTGAATCACTTTACTTAAAGTTTTGCCTTAGGCTGTAGGTTGCTCAGGCCGAGGAAAGCTGCATCTCCTTAGGTACTGGATGGACACACCCCTTCAAGATATAGCATTTGGAAATATTTTATCCCATTCTATCAGTAACTTTTAACTCTGTTTACATTGTCTTTGGATATACAATATTTTTTCATTTTTTAGGGAGTTTGTTTACCCTTTTGTTGGCTGTGCCATTGAAATCATATCCAAGAAATCACTGCCAATTTCAGTGTTGTGAGGTTTTATGACCCAGATTTTCTTCTAAAAGTTTATAGTCTTAAGATTTATATTTAGGTCTTTTATCTATTTTGAGTTAATATTTGTATATGGTGTTAGGTAAGGGTCCAATTTTATTCTTTTTCATGTAATTATTATTTTTCAACAATATTTAGTTAAAAAATTAGTACTTCCTCCACCAAATGTTCGTGGAAACCTTGTCAAAAATAACTTGACAATATAGGGAAGAATTTATCTCTAGGCTTTTATTTAACTCCAATGGTTTATATATCTGCCTTTAGAACAGTTCTACACTGTTTCAATTATTGTAGCTTTATATGGTTTGAAATCAGAAAGTATTCATCTTCTAGCTTTGTTCTTTTTCAAGATCGTTTTGGGTATCTAGAGTCCATATTCCATATCAGGATAGGTTTTTTTCTGAAAAATAAATAAATAAATGTATGATAGTTTCACCTAAAAAAAAAAGAAAAAATATTCTCTGGTAAGAAAGAAAGAAAGCAAAAATAAATATTGAAATGTTATCTTTAAGTCATCAAAAGCTTGGTATCAGACAAATGAAATTGTTATGTGAGATTATCATTGTTAATTTTGGATAAATTGCTATAATACTAGATGTCAACCAAAAATAAATATTGAAATGTTATCTTTAAGTCATCAAAAGCTTGGTATCAGACAAATGAAATTGTTATGTGAGATTATCATTGTTAATTTTGGATAAATTGCTATAATACTAGATGTCAACCACTAAGCCAAGCATGGGAAGGAGGGATGGGGAGGGAACGGGATGGGGATCGGGTAGGGGCTAACTGGGCGATGTGTGCCTGTATGTCTACAAAAGTATTTTTTTATCCCATTATGATGTATGAATACAGTGCACCAATAAAAAATAAATAAAAAGTAAAAAAAGAATAGACCTTGTTTTAGGTTATAAAACAAGAATACCAAATTCTAAAGAAATCAGTATAATTCCTTGCATTCTTTCAGATCATAATGGACTAAAAGTAGGGATCAACAGTTCAAAGATCCAGAGAAATTACACAAATGCATGGAAATTGAATGATTCACTACTAAAAGAAAATTGAATCAGAGAATAAATAAAGGTAGAAATTTAAAATTTTTTAATTAAATGCAAATAAAGACACAACTTATCAAAATCTATGGGAAACCTTGAAGGTGGTATTAAAGGAAAAGCTATAACATTGAGTATCCATATGAGAAAATCAGAAAGACTCCAAATAAACAATCTAATGCTTCACCTTCAGGCTCTTGAAAAACAGATACAAACTAACTTCAAAGCCAACAGGAAGCATGAAATAATCAAAATCACAGCAGAAATTAAGGAAATAGAAAATTTTAAAGGATCAATAAAACAAAATGCTGTTTTTAAAAGAAAAATAAGCACAGAGAGTGAAGGGTCATATGTTTTCTTTACTATGTGCAGGATAGGGAGTAATTGGGATACAAGAGAGACTCCAGATAATGATGAGAAACCTCATAGGAACATGGGAGTAAAGGTAGGGGTGGAGGGAGACTTACATTCATTAATATAAATACTAACATAGACTATGTGTATACATGTGAATATATATCAATGCCAATCTGGGTACTCTGTACTGGGAGGGAGAAAAATGGGGAGGGATACACCAAGGGCATGTGCATGTATGTCATTGTCAACATGATCTACATTATGATGTGAAACTATAATGGACCAATAAAAGCACAAAAAATATACAAATAAGAGACAAATAAGATTGATAAACCCTTATCATTCTAAATAAAAGAAAGATAAAACAGACAAATTCCTAGAATAAGATATAAAAAGGACTTCCAGGAAGATGGTAACTGAAGCAGAACATACCAGTCCTGCTGACACCAGATCTCCGTTGCCTTAAAAACAACATTATTACAAAAGCCAGAAAACACCATATCTAAACAAAGACCATAATAAGTAAAAGGCGGAAGGAAAAAAGTGATCAGATAGTAGAAAAGAAATCTATCTGCTTTGCAGCCGAAGGTGCCACAATGACACCATCTAGCCTCACTGCACCCAACTGCAGAGACAAACAGGAAAACAATCAAGGACATGTAGTAAGAAGCTGCAGATAATTGAAATTGTTAGCCAAAGTTCCTCCTGTGCAAACACCAGCTACAACTTGAGCAGTGGTGGCCAAGCTCACCATGCCCTCCAGAGATCCAGACCAGTGTTCAGCAACCCATGAGTGAAGCTGTGGTCCCTGTGGGAGAATGCCCAGCACAGCTTCCCCGGGGACTCACACAGCCACGATAAACTCCCTAGGTCTGAGACTTTGTAGTTCAACTCTGCAAAGTAGGGGGAAAGTCTGCTGTTGGACATAGCAGAGTGTTAGACAGACTAAGGCTCTGCACCAGTGGAAAGCATGGAGGGAGACCAACACTTAACACTAGATCCAACTAGTAGGATCTCCAGGATTATATCCACAGACCACCCGATTATGGTGAATGGGGAGAAGTCAGACCAGACCAGCCCTAGCTGTGGAGAACAGAAACTCTTACATTGAGTTTGGTCTCGGAGGCATCCACCACCTATGGAAGCAGGAAGAGACTAAGAATCTACATCTGTGGAAAGCATGAAGAGTGACCAGGCCATTGATACTGGCCATCTCCATATACTGAAATACTCTAAGAACGAGGCTTGCAGCAAGAAAACCAGTGGCACTAGGTGTCTGCGAAGAGAGAGACTGCAAAGGTCCAGTATTCTGAATATTCATATATTTGTAGGGTTGCATTATTTTGTTGATGTTGTTGTTGTTGTTGTTTTGGTATGAGTGTGTTTGCTTGTTTGTTTTCTCTATTCCCAACCCTTCTTCCCTTGTACATACCTATTCTCTTCTCTCCATACCTTTACTTTTTTCTCTCTTTATTTTGTCTTGTATTAAATCCACTTCATACACCAGATGTGGTGGTGCACGCTTGTAATTTCCATGCTTGGGAGGCGGAGACAGAAGGATCGCTCTGGTTCAGAGCCAGCCTCACTGGCTTAAGAGACCCTGTTTCTGAATATAAAAATATAAAATAGGTCTGGGAGTGTAGCCAGGAGGTAGAAGGACTTCCAGAAACCCCAGTACCACCAAATAAATAAATAAATAAATAAATAAATAAATAAATAAATAAATAAATCTACTTCATAAAACTATACTAAAAACTCTGCATTGGTTACTAGACTACTACTACATATTCACCATCCCTAATCTCTACTATATACTACATTACCAAACTCATACTTTTATTCTATTTGATTCTATCTGTGACTTTACCCTATTCTTGCATTTACAACTTCACTGATCTCCTCATTCAACATTTTTTGTTAAATACAAAACAATTTACCCTTGGATATACCAGCTGACACCTAGAGACTGAGAAAAATCTACCAGAAGCAATAGATACAAACTTCTTAAATCATGAGAAGGAGGAGTAACAAGGAAGCAATTAGCTCCCACAACACCACAGCAAGAGAACCGACAACACAAAATTAGAGAGATCTCCAGAAGGTCAAATAAGAAATGTAACTGTAGAAATAATACAGGAATTCTGAAAATAATTTATAATGAGTCTGAAAGAAATAAAAGATGCAGTCATTATAGTGAAGACATCAATTCAAACTATAGACAATCAATTAGACCACATGGAGAATAGAATCCCACTACTAAAAGATGATCACTCCAAAAATAAACGCATAGAGCCGGGTGTGGTGGTGCACGCTTGTAATCCCAGCATTTGGGAGGCTGAGACTGGAGAATCGCGGTTCGCGGACAGCCTCAGCTACTTAGTGAGGCCCTCTGCAACTCAGTGAGACCCTGTTTCAAAAAAAAGAATAAAAAATTGGGCAGGGGGTGTAGCTCAGAGGTCAAATGACCCTGGTTTCCATCTCCAGGACTGCAAAAGAAAAAAAAGAAAAACAAAAATAAATGCATAGTATATAACTTAGAAAAAACAATTCAGCAGCATGAATTGAACATTGAAGAAATAATTAGCATAGAAGAGGGAATAGAAGTTGAAACCAGAGGGATTGACAATCTTTTCAAAGAAGTAATATCAGAAAAATTTCCAAACATAAAACAAGAGGTCGATACGCAGGTAGAGGAAAATATAGTATCCCTTTAAGACAATATGGCAACCTGACAATGTAGAAGCCAAGGAGAGAATCTTAAAGGCAACAAAAACAAAAGTCCAAGTGACATTCAGAGGCAAACCAATTAGGACATCTCCAGACTTTCCTCACCAAGTCATAAAAGCCAGAAGAGCCTAGAGTAACATATCCCCAAATCTGAAATAAAACAATTTGCAGCCAGAAATTCCCTATCCATCAAAACTATCTCTCAAATTAGATGTGGAAATAAAAATCTTCCACAACAAACAGAAGCTAAAGGAATTTATGTCTTCTAAACAAGCACTAGAGAAAATACTCAAAGAGATTAACAGCAAAGAAGAAATAAGTGATCATGCCAGAACCAGAGAAACAAGAATCTCCACCCAGTAAACAATCAAGCAAAAAAGAACAAACTACCTCAAACAGAAGTTAAATCTCAATATGTTAGGAGTTAAAAACCATCTCTCAATAATCATAGTGAAAATAAATGGCCTCAATTCCCCAATAAAAAGACATAAGGTGGCAAAATGTATTAAAAACAAGAATTCATCTATTTGTTGCCTGCAAAAACCACACCTTACAAGTAAAAATAGTAACAAATTAAAGATAAAGGGATAAAGCCAAGTAATCTATGTCAATGTAACTTGAAGATAAGCAGGAGTAGCAACTATAATATCAGACAAGTTAGACTTCAAGCCTAAGCTTATTAGAAGTGAAAAAGCAGGTAATTTTGCTGGTAAAAGGAAAAAATCAAGCAAGAGAAAATAATGATAGTCAACATTTATGCCCCAAACACAGGTGCAGCCTCTTTCATAAAACAAACTCTTTGCAACATTAAGTCACACATAAGTCCCAATATAATAATACTGGGCAGCTACAACACCACTCTTACACTATTAGACAGATCTTCTAGATAAAATGTCAGTAAGATGCCTCAGACCTAAAGAACACAGATATAAATATTGCACCCAACTACAGCAGAGTTTACATTTTCCTCAGCTGCTCAAGGAACCTTCTCCAAAATAGATTACATCATGGGCCACAAAGTGAGTGCTAGCAAATTAAAAAAATGTGACATACTTCCTTATGTCTTTTCAGCCCATAATGGAATGAAACTAAAAATCAACTGTAAGAAGACCCAGAGAAACCACATAAACATGTGGGGACTGAGCACTAAATGCTGAATAAAGAACAGGTCATAGAAGAAGTAAGGGTTGAAATCAAGAAATTTCTAGAAACAAACAAAAATAGAGATGCAATGTGAGAGTACTGAGATGCAGGCTCCTGCTTAAAGGGTTAATGAAGCAACTCTGGCTCCTGAGAAGCAGCTTGGAATGCCAGGCTGGGAGGCAAGCATACTTCCTCTAATTAGTGAGCTACAAGTTTTGTCAAGTTCCCTTGAAGGTCAGGAAGCAGCTCCAGGCCTCTTTGCATGTCCTTCCCAGTCTAGACATCTCAGAAAACTTATTGGTATGATATACAGCTTGAGATGTTATGAGTGGTCACAGGTGTTCTTTGCTTCTATTTGTAAAACAAAGAGTTGTTTTAAATTTGAGATTAGTCCTTTGGTTTTACTTACACACATCCATTGTTGCTTTAAGATAACCTTGTAATGTCTGAAATAGCAAATTTGTTCATGGAACCCATAGAAGCTTTCTCTATAAAAGTCTGAATGCTCTCTCTATAAAACATGCAGTTGTACATGAAAATCTGCATCCCCTGTGTCCTGATTAAGCAGCTTTACCCTTAGATCTTCAGTGCACTAGACACTGACAATGTAACATATCAAAACCAATGGGACACTTTGAAGGCAGTATTAAGAGGAAAATTTATAGCACTGAGGGCTCACATAAGCAGAACAAAATATTACCAAACAAATAACCTAATGACACAACTCAAAGCTCTTGAAAAACAGAAACAATATAATCCCAAAGCTAAAAGAAGACAGAAAATTATTAAAATCAGAGCAGAAATCAATGAAGAGAATAAAAAATATAGAAAAACTACAAAACCAAAAGCTGATTTCTCAAAAAATAAAAAACAACAAGATAGATAAACCACTAGCCAACAAAAGAGAATCAATGCAAATTACAAATATAAAAGATGTAAAAGAAGATATTACTACTGACAATGTAGAAATCCAAAAGATTATCAGAAATTACTTTGAAAAACTATACTCTAAAATATGGAAAGCCTGGAAGAAATTGACAACTTTCTAGATAAATACAGCCTTCCTAAACTGAGTCAAGAAGATATAGAAATTTTAAACCAACCAGTATCAGTCAAAAAGATTGAAAAAGCAATAAAGAGCCTACCATCAAAGAGTAATTAAAACATATGTTTGCCACATGGCATGATCCTTTATTTAGAAGACCCAAAGAACTCAACCAAAAGACTACTGGGGCTGATTAATGAATTCAGCAAAGTTGCAGGATACAAAATCAGTGAGGCCGGTATCGCAGCCTGCCGTGAGGCATGGCCGGTGCTGGGACCTCCGAGGCCAGTATCAGAGCCGGCCGAGGGGTTAGGCCGGTGCTGGGGCCAGCGAGGCTAGCACCGGAGCCTGCCATGAGGCAAGGCTGGTACTGGGGCCTCCGAGCCCGGGTTTGGAACCTGCCGAGGGGTGAGGCCGATGCTGGGGCCAGCGAGGCCGGCATCGGAGACTGCCGTGAGGCAAGGCCGGTACTGGGGCTTCCGAGGCCAGGATAACAACCTGCCAAAGGGCTAGACCGGTGCTGGGGCCAGCAAGGCCGGCATCGGAGCCTGCTATGAGGCGAGGCCAGCATCGGAGCCTGCCGTGAGACATGGCCAGTGCTGGGGCCTCCTAACCCGGGAACGGAACCCGCCGAGGGGTTAGGCCGGTGCTGGGGCCAGCGAGGCCGGCACCGGAGCCTGCCATGAGGCAAGGCTGGTACTGAGGCCTCCGAGCCCGGGATTGGAGCCTGCCGAGGGGTGAGGCCGATGCTGGGGCCAGCAAGTCCGGCATTGGAGCCTGCCGTGAGGCAAGGTTACTCCTGCGGCCTCCAAGGCCAGGACCGAAGCCAGCTTAGGGGTTAGACCGGTGCAGGGGTCAGCGAGACTAGACCTGGGGCCTCCCATGAGGCAAGGCCGCTGCTTGAGCCAGCGAGGTCTGGATCAGTCCACTGAGTAGCCAGGCCACTACTGGGACCATCAAGAGTGGGATTGGTACTTGCAACGCAGCATGCACAGAGAAATATCGCAGAAAATATAAATCAGACGCTTCTCTTAATCAGCAATAACTAGGAGGAAAAGGGCAACAGGAAGAGGTTGAGCTATAGAAAGGGCCCTATAGTGAAGCAACTAATGTGACCAATCAGAGGGTATGTAATACTGGAGGACGGAGCCTCTTTAAAACGCAGGAGGTACATAAACAAATGTATCAAAGTAAATCACCAAAGAAGTGTGGGATGGAGGGAGGGGGAGGGAATGGGATGGGGGCTGGAGGAGGGCTAATTGGATGATGTGTGCTTGTATATCCTCTCAAGTCTTGTACTCCAATGTGATTGATATATGACTACAATGCACCAATTTAAAAAATAAATTAAAAAAAATCAATCTAAAGAAATGTTGCTTTTCTATATGCCAACAATGAATCCACAATGAAAGAAATAAAGAAAAAAATTCCATTCACTATAACCTCAAAACCAATAAATACCTATGAATAAACCTAATCAAAGATGTAAAAGACCTCTACAATAGAAAACTATAAAATATTAAAGAAAAAAAATTGAAGAAGACCTTGGAAGATGGAAAGATCTCCCTTGCTCATGGATAGGCAGAATAAATATCATCAAAAAGGCCATTTTGCCAAAAGTGATCTACAGATCCAATGCAATTCCTATCAAAATACCAATGGTATTCTTCATAGACTAGAAAAATCAGTCATGAATTTTATACAGAGAAAAGACCCAGAATAGCCAAAGCAATCCTCAGCAATAAAACCATTCAGGAGGCACCAAAATCCCTGACTTCAAATTATACTATAGAGTAATAGTAGTAAAAACAGCATGGTATTGGCACAACAACAGGCACACAGACCAGTGGAACAGAATAAAAGATACATAAATGAACCCACACACCTATATTCAATTGATCTTTGACAAAGGGGCCAAACTCATATGCTGGAGAAAAGACACCCTTTTCAACAAATTGTGCTGGGAGAACTGGCTATTCATTTGTAGAAAGATAGAACTAAATCCTTATCTCTCACCATGCACAGGAATCCATTCAAGATGGATCAAAGACTTTTAGAAATTAGACCAGAGCTGGGCGTGGTGGCACACGCTTGTAATCCCCGCACTTGGGAGGCGGAGACAGGGGGATCGCGCAGGTTCGAAGTCAGCCGCGCTGGCTTAAGAGACCCTGTTTCCAAATAAAAAGTATAAAATAGGTCTGGGAGTGTAGCCTGGAGGTAGAAGAGCTTCTGGGAATCCCAGTACCACGAGAGAGAGAGAGAGAGAGAGAGAGAGAGAGAGAGAGAGAGAGAGAGAGAGAGAGAGAGAGAGAAGGAATTAGACCAGAGACTGTGAAGTTATTGGAGGAGGGCATAGGCTCTACACTCCAACATAGAAGCACAAGCAGTAATTTTCTCAACAAGACCTCCAAAGCACAGGAAATTAAAGCAAGAATTTACAAGTGGATGGCATCAAACTAAATTTTTTTCTCATCAGAGGAAACCATCAAGAACCTAAAGAGAAAGCCTACAGAATGGGAGATCTTTACCAGCCACCACTCTGATAGAGGGCTAATATCCAGAATATACAAAGAGCTCAAAAGACTCTACACTAGCAAAACAACTAACCTAATCAAGAAATGGGAAAATGAGATGAATAGACACTTCACAAAAGAAGAGATACAAATGGCCAATAGAAATATAAAAAAATGTTCAACATCATTAGTCATTAGGGAGATGCAAATCAAAACTACACTGAGATTCCATCTAATCCCAATCAGAGTGGCAAACATAAAGCAATCAAATAACAACAAATGCTGTATAGGATGTGGGGAAAGAGGAAATCTTTTACATTATTGGTGGAAGTGCAAGCTAGTTCATTCACTATGTAGATCAGTGTGGAGATTCCTTAGAAAACTGGGAATAAATGTCAGGTGTGGTGGCACATGCTTGTAATCCCCATGCTTGGGAAGCAGAGACAGGAGGATCGCACAGGTTTGAAGCCAGCTGCGCTGGCTTAAGAGACCCTCTTTCCAAAAAAAGTATAAAAATAGATCTGAGAGTGTTACCCAGAGGTATAAGGGTTTCCAGGAACCCCAGTACCACCAAAAGAAAAAAGAAAAGAAAAAAAAAAAGAAAACTGGGAATGGATCCACCATATGATCCAGCTATACCACTCCTGGGTTTCTTTTGAAAGGCATAGAAATCAGAGAACTACAGTAACATATGCACACCCATGTTCATAGCGGCATAATTCATAATAGCCAAAATATGGAACCAACCTAGGTCTCCATCAACAGATGAATGGATTGCAAAACTATGGGAAATACACAAAATGGAATTCTACTCAGCTGTAAAGAAGAAGAAAATCATGTCATTTACAAGAAGATGGAGAGACCTGGAGAACATTGTTAATTTAGATCAGACAAGCACAGAAAGAGAAGGGACATATGTTTTCTCTAATATGCTCAAACTAGGGACTATTAGGAATACCAGAAGGACTCCAGAAAATGAAGGGGAAACTTCAGCAAAGCTGAAATGGAAGGGTAGGAGACAAAGAAGGCTGAAGTTGATAATGGAGGAGCTACATTTGAATATCTGTAAAAGTATAAATGCAGCATGGTTAACCTGGACACTCATTGTAGGGGGGTAGGGGAAGTGTGGGGGATAGAGAGCACCAAGCACAGTCTGAATGCATGCCAATTTCAATATGATCCACATAAAAATAAAAAAATAAATACAATAGATGTGAAGACAAAAAGTATCAATGGAGAAAAGTGGCACATTTATCAATAAAAAACATTTAATTCACCCAAGAAACTGCTAAACAAAATACTAGCTACACACATTCAAAACCACAACAAGAAAGTCATACATCATGACCAAGTAGGGTGGATCTCAGGGATGTAAGACTGTTTCAACATACAAAAATCAATCCATGTAATTCATAACATAAACAGAACCAAAGACAAAAATCATATGATCATTTCAGCAGAAGCTGAAAAAGCATTTGACAAAATTCAGCATCCATCTATGCTAAAATCACAGAAGAAAACCGGAATAGAAGGAACATACCCAACATCTTAAAGGCAATCTACAATAGGCCCACAGTCAACATCATATTAAGTGGGGAAAAATACAAGAATTCTTCTGAAAAACAGGAACAAGACAAGGATGCCATTATCACCACTTCTTTTTCAATATAGTACTTGAGACTATAGCCAGAACAATGAGGCAAGAAAAGAAAATCAAAGGAGTACCGATAGGAAAAGAAGTCAAATTTTCACTATTTTCAAATGACATACTATGCTTAGAAGATCTAACATAACAACCAAAAGGCTTATAGAACTTATCAAATTCAGCATGGTGTCTAGATACAAAATTAATCTTTAAAAAATCAGAAGCTTTTCTGTATATCAACAATCAATCCACTGGAAAAGAAATCCAGAAAACACTTCCACTCAGGATAGCCCACAATAAAATAAAATAAAATAAAATAAAATAAAATAAAATAAAATAAAATAAAATAAAATAAAATAGAATGCTTAGGAATAAACTTAACCAAGGAGGTAAAAGACCTCTACAAAGAAAATTATAAAACATTGAAAAAAGAAATCAAAGAAGACCTTAAAAGATGGAATGTCTTCCATGTTCATGGATAGGCAGAGTAAATATCCTCAAAATGGCCATATTTTCATAAGTGATCTACAGACTCAATGCAATACCCATTAAATTACCAAGCCCATTCCTTATAGACATAAAAATATCAATCCTTAAATTCATTTAGAACAAAAGAAAAAAACAGAATTTCCAAAGTAGTTCTCAGCAACAAAAACCATATAGAAGGAATCACAATACCTGACTTTAAATTATAATACAAAATCATAGTAATAAAAACACCATGATACTGGCACAAAAACAGATACATAGACCAATGAAGCAAAATAGAAGACTAGCCGGGCGTGGTGGCGCACGCTTGTAATCCCCGCGCTTGGGAGGCAGAGACAGGAGGATCGCGCAGGTTCGAAGCCAGCCGCGTGCGCTGGCTTAGGAGACCCTGTTTCCAAAATGAAAATGTAAAAATAGGTCTGGGAGTGTAGCCCGGAGGTAGAAGGGCTTCCAGGAACCCCAGAACCAGAAAAAAAAAAAAAAAGAATAGAAGACTAAAAAACAAACCCCACACAAGTATAGCCAATTGACTTTTTTTTTTTTTTTTGGTGGTACTGAGGGTGGAACCCAGAGGCTTTCTACCTCTGGGCTATACTCCCAGACCCTTTTTTATATTTTATTTGGAAACAGGGTCTCAGTAAGTTGCTGAGAGCCTCACTAAGTAGCTGAGGCTGGCTTCGAACCTGTGCAATCCTCCTGTCTCAGCCTCCCAAGCGTGGGGATTACAAGCGTGAGTCACCACGCCCGGCTGCCAATTGACTTTTGAGGGGCCAAAAACATACACTGGAAAAAATATAGCCTGTTCAACAAAAGTGTTATTAAAACTAGTTAACCATATGCAGAAAAGTGGAAATAAACCCCACTTTCTCACCCTGCACTAGAGTCAATTCAAAATGGATTGAAGACTTGGAAATTATACCAGAGACTTTGAAGCTCTTTGAAGATGGCATAGGACCAACACTGCAACACATTGGCACAGGTAAAAACTTTCCCAATAGGACCCCAAAGGCAAAAGAAACTAAAAGGTGGATCAATACATGGGATTGCATTAAAGTTAAGAGTATCAGTTTCCTGGAGTCTCCTTTGAGGCCAGAGCCACTCAGGCCATTCTGACCCTGGTGTACACCTTTATGTCCACATACTCAGGTCTCTTCTATTCTTGTAATCTGAATAGCACTCTCTGATAGTGCAAGGTTATGAGTGATAAGAATCATTGCATTTATAGAAATGTGTTTCCTCATTTATAGCCCCTTCATTCTTATCCAAAGTAACAAATATGACTCCAGGCACAATTTATCTGGCTGGGGGAAAGGTAGTTTTCTCAGAATATGTCACATTTCTCAGATTTTCTAACTTAGAGATATGCAGCCTCTTCCTAACAAGGACTATTTTTTTGACCAATTTATGTCATGAAGACTCAAAGTGCTTGAATTGTGGTCATATTTTTTTTTCATGTGACCATCTCTTTAGTAAATTATTTCTTTTGACTCCACTCTTTACTGCGTAATTTGTTATAACCCTTCCCTTCTATTTCTCTAATTTTGGAATAGTGTACCAGGAAGAGGTCTAGATCCTACCATACCCTGCAAAGGCACTCCAGCAGTGACCTAAGAATCTTTCACTAGGCCAACCTTTTAAAAGTTTCATTATCTCCTAATAGTATCACCCCAATAATACTATCACACCCCAATAGTACTATCTCCCAATATTACCATTCTAGGACATTCAGATTCTTGCCACAGCAGCTTTTTTTCAGAGATATTGACATACTGCTTTTTGTTTTATGGTACATATCATACGTTTTGATGAAGTTAAGGATGATAGAGGGATAGATGTGCACAGTACTCTGAGTTCTTTCCCAATCCCCACCCTATTCTTTCTCCCTTCCCACCTTTCTGTGCTCAGCACAAAGATAGGCTTTGATATTTTTGTGAATGTACATCATGTCCATTGAGGTATTTTCCTCTTCAATTCTTCCTCCCCCCCTCCCATATTCCTCAGTTAAGTCCCCTATTTCACTCCACTAAAGTTTCTCCTCTTTTGTCTGGAGTCTCTCCCGTGTCCTTATTTCTCCTTAGCATATGAGAAAGAACATCTGACCTTTTACTTTTTGTGACTGATCAATATCACTTAGTATAATATTCTCTAGTTCCACACATTTTCCTGCAAATGACCTAATTTTATTTTTCTTTGTAGCCTCGCAGAATTCCATTGTGTACATATCTCATGATTTTGTAATCTCTTTTTATCTGTTGATGAACAACTCAGTTGGTTCCATAGTTTGGCAGTTATGAATTTTGCAACTATAAACATAGATGTGCATGCATTACTTTGGCAATCTGGTTTCAATCCTTTTAGGTAGATACCCAGGAGTGGTTTAGGTGGGCCATATGGTAGGTTTATTCCCATAACCCGATAAAAAATGAGCAAGTGAACTAAATACACATTTCACAAAAGAAATACAAATGATCAATCAAAAAATGAAAAATTGTTAGTCATTAGCAATCAGAAAGATGTGAATCAAAACTACTCTAACATGCTGCTTTCTAAAACACTTTAACATCACCTAGCCATAAATAAACTTCACCACAACTCTTTAGGTAAAGACCTAAAAAGTCCTTTTATGCTTTGACATTCAGATATCTCATTATTAGTTTTCTTCCATTTATAAATACTTTATAATTTAATTTTAAAAAATTTTAGTGGTACTAGGGTTCCTGGAAACCCTTCTACCTCCAGGTTACACTCCCAGACCTATTTTTTTATATTTTTATTTGGAAACAGGGTCTCTTAAGCCAGAGAGGCTGGCTTCGAACCAGCGCTATCCTCCTGTCTCTGCCTCCCAAGCACGGGGATTACAAGCGTGCGCCACCACGCCCGGCATTTTTTAAATTTTTTATTACTGCATTGTAGTCATACATCTTAATGAAGTACATAATGGTAGAGGCATACATGCTCACATCACTCATTTAGCCCTTCCCCAATTCCCACCCCCATTACCTCCCCTTCTTCTCATGTTTAGCTTAATGATTGATTTTGATATGGTTGTAAATGTACATTATGTACCTCAGGGAACTTCCACTTCCCCCTCCTATCACTGCCAGTTAGGTCCCCTTATTTGCACATCTATGGTTTGTTTTTTTTTTTTCTAGAATCTCCTATGAGTATTTTTCGCCCCAACTTCTGTATATTAGGGAGAGCATCTGATTTCTTAATTTTTTTGACTGAGTAGTTCCATCCATTTCCTTGTAAATGGTGTAATCTTGTTCTTCATGACTGAGTAAAATTCTATTGTGTACATATCCCATAATTTTGTAATGCATTCATCTGTTTAATTATAGTTTACCATTAAGGTTGGCTTTTCTATTGCTTCTCTGACCTTCTTCTCTGCCTCTTTTTTTCTATTTAAGTCTTTGTGACTGCTCTTTACAACTTGATCATCCAGAGGCTGCATACCTGGAGTTTTGGCTATTGTTTTTTTAATTTGGGGTCTATAATTTATTTTATTTTATCGTGGCATGCTATGCCATATGATTCAGTTTGGATGCTTTAGTAATCTTTTTTTTTTTTTTTTTTTTGGTGGTACTGGGGTTCCTGGAAGCCCTTCTACCTCCGGGCTACACTCCCAGACCTATTTTTGCATTTTTATTTGGAAACAGGGTCTCCTAAGCCAGCGCGCGGGGCTAGCTTCGAACCTGCGCGATCCTCCTGTCTCTGCCTCCCAAGCGCGGGGATTACAAGCGTGTGCCACCACGCCCGGCTGCTTTAGTAATCTTAAAGGAGATGACTGTTAAGTGCAATATAATATTTTAGGATAAATCTTGGACTAGAATATTTTGTTTAATTCTTTTTTTTTTTTTTGCGGGTCTGGGGATGGAACACAGGGGCATTTGACCTCTGAGCTACACCCCCTGCCCTATTTTTTTTTTTTTATTCTTTATTTTGAAACTGGGTCTCACTGAGTTGCAGAGGGCCTCACTAAGTAGCTGAGGCTGTCCGGGAACCATGATCCTCTGGTCTCAGCCTCCCGAATGCCGGGATTACAAGCGTGCGCCACCACACCCAGCTGTTTACTTCTATCATAAATGGTACTAGTAGGATTATTAGAAATTATTTGAAAAGTGCCCAATTTGAAAATATCAGATATTCTGTATGAATGTTAATGTCCTTTTTTTTTTTTTTTTTTGGTGGTACTGGGGATGGAACCCAGGGGCCTTCTACCTCCGGGCTACACTCCCAGACCTATTTTTTATATTTTTATTTGGAAACAGGGTCTCTTAAGCCAGTGAGACTGGCTTTGAACCTGCGCGATCCTCCTGTCTCCGCCTCCCAAACGCAGGGCTTACAAGCCTGCACCACCAAGCCTGGCTATTAATGCCCTATTTTAATGATTGTATTGTGGGTTCATACTATTATGCCCTTGATTTTGTGAAATATATGAATGATCAATACTTTATATGTGACTTAGTACAGAAAATATTTTTAAAAATTTGGAGAATCTGGACTAAAATGTGTAGTTTTATTTTGTTCTAGAATAATTTTTTCTATTAATCTGAAATTACTCTATAACATGTTTTATTGCCACAAATAGCCAAGAAATTACCACTATTACTCATATGGAAGTACAGACTCAGTAAATATTTAGAGCATGTAATTGAAACATAACTATTATCTTGAACACACACACACACACATCTTTAAGCAGTGACTCTTCAAAAATGGAACTAGAATAAGATAAATTATCTAACATATCTAAAGTGTGAGGACCCAGAAATCATAAGGTAGCTGTCTAATTTCATTGTTTTTAAAAATATGCATATTAACCCAGAATGAGATACATTTCTACAAACAAAAGGTTGGCAGTTTTTAAAAATGAAAGTATCAAGAGCTAACTAGGATATAGATTAATGGAAACTCTCAGATCTTGGGTTTGAGAATGTAAATTGTTGTAATCATCTTGTAAAACTGCTTGCCATTGTCACGAGAAAGACATACCCAGCACACAACAATTTATTCTTGTGTTTATATCTTAAAAAATGCATGTTGTATGCCCAGAATTTATTCACAATAGAGCCAAGAGCAGCCTCCTTCAAAATAGGACTTGATAGAAGGCCACTTATCAACTGTCTACACAGCCTTTTTATATGTTTGCAGTAGAGTTCTCTAGAGGTACAAAATAAATAAATTTCAGCTATACACATGAATGACTCTTGGAAAAGATTGCTTGAAAGAACAGAGACAAAAATAATCTGTGGCATCTACACGTTCCATTCCACTTAATTCTGGGCTATTTAGACTTGTGAAATCTCCCAGAATGCCAGGTGCTGGGAAAGGCCCTTGGTTTGGCCAAAATCTAGACAAAGCCATGCAACCAGCTTCCTGTTTCTTGGCATTGGACTTCAATGTCATCTACATTCCTTTCTGTGATGTCCTGTACTCTAAGAGCTCACAAAAAAGTTTTTCCCTTCAAACTTTCTAATTGTCTTTTTTATTTTGTTCATGTAACTTCTAATTGAGTTTACTGACTGGTAATTGGTGAAAAGTAATTAAAAGTTATACTGAATCCCCAATGTTGATGTTGTCACAGATATAGAATTATTTTGAAAATCACAAGTCTGGTGGGAGAGAGGACCAGGGAATAGTAAACCTATAAGGAAGTGTCTCATTCCAATCACAGGGTAGACTTCACCTCTCACTGCAACATTATAGCATGGAATAACAGAGCCCACAGGTAAGCACTTTTACCTTTCACAATTCAGTATGGATAATCAGAACCCAGGGACAAATGGGGAGGAGAAAGTGCCTTCATTGCTGGGGTTGAAAGAGAATCCCTCAACGGGTATTCACAAAAACTGGGGGCTATTTCCTATAATGAGGTACTGCATCCTCTCTGCCCTACTCTGTGCAAAATTTCTTCCATGGTGCACTAAATGTTGTCCTTAGTGTCATCCCTCTGAAGGCTGAATGCTCATTTTCTTCTTTATTCCTTTCTGCCTCCTTATGAGTAAATGTTATTTGTATTAAAATCACAGACACAGAAATTAATAACACATTGCTACTTCCCCAAATTTTTTTATTAAGTATGTGACTTAGTTATTGACTTTGATATGTTTGTGAAAATACATTATACATATTAGGGAACATGAGAAAAAGGGAGGGAGAAGGGAATAGGTGTGGGAATTGTGTAAGGGCTAATTGAGTGATGTGTCCATGTATGCCTCCACCATCTTGAACTCCATTAAGAGTATGACTACAATGCACCAATAAAAAATTTTTTTAATTATGTGACTTAAGCTGGGCATGGTGACACACACTTGTAATCCCCGTGCTTGGGAGACAGAGATAGGAGGATTACGCAGGTTCAAGGCCAGCCTTGCTGGCTTAAGAGACCCTGTTTCCAAATAAAAATATTTTTAAAATGGGTCTGGGGGTGTAGCCTGGAGGTAGAAGGGTTTCCAGGAACTCCAGTACCACAAACAAAAAAATTATGTGACCTAAAGATTTCTCTCAAAAACGGATTTCGCACTTTGTGTCAAACACTTTTACTTAAATAGATGGAAAATATTCATAGCTAACAAAGTGAAGTACACATAATGCATGAGACAGGATAAGATGAAAACTGCAAATATCAAAAACTTGATAGGTAACATTTGAACTTTGAAACTGATAAAATTTTCTATTACCCTTAATATCTGTAGTGATTCAATGTTTCTTTAAACTCTTATTCCTGGCATTCAGTACAAAGAAGAAAAGGTTTTCTCACATGTACAGTAACAATTTTCAATACATGCTTATGATATTGGCATGATGTCTCAAAATATCCATCTTATCCTATCTCATAAAGGATATTTTTCGCATTGTTCCTGCTATCACATTTATGACTTTGAGAGAACTTTAAATTCTTTTTTCATTGTGTGTGTCTAAGTGGCAAGATTATAGGAAGGAATGAAATGTATTAGCAAGTCTCAGTAAGTGAAGAGTCATGTGTTTTTTCTCATGTGTGGAAGCTAGAGAGAATTTTGGAAACTCAAGGGACTTCAGATAAATGAGTAAAAAAAATCAGCAGAATAGTGGAAATAAATTTGGAAAGGAAGGTATGGAGGGAAAAGGGAGAGAATGCGAAAAATAGTTTAAATAGTGCTAATAACAAAATTAAGGGGAAGTAGAAGTGAAGTAGTATCTGGAGGGAAACACAACAACCTCTATGTATGTACGTTTCTATTACTCTAAACCTCATTATAATGTATAATTATAATGCACCAAAATATATTTTAGAGCTGGACATGGTGGTGCATGTCTGTTATCCTAGTACTTAGAATACTGAGACAGAAGGATTGCAGGTTCATGGCCAGCCTCAACAATTTAGCGAGGCCTTCCACAACTTAGACCCTGTTTCAAAATAAAAGAATAGGGAGGTAAATATAGAGGCAACATGCCCCTAGTTCCAGTTCATAGTACCATACACATAAAAAGTATATATTTTTTAAAAAGTAAGAATTTACACTGTTCTCAAATCAATCAAAATATCAAAAATTGGCCTATGATTTATTAAACCATGGCATTATCTTCTGATAGTTCAGCTAGTTTGAAATTAGGCAGATGTTGTGGTTTGTGGAAAATTCCCCCGAAAGTTCATGTGTTAGGCAATGCAGCAATGTTCAAAGGTAAAAAATTAGAGTACAGGGACTGTGACCTCATCAGCAGATTAACCCATTTGATGGATTGACCATTTTAATGGGATTCTGAGAGGTGGTGAGGACCATAGGCAGTTGGAGTATGATTTGAAGAAGTAGGACATTGAGGGAATCATCTTAGGGGATATATGTCCCTGGTCCCTTTCTGTCTCTCTCTCTGCTTCCTGGTTGCCTTTTCACTGCCACCTACATCACTGAGTAGCTTTTCACTGCCACCTACATCATGTTTCTACCTTGGAGCCAGCAGGCCAAGGACTGAATTCTCTGAAACCATGAGCCAAAATTAGCTTTGCCTCCTCTAAGTTGTGTTTGTCATGTATTTTGGTCTATGGCAATGACAAACAGACTAACACAACAGATATTTGGCTTAATGATACTGTTTTTTATTCTATTAGATATTTAGATTTAATCATCACATGCAAGACACAGATACCACTGGAGGTATAGTCATGTCTCCTCCATTTCTGAAAAACACATGTAGATGCATTTGACATTTTCCATCCTACCGTCATTGTCATGCTCTGTGCCAGTGGCCTTCATACAACATTCTCAGTGAGCACTGCAGTCACTAATGAACATCAGACCCACATAACCTATCACTCTATACCCTTGTCTAACAATTTATTAACTTTCCCTACAAAAACCCACAAATTTATCATTGAGACCTTCAATTTTATTAAGCTGTGTTTATAAGCTTGTGCTATTTCTAGTTGGCTACCATTATTGTAGCTCCCTATTGATATAACAGAGCCAGCACCCCTCGTTTTATAATCAACATGAGCCTCTTACTTTTGGAAATTATGGTAAAATTTACATAGCAAATATTTACCATCTCAAGCATTGTTAAGGGCACAGTTCAGTTCTGTGAGGAATATTCCCATATCTACAATTAATCTTTTTCATCAAAGAATTGAAAACTCTGTAGCCACCAATAATTTTCCTTTTCCCCCTTTTCCAGCTTCTGAAAGTCGTCATTGCAGTTTCTGTCTCTGAGTCATATCATGGTAGATAACTCATACAGATAGAAACTTTCTCCTTGATTTTTCTTTCTCTTCACTCTGAAGCCCTAAAACTAAGATTCATCATTCACTTAATAACAGCTCATATATACAACTGTCAAAACAAATTTTGGTATATATTTTGCTGCATGTACAATGTTGATTTTAATGCTACTGCTCCAATTATTAGGAAAATTAAGCCTGGGGATATTGCCAAATATCTATAATGTAAGTAATTAAAGTTTCATGTTTCTATAAATTATTTTTCTTTCATATAAAATTATCATTAATCTACCCTATCAAAGTATTTTCTTTCAGAATTTACCATACAACAGTGGGCAATGTTGGTCTGTATAAATGATTTAACCTTCAATGCATGTCAATTATTACATAATTTTAAACATTGTCAATTACTGTTAGGTTAGTTCAGGTGAACATGAGAAGTTATGTCTAATGTCCTTGTTTGAAGATCCAGGACACAGTTTCTTAAGTATATAATGTTTAATATGAAGAATGCGTAGATATTTGCTTCATGTCAAGTACTGGGGAGGATTTCCAAGGAGGGATAGAGAACTGACGTGCAGAGTTGGTACTGGGAAGTGTTGTAAGTACCAAGGAACTTGAAGGAAATTTCTGAGACACGATTTAGAGCAACACACATGGAGACACTGGACTGAACAGATGCAACATTAACTAAATAGTGCTTTAGATGATCCATAAACCCAAAGCAAGTAACTTGTACATTTTAAATAACCAGAAAAAAAACTTTTATGTAAAATAAAATATTGTGATAACATTGTTCATGTGATTAAAAATTGCAGGAAAATGTAACTCCACTTTAAATTTAAATTTATTAACCGGGTGTGGTGGCTCATGCTTGTAATCCCCGCACTTGGGAGGCTGAGACAGGAGGATCGCACGGGTTGGAAGCCAGCCTCAGCTACTTAGTGAGGCTCTCAGCAACTTAGTGAGACCCTGTTTCCAAATAAAATAGAAAATAGGTCTGGGAGTATAGCCCAAAGGCAGAAAGGCTCTGGGTTCCACCCCCAGTACCACCAAAAAAAAATTAAATTCATTAACTCAGCCTGTTTTATTCAAAAAGACTTTTTAAAGGAATATTATAATTTTGCAAAAAAAATTTAGAAACTCATATGTACATAAACCAAATATTTAAGTATTCTAAATAATGCAAAGCCTCCAAGTGTCTCCTGTTTCTTCTTTTCTGGTAACACTAACAGTCACATTTATTATCCAGAATCATAGCTTAAAATTTATCGTGCAAAACAATTTTAATTCTGGGAAGAGCTCCTGAAAGGCCCATGGTTTTTAAAGGCACAGTCACAATTCTATAAAAGTATCACAGGTAGTGGAGCCTTTAAGAGGTGGGTACTGGTGGGAGGAAGTTGGACCATTAGGGGTGGATCCTTGAAGAGGATATTGGGACACCAGTTCTTCCTCTGTCCTCCTTTGCTTTCTGACCACCACAAAGTGAACAGTCTTTTTGACAAGTTCTCTTGCAAGATACTGTCTTGCCACAGGCCCAAAGCTATAGGGAAAAAAACAATAGCAACAACCCAAAAAGAAAAAAAATAACACAGACTGGAAGCTCTGAAATTGTGAGCTAAAAGAAACCTTTCCTTTTGTATGTTGTTTGTCTTGGGTATTTTGTTACAAATCAACAAGTGACTACTACAAGCACATTTGAGAAAAATTATATTTCTAAATGTTGACCTAACCCCATGTAAACCATTAAGAGATTAATATTTTTGTTGTATATTTGGGCAAATAATTTTTCTTTCATTATCAATGTTTTTTTTAAATTTACATCTTTTTAAATTTTTATTAATGTCCTGTTATTGGTGCATTATAGTCTCACATCATAATGTAAATCACGTTGACAATGACATACATGCACACAGCACTTGCTGTCCCCCACCTCTCCATTTCCATCTTTCTCAATACAGAGTACAGAGATTGCCGTTGGTTGTTCACATGTAAACACATAGTCTATGGCTGTATTTCCATTAATGAACTTCATTTTTCTTTTTCCTACCCTACCCTACGATCTCCTTCCTGGATATACTAAGGTTTCATGAGCAGGATAGAAAGTAATTTAAAAATCTACAGATTTTATCAATCTCCGAAAGCTCTTCCACAAAACAATCTAGGAAGCAGCCTCTGAGTGGAGAGAGAGAGAGAGAGAGAGAGAGAGAGAGAGAGAGAGAGAGAGAGAGAGAGAAGGAGAGAAGGAGAGAGGAGAATGGAAGGACAGAGGAAAGAGGAAAGAGGAGAGAGAGATTCCAAAAGCACAGAGAAATGCCATCTTCCTACTGAGCATCTCTGAAATGCCCATTCAATTTCCTTATATTATTCCAGCCTGACTTAACTTTTCCTCTAATGGGAATTTTCTACAGTTTTAACTCAAGGATTTTTATGACAATATGATTTATAAATCAATTTATTGGCATTTAACACATAACTACAAATGAACATATGTGTTTTACATAAGTGTGCATTTAATAAATCAATTATCAATTGTATTTATTACTTAAAAGACCCTGAAAAAAGGAGGCTGGACTCAGAATTGCATTGGTGTTTAAAATTCCCTCCCTGTGGTTTCTTGGTTCTGAGAAAAGACTCAGGCACACAGAGAGCTTCTCTTAGATGCTGCTGAGATTGTGGAGAAGGTCCTGTTTTATAGGGTGGACCACTGAAACTTTTGAAGAATTAATACTTTTCCTGAGGCATCATCATGCTTCTGACCTAGATAAAACTTCTGACCTTTGGTTTGGTTGTAGTCCCTGGAAATTTTGTCATCTATAGTGCCTTTTCTGTCCTTTATCTGTTCTTTCATATATGGCTTGATATGATTTGCAAGCACAGGAACAAATATCCCCAAGCAGGGTTGTGCTAAGACTGTTGTCAAGTGCTCAGTGGGCAGTGAAGCAAATGGTGATGTACATTCTCTGTGTTTGCTATGACTGCTGCCCTAATCCAGGAGAAACACCCAGTCACTTGATCATCAGACAGGACATCTGTTTATGCCTGTCTCCTCCTCTTTCCTCAAACTTTTTAGGCCCTATTACTTTTCTTTCTCAGGTTACCTTGAAGCAATCCTCAGATTTACTGACTCAGGGAGACCCATCTTCTTTAAAATACAGGCTGTCTTCTGAAGGCTCAAGAACTGTCTAATTGTGTGCAGATTCAGTTATTTCCATGGAATAATTTCTTCTATAAAGTTTTTTTCCTGGCTTTTCCTCTTTCTTGTGGAAATTAACTTCATTTTTATAACTTTTCTCCTATATGATCTCTTTTCTATATGAAAGAAAAAGGAAGAGGCCAAGATCCCCAAATTTCCACAAGGACACGCCTTCAATAACATAAAGATATTCCTCTAGGCCCCACCTCCTGAAAGTTCATTCATTGTTTCAAAAATAAAAAAATTAAAGGTAATCTAAAAAGTGTCACAAAATAGTATTCTGTTTTTATGGTTTTGCTAGTTTGAGACAAGATAATATTTGGCTTTATTTTATATCTTTTTCATTAGACTCTCCTCGTGCTGATAGTGATTTACCTGTCCTGTATTATTTTTGGTGGCATTGGGAATTGAAACCAGTGGCACTCTACTCCCAAGCTACACCTATGTTCCTTTTTATTTTTTGTAAAATAAAATCACTAGATTTATGAGAGTCAATCTAGTGATGAGACTCTCATCACTAGATTGATGAGAGTCTTGCTAAGTTGATAATGGTGGTCTTAAGACTGTGAGTCTCCTGTGTCAGCCTCCCAAGTACTCAGATTATAAGCCTGCTCCAACATGCCTGGCTGTGTACCATCCACTTCTGAAAAATACCTGTGAATATGATTGGCTTTCTCCATGGCTTCTGTCATGATGGTGCAGCATCTTGACAGCTCTCACATGACAGTCTCATATCAGGAACTGCTGTCAATCTTAAATCACAAAATCGTATCACATTACTCTGGGAACTTATACCTTTCTTTTTCTACAGATAGAAATCCAAGTTTATATTTCTTATATTTCTTGCTCTTAATTTGTTACCCTTCGTCTTTATGCCTAAATCACTTTTATTTTGCCATCAGAATTCTAACTTTATACTAATACTATAAATCAAGCACCCTCGTTTATTAATTGAAGTGTCATTGTTACATTTGAAGTTGTGGTGAAATTCTGATAACACAAAACTGATCATTTTAACCATTTTTACCTGTGTACTTCAGTAGTGGGAAGAATACTCATTCTGTTCTGAAAACAAGTCTGAGAACTTTTTTTTATCACAAAACTAAAACTCTGTCCCCATTAACAACTCCCACCTCACCCTTCACCAGCCTCTGACAGCCATTCTTTTAATTTCTATATCCAGGGTTTATGCACCCTAGATACCTCATAGAGGTGGAACTATAAGGATTTGTGATTTTTTGTGGCTCTAATACAGTATCTGCAGGTATCTCCATGGTACTGCATGTGTCAAAATTTTTATCTTTTATGGCTGAACAATATTCCATTCGTGGAAGGACTCCATTTTTCCTATCCATCGTTTGATAGACATTTGTTTTCACCTTTTGGTTATTATAAATAATAGTGCTATGAGAGATTTATAAAGTTTTCTCTTTGAAGGCTTACTGTCAATTCCCTTGGTTATATATTAAGAAGTGAAACTTTTGGTTGATATGGTAATTTGATTTTTCATTTTGTCAAAAAAACTTAATACTGTGTTTATGGGCTCTGGATCAGCTGATAGTTATACTACTTTACACAAAGTTTCCAGTTACTACATGTCTTGTCCAGTACCTGTTATTTTCTGGGTTTGTTTGTATTTG
Source organism: Muscardinus avellanarius (assembly GCF_963383645.1). Classification (NCBI taxonomy): domain Eukaryota; kingdom Metazoa; phylum Chordata; class Mammalia; order Rodentia; family Gliridae; genus Muscardinus; species Muscardinus avellanarius. Next base: position 68,656,627 of record NC_137796.1, read on the forward strand.
CTTATTGTTGATAGTGTCCATCTTCCTTGGTGTGATAGAATATTGCATTCTTATTTTGATTTTAATTTTTATAATGACTGGTGATGTTGAGCATCTGTTCCTGTATTATTTGGCCATTTATCTTTTTTGGTAGAAAGTATATTTTGTTCTTGTATTCATCTTTTAATTTGGGCATAAGATTTTTTGAATTGTAAAAGATTTTTATATGTTTTTAAATTTAATCCCTTGTCAAATATATAATTTTCTCTCATGGTTTGAGTTGCAGAGTGTGTGAATTTCAAAAGCAGGGATGTTTTAAAATTTGGGGAGGAATTAATATAAATTTTTATTTGATGTAGAGAATAATTAGGAAAATACTGAATTATTTGCAACAATGGGATTTCACATTCAGGAATATGGTGTATTATGTTGCTTTATTCATTAAATAATTTTTTTCTTTTTCATCCTATAAAAACACCATTTCTCTAGGGGGCCATGTGTTTTTAATTGTGTTATTTGAAATTTTAAAGTTAAATTGAAATTGATATGTTGAAATCACAGTACAATATTTTGATACCTGTTATTACTATCTAGAAAGAATATTAAAATTTTACATTAATTTCTAACTGATAGTTACTTAATTTAGCCTAACATGAAAATTGCATATCCAGACTACAAAATGATAACTTTTATGCTTCATATTATATTGACCCCATGATAACAATGTTGCACAATTGAAGATTAAATGCCTATTGTAGTCCTGTTTCTGATGTTCATAAAGATGAGTGTCCTGCTTCAACATCTTGATGTAAATAATTCTTGCATCCTATCAAATTTTTTTTATCAAAGGATTATTAAGAAATTCTGTATTTCTGTTTATTCATATTGTACTTGTGATATTTGTCTCTTTATTTCTAATAAAAATGTCACTGTGACAATAATCTTTTTTATCTAAAAAGAGGACAATGAAACAGACATAATAAACCATGCATTGAATATATTAGAAAAACATTTTGATTAATGCACAGAAATTTAAAATTCAAAACATTAATATCAGTTTTTAAATTTTTGGGGGGTGGTACTGGGGTTTCTGGAAGCTCTTCTACCTCGGGCTACACTCCCAGACCTATTTTTATATACTTTTATTTGGAAACAGGGTCTCTTAAGCCAGCACGGCTGGCTTCATTCAAACCTGCGCGATCTTCCTGTCTCTGCCTCTCAAGCACGGGGATTACAAGCGTGCGCCACCACGCCTGGCAGTTTTTAAATTTATTTTTATTGGTGCACTATAGTCTTACATCATAATATGGATCATGTTGACAATGGTATATATTCACAGAGTACTGCCTTCCCCCGCTTCCTCATTTCCCTCCCTCCCAATACTCAATATCCAGGTTAACAATGTTATATTCACATGTACACACATATAGCTTTTCCATTAAAAAACCTCAGCCTTCTTCCTCCCCAACCCTTCCTTCCTGGCTTTGCTGAGGTTTCCTTTCCATTATCTTGAGTCCCAAAGGTATTCCTAATACTCCCTAGCTTGAGCATATTAGAAAAAAACATATGTCCCTTCTCTTTCTGTGCTTGGCTAATCTCTCTTAACATAGTGTTTTCCAGGTCTTCCCATCTTCTTACAAAACACATGATTTTGTTCTTCTTTATTGCTGAATAGAATTCCATTGTGTTTATTTCTCATAATTTTTGTAATCTATTCATCTGTTGATGGACACCTAGCTTGGTTTCAAATTTTGGCTATTGCAAATTGTGCTACTATGAACATGGGTATGAACTGTAGCTCTCTGATGTTAACCCCTATGGAAAGATACCAAGTAGTGGTATACCCAGATAATGTGGCTAATTCATTCCCAGTTTTCTAAGGAATCTCCACACTGATCTCTATAGCAGCTGAACTAGTTTGCACTCCCAAGAAAAGTGTAAAAGAGTTTTTATTTCCCTCACATCCTCACCAGCATTTGGTGTTATTTGATTTCTTTATGCTTGTCAATCAGATTGGGGTTAGATGGAATCTTAGTGTAGTTTTGATTTGCATATCCCTGCTTGCTAATGATGTTGAACATCTTTCATGTATCTATTGGCCATTTGTATGTTTTCTTTTGTGAAGTGTCTATTCAATTCAGTTGCCCATTTCTTGATTGGGTTATTTGTTTTGCTAGTGTAAAGTCTTTTGAGCTTTTTGTATATTCTGAATAGCAGCCCTCTATCAGAGGGGTAGCTGGAAAAGATCTTCTCCCATTCCGTAGTCTTTTTTAGATTTTTGATGGTTTCCTTTGATGAGCGGAAACTTTTTAGTTTGATACCATCCCACTTGTTCATTCTTATTTTAATTTCCTGGAGTCTTAAAATGATATCCTCCTCTAATAGCTTCACAGTCTCTGGTCTGATTTCCAGAACTTTAACCCATCTTGAGTTGATTCCTGTGCACGGTAGGAGGTAAGGATTTCACTTCCAGGAAGATGGTGACGAAGGAAAGTGGCACTTAAAAGTCCCGCTAACAATTGAACTCTATTACCACAAAACCAGCGCCTTTCAGAGCCAGAAAACACCACCAGCAAATAAATAAAAAGTGTAAATACAAGGGACAGAGAAAAAGGGCTGCAAAAACAAGACACCAGAAAGAAACCAGCCTGAAGTGCCGCGCCCGCCGCGGCGCGGAGCAGCCAGAGCCGCGGCACGAGCGGCCGGAGCGGCCAGAGCCGCGGCGAGGAGCGACGTGGCCTACATCTTCCCTAGTAGCACCAGGCTCCAGAGAGGAGGGAAACTGAGAACGGAGCTCAAATCCAGAGAGGAGGTAAGCCGGCCTCGTGGCCTAGGATGCAGCAGCAGCGCCTTACTGCTGGTGGCAGCAGCGAGTTCACTGGATGGCTCTAGACCAACGCACTCAACCAGCCACCAGGCGCCAGAGAGGAGGGGTGGACAGTGAGCTGGAGTGAACTGTTGCTGAACAGCTGGGCAGCAGGCAGCAGTTTCTTAGGTGCAAGGAACGTCTAAAGCTCCCAAGGGCCGGGATCAGCACACCCCGCAGGGACTCAGCAGAGCTCAAAACCAGAGAAGAACTATGCCAACCTCACGGCCCAGGATGCAACAGCAGCACCTTACTGCCAGCAGCAGTGGCGAGTTCACTGGACGGCTGAAGACCAACGCACTCAACCAGCCACCAGGCTCCAGAGAGGAGGGGTGAACAGCGAGCCGAGGTGACAGGTGCTGAACAGTCGGGGGGCAGTCAGCAGTTTTGTTGGCGCAGGGAACATCTAAATCTCCCAAGGACCGGGCACAGCATACCTGGCAGGGACTCAGAGCGAAACTCAAAACCAGAGAAGAAATATGCTGCATCACAGCCGAGGGTGTGGCAGTGGTGCCATATTGCCAGTGGTGGCAGCAGCGAATCCACCAAGTTCACTACAGCTCCATCAGCGCACTCAACAACCGTGATTCAAATTGCGGCCCCTAAGGGAGAAAATCCCAGTACTGCACTCCCAGGGACTTGCGCAGATAGTCTCCCTGGTTCGGAGATTTTAGCAGTGCAACCCAGTGGGGGAGTGGTGGTGGCAAAGATATCATACCATAGTCATATTTCCCCACTGGAGAATGCCCAACTTGGCACCCCCCACTGTCTAAGCAGCCTCGATTGACTCCCTTGGTCTGAGACTTTGTGATACAACCCAGTAAAGGAGTAGTGGTGACTGAGATACCACAGACTCGAGATCCAGAGCATCTTAAGTGAACTCGTAGTGACCCAGGGAGGAACCCAGAGAAGGCACAAACTTCCAACATCATGGGAAAGAGAAATAACAATGGAGCAGTGAATGCCCACAACCCCACAACATCAGAATCTGATAACACAGAAATCCAAAGATCTCTAGAAGATAAAATCAGGAAAAATAACGTTAGAAACAATAGAAGACTTTCGAAAAGAATTCAGAGAGAGCAAAAAAGAGATAAAGGATGCAATCATTGAAATAAAGGCCTCAATTCAAAGTATAAACAACAGATTAGACCACATGGAGAATAGAATCTCGCTTCTTGAAGATGATCATTCCAAAAATGAACGAATAGTTTCTAATTTAGAAAAAGAAAACCCGACAGCAGGAATCTGACATTGAAGAAATATGGGCCCATTTTAAGAGAGCTAACCTAAGAATAATTGGAATAGAGGAGGGAAAAGAAGGTGAAACCAAAGGGATCAACAATCTCTTCAAGGAAGTAATAGCAGAAAATTTTCCAGACATAGAGCAGGAGGTCGATACACAGGTCCAGGAAACTTATAGAACTCCCTTTAGACAGGATCAGAGAAGAGGATCCCCATGCAACATAATTGTCAAAATGACCAATGTGGAAGCCAAAGAGAGAATCTTAAAGGCAACAAAAACAAAAGGCCAAGTGACATTCAGAGGCAAACCAATTAGAATCACTCCAGACTTCCCTAACCAAGTCATGAAAGCCAGAAGGGCATGGAGTAACATATTCCAAACTCTGAAAGAAAACAACTTCCAGCCAAAAATTTTCTACCCAGCAAAACTATCCATCAAACTAGATGGGGAAATAAGAAGCTTTCACGACAAACAGAAACTGAAGGAATTTATGTCTTCAAAACCAGCGCTAGAGAAAATACTCAAGGAGATTAACTGCAAAGCGGAAATGGGTAGTACACACCAGAACCAAAGAAACAAGAATTCCCATTCAGCAGAAAACTAAGCAAAGAAGAATAAACAGTATCTCAATCAGAAATAAGATCTTAACATGTTGGGAATTAAAAATTATCTCTCTATAATCACACTGAATGTAAATGGCCTCAACTCCCCAATAAAAAGACATAAAGTGGCAAAATGGATTAAAAGCCAGAATCCATCCATCTGCTGCTTACAATAAACACACCTTACAAGTAAAGATAGGAACAAACTCAAGGTAAAGGGCTGGAGCAAGGTAATCCATGCTAATGGTACTCAAAGACAAGCAGGAGTAGCAACTATGATATCAGACAAGTTAGACTTCAAACCCAAACTTATTAGAAGAGACAAAGAAGGTCACATTTTACTGGTAAAAGGAATAGTCCAGCAAGAGGAAATAACAATAATCAACATCTATGCCCCAAACATAGGGGCAGCTACTTTTATAAATCAAACTCGTTGTGACATGAAGTCACACATAAATCCCAACACAATAATACTGGGAGACTTCAACACACCTCTCAAAATACTAGACCGATCATCCAGACAAAGTGTCAGTAAAGATGTCTCAGAACTAAAGAACACCATTAACCAAATGGACCTGTTGGACACATATAGAATATTTCACCCAACTACAGTGGAGTTTACATTTTTCTCAGCTGCTCACGGAAGCTTCTCCAAAATAGATCACATCCTGGGACACAAAATGAGCACTAGCAAATTTAAAAAATGTTACATACTTCCCTGTGTCATTTCAGACCATAATGGAATGAAACTAGAAATCAACTATAAGAAGACCCAGAGAAACAACATAAACATGTGGAGACTGAACACCACACTTCTGAATGAAGAATGGCTCATAGAAGATGTAAGAGGTGAAATCAAGAAATTTCTAGAAACAAATGAAAATAAAGAAACAACATATCAAAACCTCTGGGACACTTTGAAGGCAGTATTAAGAGGAAAATTTATAGCACTGAGTGCTCACATAAGAAAAACAGAAAATCTTCAAATAAATAGCCTTATGACACACCTCAAAGCCCTTGAAAAGCAGGAACAATTGAACCCCAAAGTCAGCAGATGATGGGAAATTATTAAAATTAGAGCAGAAATTAACAAAATAGAGAATAAAAAAATAATACAGAAAATCAACAAAACCAAAAGCTGGTTTCTTGAAAAAATTAACAAGATTGATAAATCACTAGCCAACCTAACTAAAAAAAGAGAGAATCAACCCAAATTATTAAGATAAGGGATGAAAAAGAAGACATTACTACTGACAACATAGAAATCCAGAGAATTATCAGAAACTACTTTGAAAAACTATACTCCAACAAAATGGAAAATCTGGAGGAAATCGACAGCATCCTAGATAAATACAACCTTCCTAAACTGAGTCAAGAAGATATAGAACACTTAAACCAACCAATAACAATCAAAGAGATTGAAACAACAATCAAGAGCTTACCATCAAAGAAAATCCCAGGACCAGATGGTTTCCCAAGTGAATTCTATAAAACCTTTATAGAAGAGCTAATCCCAGTACTACTCAAACTATTTCACGAAAGAGAAAAAACCGGGACTCTCCCAAATACATTCTATGAAGCCAACATCACACTAATACCCAAACTGAATAAAGACAGTTCAAGGAAGGAAAACTACAGGCCTATATCTCTGATGAACTTGGATGCAAAACTATTAAACAAAATACTAGCAACACGCATTCAGAACCACATCAAGAAAATCATACACGATGACCAGGTAGGGTTCATCCCAGGGATGCAAGGCTGGTTCAATATATGAAAATCAATCCATGTAATTCATCATATAAACAGAATCAAAGACAAAAATCACATGATCATCTCAATAGATGCTGAAAAAGCATTTGATAAAATTCAACATCCATGTATGATAAAAACACTGCAGAGAATTGGAATAGAAGGAACATATCTCAACATTAATAAGGCAATTTACAATAAGCCCACTGCCAACATCATATTAAATGGGGAAAAACTTCAAGAATTCCCCCTAAAAACTGTAACACAAGAAGGATGTCCACTATCACCACTTCTCTTCAATATAGTACTAGAGACTCTAGCCAGAGCAATAAGGCAAGAAAAGGAAATCAAAGGAGTACAAATAGGAAAAGAAGAACTTAAGCTTTCACTATTTGCAGATGACATGATACTATATTTAGAAAACCCAACACACTCAACCAAAAGGCTTATAGAATTGATCAACAAATTGAGCAAAGTATCTGGATACAAAATTACTCTTAAAAAATCAGAAGCTTTCCTGTACACCAACCATAAATCCACTGAAAAAGAAATTCAGAAAACACTTCCACTCAAGATCTCCCACAAGAAAATAAAATACTTAGGAATAAACTTGACCAAGGAGGTAAAAGATCTCTACAAAGAAAATTATAAAACACTGAAAAAAGAAATCAAAGATCTTAGAAGATGGAAAGACCTTCCATGTTCATGGATTGGCAGAATAAATATCATTAAAATGGCCATCCTCCCAAAAGTGATCTACAGATTTAATGCAATGCCCATTAAACTACCAAGATCATTCCTCACAGACATAGAAAATCAGTCCTTAAATTTATCTGAAATAACAAAAAGCCCAGAATAGCCAAGGTAGTTCTCAGCAACAAAAACCACGCAGGAGGAATCACAATACCTGACTTTAAACTATACTACAAAGCCATTGTAATAAAAACAGCATGGTACTGGCAAAAGAACAGATATATAGACCAATGGAGCAGAATAGAAGACCCAGAAACAAGTCCACACACTTTCAGCTACTTGATTTTTGACAAAGGGGCCAAAACATACACAGGAAAAAAGATAGTCTCTTCAACAAGTGGTGTTGGCAAAACTGGTTAACCATATGCAGAAAATTGGATATTAATCCCACTTTTTTACCCTGTATCAAAAGTCAACTCACGATGGATCAAAGACTTGGGAATTAAACCAGAGACCTTGAAGCTCCTTGAAGAGGGCATAGGTCCAACACTACAACACATAGGCACAGACAAACATTTCCCCAACAAGACCCCAAAGGTACAACAACTTAAAAGGAGAATCAATACATGGGATTGCATGAAACTGAAGAGCTTCTGTTCAGCAAAGGAAACTATCAAGAACCTCAATCGAGAGCCAACAGAATGGGAGAAGATTTTTGCCACCTACACCACCGATAGAGGACTAATATCTAGAATATACAGAGAACTCAAGAAACTCAACACTAAGGAAACAAAGCATCCAATAACAAAATGGGCAAATGAACTAAATAGATACTTCAGGAAAGAAGAAATTCAAATGGCCAATAAATGCATGAAATAATGCTCAATATCACTGGCAATCAGAGAGATGCAAATCAAAACTACCCTGAGATTTCACCTAACTCCAACTAGAATGGCAATCATTCAACACACAAACAACAACAGATGCTGGTGAGGATGTGGAGAAGTGGGAACTCTAAGACATTGCTGGTGGGATTGCAAATTAGTGCAACCACTTTGGAAAACAGTATGGAGAATCCTCAGAAGAATGGGAACAAACCTACCATTTGATCCAGCAATACCACTGTTGGGTATCTACCCAAAAGAAAAGAAACCAAACTACCAAACTAATGCATGTGTATTTATGTTCATACTTGCACAATTCACCATAGCCAAACTATGGAACCAGCCAAGATGTCCATCAACAGATGAATGAATTACAAAACTGTGGAATATATACACAATGAAATTTTACTCAGCCATTAAAAAAACTCAATTACATCATTTTCAGGGAAATGAATGGAACTGGAGGACATTATGCTAAGTGAGATTAGTCAGTCACAAAAAATAAGAAATCAGATGCTTTCCCTAATATGTGAGAGTTAGGGAGAAATGGGTCATAGGAGGAACTCTTGAAAGAGGAAATCCTATATAGGAGCAAACAAGACAACCTAAAGGAGGAGAAAGGAGGGGAGAAGAGGAAAATCTCTAAAACACACAATGTACTTAAACATATCGAAGTCAATCACTAAGCCAAGCAAGGGAAGGAGGGACGGGGAGGGAATGGGGTGGGAATTGGGTAGGGGTTAAATCAGCTATGAGTACATGTTTGTACACACAAGTTTTTTACCCCAATAAGTTGTATGAATATAATGCACCAATAAAAAATAAAAATAAAAAGAGACTTAAGGATTTAGTTCCATCTTTCTACAAATGCATAGGCAGTTCTCCCAGCACCATTTGTTAAAAAGGCTGTCTTTTCTTCAGCATTTGGCCCCTTTGTTAAAAAAATTAATTGACTATAAATGTGTGGGTTTGTGTATCTTTGATTCTGTTCCATTGGTCTGTGTGCCTGTTCTTATTCCAATGCTGTTTTAGCTACTATCCCTCTGTAGTATAATTTGTAGTCAGAAATTGTGATGCCTCCTGCATGGTTCTTCCTTCTCAGAATTGCTTTGGCTATTCTGGGTCTTTTGTTTCTCCATATGAAATTCATGACTAATTTTTCTAGGTCTAGGAAGAATTTTGTTGGTATTTTGATAGAAATTGAATTGAATCTGTAGATCACTTTTGGCAAAATGACCATTTTTATGATATTTATTCTGCCTATCTATGAGCAGTGGAGATCTTTCCATCTTCCTAGTTGTTCTCCAATTTTCTTCTTTAATTTTTTATAATTTTTATTGTAGAAGGCTTTTATATCTTTGGTTACCTTCATTCCTAGGTGTTTTATTGGCTTTGAGTTATGGTGAAAAGATTTGTTCTTTTTCTTTCTTTGTGGATTCAGTGTTGGTATACAAAAAAGCTACTGATTTTTTTAGGTTGATTTTAAATTCTGCCACTTTTCTGAATTGGTTAATCAGCTTTAGTATTCTTTTGGTTGAAATTTTTGGGTCTTCTATATTTAGGATCATTTTATCAATAAACAAGAATAATTTAATCCCTCTTTTATTATTAAAATCCTTTGATATTCTTCTCTTGTCTTATTGCTCTGACAAGAGTCTTGAGGACTGTATTGAAAAGGAGTGGTGATTATGCACATCCTTGTCTTTTTTCTGATTTTAGAGGGAATTCTGGTAGTTTTTCCCCATTCAAGATGATGTTGGCTTTGGGTTTATTGTATATTACTTTAATGATGTTGAGATACATTTCTTTTATTCCAATTTTCTGCAGTGTTTTTAACATAAATGGGTTTTGGATTTTGTCAAATGCTTTTTCAGCATCTATTTATATGATCATGTGATTTTGGTTCTCAGTTTTATTTATGTGGTGAATAACATGTATTGATTTGCATATGTTGAACCAGCCTTGATGAAGAACCAGATGAAGACAACTTGGTCATGGTGTACAATTCTCTTGATATGGTTTTGAATGCGTATTTGTTTAGGTAGTATTTTGTTTAGAATTTTTGCATCTATGTTCATCAAAGATATTGGTCTGTAATTTTCTTTTCTTAAGGTATCTTTATTTGGTTTTGGTATTAATGTGATACTGGCCTCATAGAAGGAGTTCAGAAGAATTTCATCTCTTTTGATTTCCTGCAACAAGTTGTGGAGTACTGGGATTAGTTCTTCTTTGAAAGTTTTGTAGAATTCACCTGGAAACTCATCTGGGCATTGGCATTTTTTTGATAGGAGAATTTTTATTAATATTTTTATTTGTTTGCTATTGGTTGGTTTAGGCTTACTATGTCTGTCCTCTTGGTTCAATTTAGGTAGGTATATGTGCTTAGAAATCTATTGGTTTCCTCCATGTTTTCTAGTCTATTAGAGTATAAATTTTCAAAATAGTTCCTAATAATCCTTGGAATTTCTCCACTGTCTGTTATGATGTCTTCTTTTTCTTTTCTGATTTTAATTATTTGAGTTGATCCTCTCTTTCTTTTGGTTAGGTTGGCCAGGGGCTTGTCAATCTTATTAATCTTTCAAAGAACCACTTTTCTGTTTCATTGATCTTTTCTATTTTTTTAATCTCCATTTCATTTATTTCTCCTTTTATTTTAATTATTTCCTGCCTTATGCTAGCTTTGGGATAAGACTGATGCTGTTTTTCTAGGTCCTTGAAATGTGTCATTGGGTTGTTTATTTGATGATTTTTTGTTATTCTTATGTGGGCACTCAATACTATAATCTTTCCTTTTAACACTGCCTTCAAAATGTCCCATATATTTTGGCATTTTGTTTCTCTATTTTCATTTAATTTCAGGAACTTTTTATTTCTCCCCTTATTTCTGATCTTATCCACTCCTCATTTAACAGTGTATCATTCAATCTCCATGTATCTATATAGATTCTTTCAGTGTTCCTGTTGTTGATTTCTAATTTCATTTTGTTGTGATATAAAAAGATGCAGGAAATTATACTACATCTTTTGAATTTGCTGATGCTTGATTTGTGGCCCAGGGTGTGATCTAATTTGAATAAAATTCCATGGGAAGCTGAGAAGAATCTGTACTATGCTTTTCCTGGTTGAAATATCCTGTATATGTTTATTAGATCCATTTGGTTCACAGTTTTTTTTAGTAGTTCTGAGGAATCTTTACTCATATTTTGCCTTGAAGATCTAGTGATTTGAGTGGTATGTTAGAGTCTCCCAATATTACTGTATTTGGGTCTGTTTGAGACCTGATGTCCTAAAGAGTTTGTTTTACAAATGTGGGTGCACCCACATATGGGGCATAAACATTTACTATCATTTTATCTTTTGCTGGATTGCTCCCTTTAATAACAAGAAGTTCACTGTTTCTTTATTCTCATGTGTTTTAACTAAAAGTCTGTTTCATTGGATATCAGCATTGCTATCCCTGCTCGTTTTCAGTATTGACATCTTTTTCCATTCCTTCACTTTTAGTCTATGAATATATTTGTCTGTAAGATGAGTTTCTTTCATGCATCATATATTTGAATTATGTTTTTAATCCACTTTTTCAGTCTATATCTTTTAATTGGTGAGTTAAGTTCTTTGACATTAAGTATTACTGAGATGTGATTTTTATTTCATTTTTGTTCTATATTCTGTTTGATATCATGTTATTTCTTCTTTGTCTAGTTGCCCTGTTGATCAAATTCATCTCTTCTCTAGTTCTGGATTTATTTATTTATTTATTTATTTATTTATTTATTTATTCGGCATGGGAGACTGAACCCAGGGGCTACTTCCTAGATACACCCCCAATCTTATTTAGTCTTTATTTTAAAATAGGGTCTCACTAAGTTACAAAGTGCCTAAATAGCTGAGGTTGGTCATGAACATATGATCTTCCTGTCTCAATTATTATTGTAGTAGGGTTACGTAAATGGCTTAATTTTTTTTTTCTTTTTAGATAGAAGAAGAATGATTCAAGAGAATCCAACAGTGGGGATTTTCTTCTTCTTTTATACTACAGTGGGAATCTTGGGAAATTCCTTGCTTCTATTTTATTATTTCTCCCTTGTTTTTACTGGAAAGAATTTGATGCCCAAAGACCTGCTTGTGAAGCACTTGATGTTAGCAAACTCCTTGGTTCTTATCTCAAGAGGAATTCCTCAAACAATGATGGAATTTGGGTTGCAATATCTCCTGGATGATGTTGCATGTAAACTTGTTGTCTACCTTCACCGAGTGGCCAGGGGCACTTCCATACAAACCACAGGCCTGCTCAGCTGCTTTCAAGCAATCACAATCAGTCCCAGCAACACCATGTGGATGAAGCTTAAACACAGAGCCTCCAAGTATGTTGGTCCCTCCTGTTTAATCTCCTGGCTTTTCCATCTCCTTCTAAACACCAGAGTTCTCATGAGAGTGAGTAGCCTTCATCACAGCAGAAATGCTACTAATTCATTCAACCTTGGGTACTGCTCAGCATTTGTTTCTGGAACCATCGAAACTCCACTGCAGTTTCTGATGTTCTGCTTCATTGATGTTTTGTGTTTGAGTCTCATGGCCTGGGCAAATGTGTTCATGGTGAGCACCCTCCTCAGGCACAAGAGGCAAGTAGAGTATCTTCACAGTGCCCACCACTCACCTGGAGTCTCCCCTGAAGTCAGAGCCACCCAGACCATCCTGATCCTGGTGTGCATCTTTTTGTTTACCTACTCAGCCACTACCTTCCTGTTAATCTGTTTATCACAATTTCATAGTGCAAGGAACTGGGTGATAAGCATTGTTGCATTTGTAGATATTTGTTTCCCCACTTTTAGCCCCTTCATTCTCATCAGCAGTAACAAATCTACCAACAGGATCCCTTTTTCTTGCTGGGGGAAAAGGTAATTTTATTCTGGTTGTTTGTGGTCTGACACAGTCAAACTTTGTTTTATTCATTACATAGGATTATCCTCAGTGTGAACCAGAAATTATTCTGTAATTCAATGGTGACATACAATAAAGAGACACAACAATCATACAGGTTACAGGACACTTTATTGATGTGGATACTTCCCTTTGTCTTTATTCTAAAGGCTATAGGACACTTTATTGATGTTGATATTTCCCTTTGTCTTCATTCTAAAGGCTCTGAAAGTAGGAGTTATCATATACTGAATAACATCTTATACTTACAATTGGCCAAACTGGAATTTTTTATAAATTTTTACTGCATGCACATGATTGACCCTAATCCTACCATTTCAATTAGTGAGAGAAATTAAGGCTGGAGGTATGGCCAAGTTTGCAAAAATGTTAGAAATTAACAATACCAACTTTCCAAAACTTACTCCTCTGTCATATAAAATGTTCATTAAACTACCTCTTCAAGGGATTCTCTTTCAGAATTTAGTACACTAGAATGGGCAATGTGTCAGATGCGGTGGTTCACACCTCTAATTCCCATACTTGGGAGTTGGAGACAGAAGAATCATAGGTTTGAGGGCAGTCTCAGCAACTTAGCAAGACCATATTCAACTTAGTGAGGCCCTGGTATTTTTAAATTATTTATTGGTACATTGTAGTCACTAATATTTTTTTTTTGCATTACTTGGAATTGAACTCAGGGGCATTCTACCTCCAAGCTACATTCCCACCTCGGTTTTTTTTGTTTGTTTGTTTGTTTGTTTTTGTTTTTTATTTTTGTTGTTGATTTTGCAGGTCTAGGGATGGAACCCAGGGGCATTCAGCCTCCTGTCCTGTTTGTTATTCTTTATTTTGAAACAGGGTCTCACAGAGTTGTGGAGGGCCTCACTAAGTAGCTCAGGCTGGCTGTGAACCTGTAATCCTCCTGTCTCAGCCTACCAAGTACTAGTATTATAAGTATGTTCCACCATGCCTTGCTTGTAGTCACACATCTTAATGGGTACAAGATATAATAAAAAATAAATAAAATAGGGCTAGGGATGTATCTCAGGACAGAATGCTCATTATTTCAATCCCTAGTAGTCTTCACACACACACACACACACACACACACACACACACACTCACCATGAATAGACAATTTTCTTTTGATATTTGACACACACATACACACTCACCATGCACCATGAATGGGCAATTTTCTGTTGATATTTGCCAGGGAAAAATCCTTAATAATTTATATCTATAATTCATTGCTTAAATATTTTAAATAAATTGCTGTTTGGTTAGTTCATGTAACAGTAATATGGAATGTTTATTGTAGTTTACTTTCTCTGTATATTTAGGTCAATTTTCCCATTTTATATAATATTATATGTTGGAAATTAATATTCTATAGTGATTCTTTATATGCCAAGTGTTTGCAAAAAGTTCATGTGTAGAGTTGGAGTTTGTATGCTGAAAGCCAGGCAGAATTTGGAAGATTTTTCAGCACAGGGAGCGTCTAAAGCTCCCAGGGGCTGGGCTCAGCACACCCTGCAGGGACTCAGAGCAGAGCTCAAAATCAGAGAAGAAATATGCCAGCCTCACAGCTGAGGGCATGGGAACAGCGCCATATTGCCACCGGGGGCAGCAGCAGTGAATTCACCGAGTCCACTACAGCTCCAACAGCGCACTCAACAACAGTGAGTCAAATTGCAAGAGGAGAAATACCAATACTGCACTCCCAGGGACTTGACCCAGTGGGGAGTGGTGGTGGCAGAGATATCACACAATAGGAGAACGCCCAACCTGGCATACCCCATGGTCTAAAGCAGCCTCAGTTGACTCCCTGGGTCTGAGACTCTGCGATACAACCCAGTAAAGGAGTAGTGGTGACTGAGATACCACAGACTCGAGATCCAGAGCACCTTAAGTGAAGTTGTAGTGACCGAGGGAAGAACCCAGAGAAGGTACAAACTTCTGAAATCATGGGAAAGAGGAATAACAATGGAGCAATGAATGCCCACAACCCCACAACATCAGAACCTGATAAAACAGAAATGCAGAGATTTCTAGAAGATCAAATCAGGAAAATAACTGTAGAAATAATAGAGGTGTTTCGAAAAGAACTCAGAGAGAGCCAAAAAGAGATAAAGGATGCAATTAATGAAGTAAAGGCCTCAATTCAAAGTACAAACAACTGATTAGACCACATGGAGAATAGAATCTCGCTCTTAGAAGACAATCACTCCAAAAATGAACGCATGGTTTCTAATTTAGAAAAAAAAAATCCAACAGCAGGAATCTGACATTGAAGAAATATGGGTCCATTTTAAGAGAGCTAACCTAAGAATAATTGGAATAGAGGAGGGAAAAGAAGGTGAAACCAAAGGGATCAACAATCTCTTCAAGGAAGTAATAGCAGAAAATTTTCCAAACATAGAGCAAGAGGTTGATACACAGGTCTAGGAAACTTACAGAAATCCCTTTAGACAGGATCAGAGAAGAGGATCCCCACGCCACATAATTGTCAAAATGACCAATGTGGAAGCCAAGCAGAGAATCTTAAAGGCAACAAAAACAAAGGGCCACGTGACATTCAGAGGCAAACCAATTAGAATCACTCCAAACTTCCCTAACCAAGTCATGAGAGCCAGAAGGGCTTGGAGTAACATATTCTAAACTCTGAAAGAAAACAACTTCCAGCCAAAACTTTCCTACCCAGCAAAACTTTCTATCAAATTAGATGGGGAAATAAGAAGCTTCCATGAAAAACAGAAACTGAAGGAATTTATGTCTTCAAAACCAGCGCTTTTATATACCTTCAGATATGGCATTTGGAAATATCTTATCCCATTCTATCAGTAACTTTTAACTCTGTTTACATTGTCTTTGGATATACAATATTTTTTCATTTTTTAGGGAGTTTGTTTACCCTTCTGTTGCCTGTGCCATTGAAATCATATCCAAGAAATCACTGCCAATTTCAATGTTGTGAGGTTTTATGACCCAGATTTTCTTCTAAAAGTTTATAGTCTTAAGATTTATATTTAGGTCTTTTATCTATTTTGAGTTAATATTTGTATATGGGGTTAGGTAAGGGTCCAATTTTACTCTTTTTTATGTAATTATTATTTTTCAATAATATTTAGTGAAAAGATTAGTATTTCCTCCACCAAATGTTCATGGAAACCTTGTCAAAAATAATTTGACAGTATATGGAAGAATGTATCTCTAGGCTCTTATTTAACTCCAATGGTTTATATATCTGCCTTTATAACAGTACTACACTGTTTCAATTATTGTAGCTTTATATGGTTTGAAATCAGAAAATATACATCTTCTAGCTTTGTTCTTTTTCGAGATTGTTTTGGGTATCTAGAGTTCATATTCCATAATAGGATAGATTTTTTTCTGAAAAATACATAAATAAATGTATGATAGTTTCACCTAAAAAAAAGAAAAAAATATTCTCTGGTAAGAAAGAAAGCAAAAAGAAATATTGAAATGTTATCTTTAAGTCATCAAAAGCTTGGTATCAAACAAGTGAAACTGTTATGTGAGATTATCATTGTTAATTTTGGATAAATTGATATAATACTAGATGTCAACCACAAAGCCAAGCATGGGAAGGAGGGATGGGGAGGGAACGGGGTGGGGATCAGGTAGGGGCTAACTGGGCAATGTGTGCATGTATGTCTACAAAAGTTTTTTTTTATCCCATTATGATGTATGAATACAGTGCACTAATAAAATAAATAAATAAATAAATAAAAATAAAAATAAAAGAGTTCATGATGAACAAAATCAAAATTTAAGAAAACTCTCAAAGAAATGACTCACAAAGGCCAGGCGTGGTGGCACATGCTTGTGATCCCCGCGTTTGGGAGGCAGAGACAGGAGGATCGCACAGGTTCGAATCCAGCTGCGCTGGCTTAAGAGACCTGGTTTCCAAATAAAAACAATATAAAATAGGTCTGGGAGTGTAGCCCTAAGGTAAAAGGGCTTCCAGGAACCCCAGTACAACCAGAAAAGAAGAAGAAGAAGAAGAAGAAGAAGAAGAAGAAGAAGAAGAAGAAGAAGAAGAAGAAGAAGAAGAAGAAGGAGAAGAAGAAATGACTCACAAAGAAGAAATGAAAAACATCAGAACCAGAGAAGGAACAAATACCATAAGACAAAAAAACAAACAAAAGGAGAACTAATGTTATTTCAAATAGAAAACATAATTTGTAGTGACAGGAAAGAAAAGTTATCTCTATACTAACAATGTCAATGGTTTTAAACACTCAGTTACAAGACGTAGACTGACAAAGTGAATTAAAACTCAAAACACAACTATATGCTGCCTGTAAGAAACACAGCTTATAGGCAGAAATATTCACAAGCTGAAGGTGAAAGGATGTAAAAAGTTCTTCCAGGTAAGTGATTATTGATAGCAAACAGGGGTAGCGACCCTTCTATCTGACAAAGCAGAAATTAAGCCAAAACTTATCAGAAAAGACAAAAGAGTCACTTATTGCTGATAAAAGTAACTACCCAACATGATAATATAGCCATAGTATTTAGGTCCCAAACATTGGTGCACCTATCTACCTAAAACAAAAAAGCCATGATATGAAGACTCAAATGGATCCCAACACAATTATTCCAGGAGACCTCAACATACATCTCAAACCATTAGATCAGTCTTCTAGATAAAAGATTAGTAAAGACACTCCAGACCTAAGCAACACTACAAACCATTCCATCCAACAATAGTTGAATATACATTCTTTAAAATAAACCATTTTAGGTTATGAAACAAGCAATAGTAAATTCTAGATAAATTAGTATAACTCGTTGCATTTTATAGATCAAAATGGACTGAAAGTAGAAATCAATAGTACAAAATCCAGAGTAATCACACAAGTACAATGAGATTGAATGATGCACGACTAAATTAAAATTGGATCAGAGAATAAATAAAGGTAGAAACTTAAAATACTTTAAAGTCTAATGAAAATAGATATACAACTTACCAAAATGGATGGGACACCTTGAAGCTGGTGTTAAGTGGAAAAGTTATAGCATTGAGCACCCACATGAGAAAATCAGAAAGCCTCTAAATAAACAATCTAATGTTTCATGTCAAGGCTCATGAAAAACAGAAACTAACCCCAAAACCAGCAGAAAGCAGGTTAGTCAAAATCACAGCAGAAATTAATGAAATAGAAAAAATCTAAAGAACAATAAAACAAAATGCTGTCCCCCCCCAGGCCAATTTTTATTTTTATTATTTATTTTTAATTTTGTATCAGTGCATTATATTCATACATCATTTGGAGGTTAAAAAAAACTTGTGTGGACATATATGTACATATCATGGATTTAACCCCTATCCAATTGCCACCTCATTCTCCCCATCCCTCCTTCCCTTGCTTGGCTTAGTGATTGACTTCGATATGTTTAAGTACATGTGTGTTTTAGAGAATTTCCTTCTTCCCACCTCCCATCCCCTCATTTAGGTGGTTTTGTTTGCTCCTCTATAAGATTAACCTTTTCATCTAGAGTTCCTCCTATGACCCATTTCTCCTTAGCTTTCACATATTAAGGAAAGCATCTGATTTCTTATTTTTTGTGACTGACTAATCTCACTTAGCATAATGTCCTCCAGTTCCATCCATTTCCCTGAAAATGATGTAATTGAGTTTTTTTAATGGCTGAGTAAAATTTCATTGTGTACATATCCCACAGTATTGTGATCCATTCATCTGTTGATGGACATCTTGGCTGGTTCCATAGTTTGGCTATGGTGAATTGTGCAGCCATGAACATAGATACACATACATTAGTTTGATAGTTTGGTTTCCTTTCTTTTGAATAGATACCCAACAGTGGTATTGCTGGATCAAATGGTAGGTTTGCTCCCATTATTCTGAGGATTATCCATACTGTTTTCCAAAGTGGTTGCACTAATTTGTGGTCCCACCAACAATGTTTTGAAGTTCCCATTTCTCTGCACCCTCACCAGTGTTTGCTGTTGTTTGTGTTTTGAATGATTGCCATTCTAGTTGGAGTTAGGTGAAATCTCAGGGTAGTTTTGATTTGCATTTCTCTGATTGCCAATGATGTTGAGCATTTTTTCATGCATTTATTGGCCATTTGAATTTCTTCTTTCATGAAGTGTCTATTTAGTTCGCTTGCCCATTTTTTGATTGGATGATTTTTTTAGTGTTGAGTTTCTTGAGTTCCCTTTATATTCTAGATATTAGTCCTCTATCGAAGAGGTAGGTGGCAAAAATCTTCTCCCATTCTGTTGGCTCTAGATTGAGGTTCTTGACAGTTTCCTTTGCTGAACAGAAGCTCTTCAGTTTCATACAATACTATGTATTGATTCGCCTTTTAGTTTGTTGTGCCTTTGGGGTCTTGTTGAGAGACTGTTTATCTGTACCTATGTGTTGCAGTGTTGGACCTATGCCCTCTTCAAGTAGCCTCAAGATCTCTGGCTTAATTTCCAAGTCTTTGATCCATCTTGAATTGACTCTTGTGCAGGGTGAGAGTGTGGGATTAATTTCCAATTTTCTACATATGATTAACCAGTTTGACAATACCATTTGTTCAACAGACTATCTTTTTCCAGTGTATGTTTTTAGCCCCTTTTTCAAAAATTAATTGGCTGAAAGTGTGTGGATTTTTTCTGGGTGTTCTATTCTGCACCATTAGTCTATGTGTCTGTGTGTCTGTTTTTGTGCCAGTATCATGCTGTTTTTATTACAATGGGGTTTGTGTGGCTCGGTTATTTAGCCCAGGGACACTTCTGCTGCTCTGGGAAGCTATGATTATTTGAGACCTTACTGGCCACTGGCCTTGGTGCTTGTGGTACCCAAACATTGTCACATGAGTACTTATAGCCTTCCAATCCTACAATACAGTTATTATTTTGTACCACAAACACCACTGTTGGTGGTGCAACAGGTATGGCTAGAGACTCTGCACAGGTAGCATGAACTGTTGACCTTATTTCCAGTCCAAGGTTCTCGGGAGACTGTCTGCTAATTCCTATTTGTGCTGTGCCTATCTGTATTTTCTGCCCTCACCTCTGTAGTGATGTTTTGAAAACTCACATATCCCATTAATTTGGACCTTGGTGAGTCCCTGTAGCAAGACAGGCTCTGTGGAGAGAGTTTGTAAACTCATAGTCTCGACAAGCTGTTGCAGCTTATTGGTTCCCTGTTGAAAGTGTCTGTGGTTTCTTGGTCCTGATGAGTTCAGCTATAGCCACCACTCTCTGGGCATTTTGGGTGGTGGTCTGTACACTGAGTGGTCAAGACCACTCAGTGGTCTTAATGAGGTGGGTTGTAGCCACTTGATTCCCTGTAAGAAGGATCTATTCTATTGTTTCTTAGTGCAGACAACTTCAGTTGCAGTAACAAAAGCTTGCTAGATAATTTGGCTGTGTAGTCTAGAAAAAGTCACCATTATGAGGTATACAAATGCGGCTAGAAGAACAAGATTGATTTTTGGTGTATGTTCTCTGAAATCACTTGCTTAATAAGATTTAAATTTTTTCTTTGCTCTAGTTGGTCTCTGAGAACCGCCAGGTTCCAGCAAGGCTTTTCAAGGTGGTGCCTGCTTCTGCCTTCTGGTCACCCTTTTTCCAGTGTTTATAAATTTGTCTGAAATGTCAATGAAAGTTTGAAAAGTGAAAAGAGTGAATTTAAGGAGGATGATTGTAAGGCCATTTCGTTCAGTTTTCCCAACAAAAAAATCCTAAATTGGCTGCGGGAAAAGGGCAACAGATTGAAAAATGGGAGAATGTAGTGAAGGACAAATGAGAAGCAGATGAGAGCCTGTGTGGTCCTAGGATGGTGGGAGAAATAGAGCTTAGGATCACACACAGCCCAGTGGAGACCTCTGCCATTGCAGCATCAGGTGGAAAACTCACAGGAACACTGAGCCTGGGGGGCCTCACAGATAAAGAAAACCCAAATCCTCTGCATTGATGTATCTGTGTCCTGGGAAACCATGAAGTAGAGAAGATCAAGACTAAATATTTTTTGACTGGACTCACTCAATCTCAGCTGACCACTGTCCATGGAGCCAAAGGTCAGACGCAAGCTGCAGTGGGTTAAGTCCAATGTTAGCCTACCAGATCTGAATTGGGTTCTGGAGCTTATTACCACAAGGCCTCATTTTATTGAGAAATCAAAAGCCCAAATAAAGGAAAATATTTTCTCAAGGTCACATGGGGACCTTTAAATTTGAACTGGAAGCAGCCTCAAGTTGCTTGATCAAACAGTTCTTGGAAGGCTCTCTGGGTGATGTCCACAGCCCAGAATCACCCTGGCTCTGAAACTCCAGACAAGAATTTTCCAGGGGTGTCAGAGCCCACACAGCTATAGCATGGCCCCAAGGTTGAAAGTGCAGGCCCCTGTTTCTCTCTTTGGCCCCATCTCCAGCTGCTGTCTTCCCCAAAGTGCTGCTCCTTCACCAGCCACCTGTCTGAGCCTCTGCTGATGGGGGTGCTTATGCTTCACCCTGAGGGCCCAACTGAGCCTGCCACCTGTTTTTGAAGCACCATACAGTTAACATTATATGCTTAAAATATCAGAAAAAAAAGAACACTACCTCATGACCAGTGAAAATACATGAAATTACTATTTCGATGTCCATAAATAAAGTATTCTTGGAACACATTCACTCAGGCATCTAGTGTGGACAATTTCTGGCCTTGAATTTAAAAAAAAGTGTTTATCAGTTGTGATAAGGGGCATATGGCCCTCAAAGGCCAGGATACTTACTGTCTGGCTTTTGATAAGAAATATTTCCAATGTCTTCTCTGGGAACCACATGGTTGCTGCAACTTCTGGGGCTTTGCAGTAGCTTCTCATTACCTAGAATATTGGTGCTCTGCTGGACACATGACCTCTCCCTTCCTTTCACTTAGATTCTTTTTAGGTGTCACCTCCTCATACATCCTTCTGCACCATCTTCCTGTACTTTCATGGACCTTCTCAGATTCATTTATCTGATTTAATATTTTTCTGTGGACTTATATATCCTTACTTTTGCCTTTCCAATTTTTGGCACTCTTCCTCAGTACTCTTCTCAGCTTCCTGACAGGAATGTCATCAAACATGATGAACCCTGGATCCAGCACCTAGCCAGAGCCTGACATATAGTAAGTGGTCAGTCAGTGAGTGTTTGCAGACTGAACAACTGAACAATATCATACAAGTAGAATACCTAAGAGCTGGGAACAAATGCCAAAACTGACCTTCACATAGAAGGTCTTGCTATTTTTGCGGTACTTAAATGGGCCTTAGAAAGAGGTAGAATTAATCTCTAAACAGAAGACTGTGGTATGAGAGGAGGGTATAAATAGGCAAAGCTCAGGAAACTTGACACAGAAGATAGTGATTCCACCCTGAATTCTGCTTTCAGGCATTAAGGATCTCCCACCTGAAATATGGTAAGCAATTTTCCAGAAGCTGTGGAAATGATTGTATGTGTGACTACAATCTGTCCAATCAGCAGAGAACATACCCCCTGGCCATGATGATTCGCTGAAGTTTGGGCTCATGACCAATCCTATCACATAAACCAGGCCTTACAGTTGGAACTATGGAGGAAGGTTGTTAAGACAGTTGGGCCACCAACTGTCATCTTGAGTGCAGAGTTGTCTGGAGACTGGCACAAGCTCAGAGGCAGTAAGCAAGTCAGTCCTTCTGACAGAATCCAGCATCCAGGAAAGCCTTGCTGATGGCCTTTGTCATTAGGTTTCTTAGTTTCCTAGATCATTCTCCTTATTTTCTTGCCTTGCTTGTGTACAGCAATTTGGATTAAGTTTTCTATCACTGTCATCCAAACACTTCTGACTTTTCCTACCAGATGGCTAAATGGAGAATTCTGGAGCTGTGAAAATTTGAATTTAGGCTAGCAATTAGGAGGACCTTCTGGGGTACACTGTGAAACTCCTAAGGGTATGTCTGCAGGGACCTAATCTGGAGATCTAGTAGATTCAAGCAACATCTGTCATAGGATTGCTATAGACTGAGACATTCAAGTTACATGAACCAAAGGATAATAAACCCTGTTAGGGAACCAACACATGTCCTCAAACAACAAAACTGAGGCTCAGTTGGAAGAAAGAAAAAAGGCCAGAGTGAGCAAGCCTGGAGCTGGACTGAAAATCTATTTGCCTCCTGGGAAAATCATCTGCTGTAAACTGTGTCATGGGTGCTCAGACATCCAACCAGTGCTCCGTGTGCCCCAAATGTCTGAGACTTGTAACCGCCATATGGCTGTGATGAGACCCCATCCATACATCCACACTGAGAGGCAAGAGGAAAGCCCGCTGAGTCTTTTCCATGACATTTTCCCTTGTCCTACCTTCAAAGCAGCATGCAGCATCCTTTTGTCTCACCTTGCTTGTCAATGACAGTCATACTCATGTGACCACAGGGCAGTCTCACATTTACAAGAGAAACCAGACCACCACATTACCACACCTGAGAACTTCTCACCCCTCTGAGCCTTAGGGACTCTGATTCCCCACTGGCTCAATAGAGGCCTTTCCTGGTGCAAAGGACCCAGTTGGGAAAGGATGTGCCCTTCCTGCTACTCCTCCATGTCTCTATTGACACCTGAATCCTGTGGCCCCTTCCCTGGCGGGCAGATCCAATGACTGTCATGGAAAACACTGACTGAGCTGATGAGAAATTGGTGTCTCATCCCCTGGAGGTCTGAAGGAAGTGGGTACCAAGATCTGGAACCTCTGGTGAGGAGAGAAGCAGGGTTCACATTGTCTAAGGAGGCTGCAGAAGCTTCAAAGATCAGGATACAACACGTAGGCCACAGAAAATCCACAGGCTGTGGATTGATAGAGGTCATGTGGGAATGACAGAAAATATCTGCAGTGAACACAAGACCTAGAGTTCCTCCCTATGACCCTTTTTCTACTTTTGCATATTACGGAGAGCATCTGATTTCTTAGTTTTTGTGACTAATCTCACTTATATGTACTCCGGGTTCAATAATTTCCCTGTAAATGATAGAACTTTGTTCCTCGTTTTGGCTGAGTAAAATTCCATTGTGTACATAGTTTTGCAGTCCATTTATCTGTTGATGGGCATCTTGGCTGGTTCCATAGTTTGGCAATTGTGAATTGTGCGACTATGAACATAGATATGTATATTATATGTATATATATTATGTATACATATATCTACATATTATGTATAATATGTATATTATACATTAATTTGGTAGTTGGTTTTGGGTATGTAGCCAGAAGTGGTATTGCTGAACCATATGGTAGATTCTTTCCCATTCTTCTGAGGATTCTATATCTATACTGCTTTCCAAAGCGGTTGCACTAATTTGCAATCCCACCAACAAGGTATTAGAGTTCCCACTTCTCCACATCCTCTCCAGCATTTGTTGTTGTTTGGCCTTTTTGTTTTTTAATATTCTTCAAGTCTCTTTTTTAAACACCCAGAACATCAATTATAGAAGTCCTTTTATAAATAGGGGTCAGTGTTATAATCTGTCTGTCTGCATGTGATAGAGATAACCTCAAAACACTGTTTAACTTGTACTGTTAGAAGAACTTTTGTAAAATCTTTACAGATAACTACTACAAAGTGTTATACAGAACAAAATTGTAAGAAACAAAACAAATCCAGGATTTATCTTTTCTCAAAGAAGGTGATCATCACACAATTGGAAACACACAAATATAAACCAGAAAAAAAGAACAATTTGTGTTCATAAGACATAAGTGGCACATGCGCAGCAGCCCTGCACCCCAGAGGGCTTGCACATTTGGGGATCAGAAATATATCCATCATACAAAGAAGCCAGCAATAGTTAACATCACAGTCATACATATATTAACTTAGCTTCTTCTTTTGGAGCAAACTCCAGAATTTATAGCTCAAGTAAAACAGATACAGTTACAGGTCTATGTGGCTTAACAGAATTGACAAAAATCAAAGAATAGCTTTATACCCATACCCTCTATAGGTCTAGGTATAAGTGTCAAAGATCAGAAATAGACTTATTTGATAAATGAATGCATCTTCTACAATATTATGGCACTTATTTAATCAAAGCACAAAGATTTAAACCATATCCTGCTAGTTCTCAGCCTGCATAATCAAAGGCCAAACAAAGAGAGCAAGCAAAAGAGATTATCTTCATTAAACAGTCAGCAACAAATATGATTTATGGTGCTTCTAAAGGGTGGAGAAGATGTGAGTGTGAATTGCCTGCAGTACAGAAAAACAGACTCTTGATTGTGACCTTCTGTTATGGTTTGGGCTGGAATGTCCCTCAGAAACTCACATATGGAAAGCATGTTCCCAAAACAATAATATTCAGATGTAATTTAATTTAATCAGAGCTCTAAACTTGTCAGTGGGTAATTCCACTGAAGGATTTGAATGGATTTGCTGGCTGGTACCTTAGGTGGGTGGGAGGGGCTGGAGGAGGCAGGCTACTGGTGGTGTACAGGCCTTGGGGCTGTATCTGTCCCTGGGCATCGCTTCCCGTCTCTGCTTCCTGCTGCCATTGAGTTGAGTTCAGCTTTCCTCTGCAATGTCCTGCTGCCATGAGGTCTGCCTTGGAGTTGGCTGGCTGTGGGCTGAGCCTCTGAAATGGTGAGCCAAATAGCCTTTTCCTTCTCTATAGTGCTCATGTCAGGCATTTCGATCACTGCAAAGGAAAAGCTGACGAAAACACCTTCAGATGCTGAGGTTAACTGGTTTACATTTGCAGAAGGACCAACAAACATTAGGTAATGACGGTCTGTGCTCACTCTGCTGAGACATCCACAACAGCATAGGA
Source organism: Muscardinus avellanarius (assembly GCF_963383645.1). NCBI lineage: Eukaryota > Metazoa > Chordata > Mammalia > Rodentia > Gliridae > Muscardinus > Muscardinus avellanarius. The sequence goes on from NC_137796.1 coordinate 68,682,379, forward strand.
AGTTTTATGAAACAGACTGGGAGTCAGGGAAGTGGGGGGTGTAGACCCCAGAACAGTTTAGATCACTTTATTGCTGTTCAGTTTCTAGACCACATCATGAAAGGGGTTCAGTATTTTCTTTGGATTTTTGAAATCTAAATGAAAAAAAATTAAGGCACACATTTGATCTGTGATTTGAAAACAAACCTTCTGGTATAATGACAGATTCATACCACTTTTGTCCCCAAAACACATGAGCACCAAAATTGTCCAAGAACACTTAATATTTAGTAAAACAGAAATGTAAAAATTCAGGAGGGAGAAAAATGTTTTCAAATTGAAATCTTTGGAAGACCGGGCGTGGTGGTGTACGCTTGTAATCCCCACGCTTGGGAGGCGGAGACAGGAGGATCGTACAGGTTCGAAGCCAGCTAAGAGACCCTGTTTCCAAATTTTAAAAAAGTATAAAATAGGTCTGGGAGTGTAGCCCGGAAGTAGAAGGGCTTCCAGAAACCCCAGTACCACTAAAAAAAAAAAATCTGTGGAGATCAGTTTATTGCAAATAAAACATACTAACCACATTCCTAGTACCACATAAATAGTAATAACTAACAGTACTCAAGAAATGGCAGCACACTAAACAAACAATGGATATTAAATAAAGGTATTTCAAATACAAAAGACAAACAAAACAGCAACTGAAGGGGGAAGTATCCTTCTCCACCACACAACAAGATGAAGTGAGCAGACCAAACTCTTCGCCCACTGTTTTCATTAGGTGGTTTTGTTTGTTTTAGGATACTTCAACTCAGGAATCTATCACTTTCATACATTAGATTAAAATAATTCTTTGTCACCTTAAATATTAATATTTCGCCTTCTAAAGAGAAGGGTCAGGAAGAAAAAAAATGCCAATTCCTCCTTGGAATTTAATGCCAGGGCTACTTAGGCCAAAAGAAATGTAGGAACCACCACTGCAGGAGCCACCGTGGCTCTGAATGTACTTTCCCACATCCCTTGAGCATAAAAACTCACTTGAGGCTGGGTGTGGTGGCACACGCTTGTAATCCAGGCATTTGGGAGGCTGAGGCTGGAGGATCGCGGTTCGCAGACAGCTTCAGCTACTTAGTGAGGCCCTCCACAACTTAGTGAGACCCGGTCTCAAAATAAAGAATTAAAAAAAATAGGGCAGTGGGTGTAGCTCGGAGGTCGAATGCCCCTGTGTTCCATCCCCAGACGTGGAAAAACACAAAACAAAACAACTCACTTGACCATGATGGGGTAATAGAGTTTGGGTAAATTACTTGGAAAGCTCTCCTCAAGACAAGGATAATACAACTACCATCGCATCTCTCTACAACTTTACAATTAGAATGGGAGACGACTTACAAAAGAAAAACTATTGTAAAAAGACAAAAGGTAGAATCTGTACAAGCTTAATAGTCACAACAGAACATTTACCAGAGTTACAGTGCTTTCTGTTACAATAATACTTTGAGTAATGTTCATGTTTTCTGCCATAGGACTGTGAAGAAAGGACCAAGAAAGGAAATGTAAAAAGAAAGTCCTGTGCTTTAGGGACATTTCAGGTCAGAATTAAGCAGATCTGCTACAAAATGTTCAGCAAGATGTGTTCAAAGGCAAACACTGATCACATTTTTGTTCAAAAAAAAAGTCTTAAAGGCGTCCTACATAAGAAAACCACTTGGAAAATATCCTTGTATGGACTTCAAAAACTGATCATACAAAAACCTTTTGAAGCCGGGCGTGGTGGCGCACGCTTGTAATCCCCGCACTTGGGAGGCAGAGACAGGAGGATGGTGCAGGTTCAAAGCCAGCTGCGTGCCCTGGCTTAGGGGACCCTGTTTCCAAATAAAAATGTAAAAATAGGTCTGGGAGTGTAGCCCGGAGGTAGAAGGGCTTCCAGGAACCCCAGTACCACCAAAAAAAAAAAAAAAAAAACCTTTTGAAAAATAAATGTTAAAAGTGTCTTTTCAGCAGGCTCTCCTTGGGGAGCCATTATTATTGCTGCTTTTGCTGTAACTTGGATCTTTTTTTTTTTTTTTCCAGCCACATTTCTGCCAGCTGCTGCATGGACCTAGACATTGACGCCTTGGACCTCAAGCACATTTTGTACTGTTTGGGATCCAGGTTGGGGTCACAGAAGACAAAGTGGTGGACATGGACGACTCCCACTTCCTGGCTTCTGAATGTCTTCAGACCTGCATGGACCACCTTGTTGAAGAAGTCCACATCCTCCAGCCCCCAGCCTTGGATGGGAACTTCAAAGCTGCCCACTCAGACAAGATATCCCTTATAAATACAAGTAATGTCAAACCCATAGTTACTCTAGAAGCCAGTTTTCTGAGTAAAGGCAAAATGGTTGTCACAGGGAACTTTCCCACTATAAATAATCTTTGAATTATACTGGCTAAAGATGATTGAGAAATATATTTGTTGGCCCAGAACCTTATTTGTTTGACGCCACTGCAGGAATTCTATAAACACGAGATCCACGTCACAGAAGAAGAACAAGGACTCGTTGAACTGGGAAGACCCCCCACCTCCAGGGCCAGAGCTCTCAAAAACTCTCCAGAAACAGACAAGACGTTGGAGTACTTGGCTCAGTAATCTCTCACCAGTTCAACCTGTTTGGCCTTGTTAGGTTGGAGTCAGAATTGAAAAGCAGAACGACCAGTTTGACATTCTGATTTGGGATGAGACATGTCTTCTCGAAGTTTCCCATAAATATCACAAACATGTCAAAGTGTCCAGACAAAGGAATCGGCAGGTTTATCTTTTTATCTTTGGGCTCTTTGTGCTAGTTCTTGGACCCAGGTTGCTGGAAGGGAACGAGCTTCTTCAGGGAATTGAATGAAGAGGAAAGACAGGGACCCGGAGTCCTGGTTGATCCTGCACGTCCATTTCCTCGCACTCCACAAACTGGATCTTGCTAAAGGTCTGCTGCAGGTAGGCGTGCCTCCGCACAGGCACCGTCATCTTCTTCCTCTTGTGCTTCTTGTCTAGCAGCAGCAGGTACAGGATGTACTCTGCCCTGGATCTCCTTGAAGTCACGATGCACCCTCGGGTCTTGGCGTTGGTGTTGATCATCTCCATCATCTGCCTGATGATGTTGTCCAGGGCATCCTACACGTACTTCCCAGTGAGAAGCTCCCACTCGAGGATCTCTCTGCTGGTGGGCCTGAAAGGACATGAAGGAAGGGGGGAGCCCCAGCTGCAGGCTGTCCTTGTGGATCTCTGTGTTGCTGTACTTTCTCATCAGGACGATTTTTCGGTGGAGCTGGATTGTGTGATGCCACAGTTCAGTGATTTTGCGACTGAGGTGTAGCTGTGCAGTCTGTACTGGTAGGGTGGGGTTTTGTTGGGGTGTAACATGATGGCTCAGTGAATTTTACTGTAATGGAGATCTCTGATGTATCCCTTCTTATTTTGCTCATAATTCTCATGAAAAAGCTGCTGCAAGCCAGGCGTGGTGGCACACGCCTGTAATCCCCATGCTTGGGAGGCAGAGACAGGAGAATCGCGCAGGTTCAAAGCCAGCCATGTAAAAAATAGGTGTCTGGGAGTGTAGCCCAGAGGTAGAAGGGTTTCCAAGAACCCCAGTACCACCACCAAAAAAAAGCTGCTGCATCTCATAAGACAAAGCACACTGCACACCCGCAAACCTCCAGACACATCTTCCCACCTTCACATCCTCATGCATAGTGTACATCTCCCGGAGACACTTGTAGATGTGTGGTACCATCCTCCGAAGCACCTCCCGGCTCATGATCATGTCAGACCCACCCCCATGCAGAAGTTCTCACCAGGCTCAAGGGCCAGTTTCCCCATTTCTTCATGGTACCCAGTCCTGTCTGCCCAAGTAAGAGTATCTCACTACTATTCAAACTCCTCAGGAAACTCTCATACGATCTCCTTCTATGTAAACATTGTCATCTGCTCCAATAAACCATTCATACTTGTCCAAGTGGTGGTCATGCATGTAGTTGAGCATCATGAAAGACTATGTAGAGGTCATCCATGCCCCGTAGTGACACTATTGGAATTGGGATGGATGTATCTGAACCTTCACTAGAGAAGAACTGACTTTCACCTGGAATTGTCTTGGACCACGTTCTGTATGCGGCCACAGTGCAGGTCTGCAGGTATTTCTGCCGGTCATGACTCCCACTAAGAGAAAGTTCCTGTCATGCGAGCTGTCCTCCGGGGTCAAGCTGGTCGACTACAGCTGTGCCTCATCACCCTGGGCCTCCGCTGCCCTGCCCTGAGCTGCCCTGGACAGCAGCCCTCCAGGCCAGGGGTGGCGCTGCAGGCCCCTCCAGTGCAGCTCCAAGACATGGGGCAGAACCATCTACGAGGCCAGCACGAAGCCTAGCAGGAGCCTAAGCAGCAGGTTGAGCCATGCGCACCGCAATGCCCTTGCCTCAGTGTCAGCTCAGCTTACGTGCCTCAGGTCCGGCTGCGCGAGTCCTCAGTATTTTCATAGTGACTTTTTTAAGGGAGTGGCACAGGGCAGTCCTTCTGAGAGGCCTGACCCAGGTGAGCCATTCAGCCAGGCTGAGTTTCCACAGGCTGATAAGCAGAGAGCAAGACATCTCGTGCATCAGAGGCCTCCCTGGCTGAAGCCTGGAGAGATGGAGGTTAACAGGGAATATTTACCACGGCAAGCTCCAGGTTCCTAGGCCCATTATTTTCATCTTCTGTGGTGAATGTGGTATTCAAAAAGCCCTCCAAAGGGCTTCCTCTGGTTTTCTAAGGAGCTTGAGAAACACCCAGGAGGCCTAAGAAGAGGAAGGTCTTGGCTGCTGGGCCCAGGTCACATCTTCTGTCTCTCACTAATCCCAGGTTCAGATGCACAGGAAGGGCTTCTGGTTGGGTTCTCAAGAGCAGAGGTCTGCTGGAGATTCCAGTAGGAAGTGAGTGGATCGAATTTCATTTCACAAGATGCCCCCTGGGTAAATGTGCATGGTGAGCTTTTGAGGGGGTAGAAAACTTCCCCCCATGAGGATGAACCCAGAGTTATCTCTGAGAGCAGAGACTGACTGCAGACTGGACACTGCAGAGCAAAAGAGATAGGAAGGGTAAGAAAACTGGAGTAGAAAGGGGTTGGGAGAAAAGAGGAGGCAGCAGAGAATGAGGAGGAGAGAGAAGGAAGATGTGAAGGAAGAGGAGTGAAGTTTCAGGAGTACTGGACTAGAGGGTAGGAAGAGAGTAAATAGGATGGAGAGAAGAGAATTAGGGGAGATGAAGGAAGGAGGAGGAAGGCTGGTACACACGGAAGGGGAGAAGAAAACAGGGAGCAGACGGGGTGGGGGGGGGCAAAAGCAATGGCTGGAAGGGAGCCCTGCAGGACAGGCTGAAGGAGTGACCATCTCAGGAGAGAAGAAAGAGCACATTCTAGAGCATGACATGAACTGGGGAGACAGGCCTATTGCTTGCTGGGCAGGAAAGGATGGGAAGAATTCCTTCCAGGGGTTTCCATGTGACTGTCCCCAATCATGGGTGTTTTTTTCTCACAACATGGCTTGTTGGGCAGAGGCCACCAAGCAGGGCTGCGATGTCCCCTCCTTATGCTCTGTCATCACTCAGTATTCCTCTGCAGCTTCCCAGTGTCCCTGCCCTGATCCAGGACAGAATGTCATGGGAATCCTGCTCTTTAGTCCCTTAATGCGCTGAGGCCACAGTACTGTATCTCTTACACTCCCTGGGTCCAACTGCGTCTCTTTCTTTCCTTCTTTCTTTCCTTCTTTCTTCTTTCTCTCTGCTCTTATGCCTGAAGCTTTAGAACCCTGCTTATAAGTGCCTGTGCCTGATTAATGGTGCCTGTCTGCCTGTCTCATTTACTCTGTGAACCCGCATGGTGGTCTCTTCCCTTTTTCCCCTGTGCATCTGAGCCTGCACGCACTGGGTCTTGTGTTCACTTCAGAGATTTTCTGTCATCCCCACATGACTAGAGGCCTCAATCCATTCACCGCATGTGGGTTTGCTATGCCCTAAGGATTGTATCCTTATCTCTGAAGCTTCTGCAGCCTCCTCAGACAGTGTGAACCCCACTTCTCTCCTCACCAGAGCTTCCAGCTCTTGATACTCAAATCCTTAAGGCCTCCAGGGGCTGAGGTACCAATTTCTCATCATTTCAGTCATTGTTTTCCATGTGGCCATGCATCTGCCCCCCAGGGAAAGGGACACAGGATCCGGGTATCAATGGAGACATGGGGGAGTGGTAGGAAGGGCACATCTTTTCCCAACTCTGTCCTCTGCACACTGTGGACAAGGCTTCTGCTGAGACAGTAGGGATCAGAGTCCCCAAGGTTCAGAGGGTGAGAAGTTCCCAGGTGTGGTGAGATGGAGGTCTGGCCTCTCTTGTGAATGTGAGACTGCCCCTGAGGTCACATGATTATGACTCTGTCGTTGACAGGCAATGTAACTTGAGACAAAGAGATATTGCGCGAGCTACTGTGAAGGTAGAATGAGGGAAAATGTCATGGAAGGGAATCAGGGGGCTCTCCTCCTGCCTCTCTGTGTGGATGTATGGGTGAGTCTGTCTCATCATAGCCATATGGTGGTTACAAGTCTCAGACATTTGGGGCACACGGAGCACTGGCTGGATGCCTGAGCACCCACGACACAGTTCACAGCAGATGATTTTCCCAGGAGGCAAACAGGTTTTCAGTCCAGCTCCAGGCTTGCTCACTCTGGCCTTGTTCTTTCTTCCAACTGAGCCTCAGTTTTGTTGTCTAATGTGGGGACATAAGTTGGTTCCCTAACAAGGTTTATCCTTTGATTCATGTGGGTAACTTGAGTGTCTCAATCTATAGCAATTCCATGGTAGATGTTGTTTGAATCTTCTAGATCTCAAGATTAGAGCCCTGCAGACATACCTTTATGAGTTTCATACTGTCCCCCCAAAAGGTCTTCCTAGAAGCTGAATTCAAATTTTCACATCTCCACCATTCTCCATTTAGCCATCTGGTAGGAAAAGTCAGAAGTGTTTGGATGACAGTGATAGAAAACTTAATCCAAATTGCCGTACACAAGCAAGTAAAGAAAACAAGGAGAATGATCTAGTAAACTAAGAAACCTAATGACAAAGGCCATCAGCAAGGCTTTCCTGGATTCTGGATGCTGGATTCTGTCAGAAGGACTGACTTGCTTACTGCCTCTGAGCTTGTGCCAGTCTCCAGACAACTCTGCACTCAAGATGACAGTTGGTGGCCCAACTGTCTTAACAACCTTCCTCCACAGTTCCAACTGTAAGGCCTAACTTTTGTGATGTAATTGATCATATGCCCCAACCTCAGCCAATTAGCATGGCCAGCAAGAATGGTTTCTGCTGATTGGACAGATTGTAATCACATGATCATTGTCTCCAAGGCTTCTTGAGAAATGCTCACCATATTTCAGGTGGGGAATTCTGTAATGCCTGAAATCAGAATTCAGGGTGGAATCACTGTCTTCTGTGTCTAGTTTCCTGAGCTTTGCCTGCTCATACCCTCCTCCTACACCCAGTCTTCTGTTCAGAGATGAATGCCTCCCTCTTTCTAAGGTCCATTAAGTACCACAAAAATAGCAGGACCTTAAAGGTCAGTTTTGGCATTTGTTCCCAGCTTTTAGGCATTCTACTTGTGTGATATTGCCATCAGTTGTTCAGTCTGCTAACACTCACCACTTGCAATGTGTCAGGCTCTTGCGAGGTGCTAGATTCAGGGATCATCATGTTTGATAACATTTCTGTCATAAAGCTAACAAGAGTACTGAGGAAAAGTGCCAAAAATTGGAAAGACAAAGGTAAGGATATGTAAATCCACACAAACATTATTGAATCAGGTAAATAAATCTGAGAAGGTCCGTGAAAGTACAGGAAGTTGGGCAGAGACGCCTCTGGTGCTGCCGAGTTTGGGCCCTGCACCACAGATGCACAAAGAGTAAAAAAAATAAATGCTCTCTCTAAAATGTGAAAACTAGAGAGAAAAGGGGTCATTGAAGAAATTTTAGACAAAGGAGAAACCATAGATGAGCAAATAAGGTGACCTAATTGAGGGGTATGGGCAGGGAGAAGGAAATTCCCTAATGTATATGATGTATATTCACAAACATATCAAATTCAATAACTAAGATAAACATGAGAAGTAGAAAGGAGGAAGTAATTGGGTGGGAATTGGGAAAGGACTAAACGATGATGTGTGCACATATGTGTCTACCATCTTTTACTCTATTAATACGTATGACTATAATGCATCAATATAAAATAGAATAATAAAAATAATTTTAAACATTAAAAAATGTTCAGCATCTTTAGCAATCAGAAAGTTGCAAATCAAAACCACACTGAGATTCCTAAATCCAAGTAGAATGACAATCATCAGGAAATCAAAAACTAATAAATGCTGGCAAGGATGGAGGGAAATAGAAATTCTTCTACACCATTAGCAGGATTGTAAACTAGTAAACCACAATTGAGATCAGTGTGGAGAGTCCTCAAAAAACTGAGAATGGATCCAACATCAAATTCAGCTATACCACTCCTGGGTATCTTTACATCAACACAATTCACAATAGCTAAATTGTGGAACAAACCTAGGTATTCATCAACAGATTAATTGGTTTACAAAATTATGGAATATATACACAATGGAATTCTCCTCAACCATAACAAACAAAATTATGTCATTTCTAGAAAGATGGATAGACCTGGAGAACATTATGTTAAGTGAAATTAGCCATTTACAGAAAGTGAAAAAGTCATATGTTTTCTCTCCTATGTGGAAGTTAGTGAGAAATTGGGATACAGGAGGGACTTAAGACAAAATGAAGGAGAAGCCCCATTGAAGTGAAGGAGATTTTCCAGGGTATGTGAGAGGGAGAAATAATGAAGAAAACACTTCTATTGAAATTATTTGCATATGTGGGAATAGCAGTGCCAATCTCAATATCACATATGTGGAAGGGACGGAGTGCGGAGGGAGCCAGGGGAATACTCACCAATTGTCATGTGCATATATGTCACTATTACTGTGAACTAGATTATGAGACTATAAAACTATGATGCACCAATGAAAATCTTTTTAAAAAGGACATAGAAGAAAGAGATGTCATGAGGAGACAAAAATAAACAGATGTCCTGTCGATGATCAGGTGACTGAGATGTTCATTCTGGATTAGGGCAGCAGTAGCAGCAAACACATAAGATATATGTCACCATTTGCTCCGATGCCCACTTAGCACTTGATGACAGTCTGAGCACAACCCTGCTTGGGGATCTTTCTTCCTGTTCTTGCAATACATGTCAAGACACATTAAAAAAAAAAAAAAAAAAAAACAGGTGAAGGAGAAGGGAGGGCACTGAAGATGACAAGATTTCCAGTGACTGCAACCGAACCAAAGGTCAAAAGTTTTATCTAGGTCAGAGGCAAGATGATGGCTCAGGAAAAGTTAATTCTTCAAAGAGTTTAATCATTGGTTTCAGTGCTCACCTTATAGAAACAGGACCTTCTCAACGATCTCAGCAGCATCTAACAGAAACATTTTGTGTGCCCACATCTTTGTTCAGGACCAAGAAGCCACAGGAAGAGGATTTTAAACACCCATGTGCTTTCCGAGTCCAGGGCCATTTAAGGAATAGGCATAATTGATTTATTAAATGTACACTTATGCAGAACACATATATCTATTTGTCGTTATGTGTTAAATACTAATAAATTGGAGCTCCGGGGGCCCGCCGTGCGGGGTCGCCGTCGGACTGCAGAAGGCGGGTTATGGCAGCAGCGAAAGTGAGAACTGTGAGTGAGTTCTCCGGCTGGACCGGGGGAAGAAGGCTCCGGTGGCAGCGCCTGCAACCCGGTGCCTCCCAGGCCCCCCTCCCGCCCCTCCAGCCGCCGGGCCGGCCCCTCTGCCTCAGCCTCCGCATAAGCGGAGCCTGTAGTCCTTCTCCTACCCGCTGTTTATAGGTTTCGCGCTGCTGCCCTGTCTGGTGGCCTTTCTCTGGGCCTCCAAGAGGAGTTTCGGGGCCGCACCGAGCGTGTCCGAGCTCTCCACATCTCCATTGCCCTGCGCATTGATGGGGACGAGAAAGCAGGACAGAAGGAGCAAGCTGTGGAATGGGATAAGAAAGGTACTGAAGAACTAGAAAAAGGAATAGCTGTCATAGTCACAGGACAAGGAGAACAGTGTGAGGGAGCTAGGCGCCTTCAAGCTAAAATGATGACTAAGGTGGTTATGGCGAAGAATCCGTGACCACTTCTAGAGGAGCTGCGACCTGATTTGCAGTCTTCCAAGTCACAAACGGACGTCTATAACGACAGTTCGAACCTGACATGTCGAAATGGACATCTCCAGTCAGAAAGTGGAGCTGTTTGGAAAAGATCCCTTAACACATGCTAGTAATTCACTGCCTCGTTCAAAAACAGTTATGAAAACTGGATCCACAGGTCTCTCTGGTCACCACAGAGCACCCAGTTGTAGTGGTTTATCCATGGTTTCTGGAGCAAGACAGGGGGCCTGGTCCAGCAGCTGCTGCTCATAAGGGTACTCCAAAAACAAATAGAACAAATAAACCTTCTACCCCTACAACTGCTGCTCATAAAAAGAAAGACTTGAAGAACTTTAGGAATGTGGACAGCAACCTTGCTAGTCTTATAATGAATGAAATCGTGGACAATGGAACAGCTGTTAAATTTGATGATATAGCTGGTCAAGAGTTGGCAAAACAAGCATTGCAAGAAATTGTTATTCTTCCTTCTCTGAGGCCAGAGTTGTTTACAGGGCTTGGAGCTCCTGCCAGAGGGTTGTTGCTCTTTGGTCCACCAGGAAATGGGAAGACAGTGCTGGCTGAAGCAGTAGCTGCAGAATCAAATGCAACCTTTTTAAATATAAGTGCTACAAGTTTAACTTCAAAATACGTGGGAGAAGGTGAAAAACTGGTGAGAGCTCTTTTCGCTGTGGCTCGAGAACTTCAACCTTCTATAATTTTTATAGATGAAGTCGACAGCCTTTTGTGTGAGAGAAGAGGGGGGGAGCACGGTGCCAGCAGATGCCTCAAGACTGAGTTCCTGATAGAATTTGATGGGGCACGGTCTGCTGGAGATGACAGAGTTCTTGTAATGGGTGCCACTAACAGGCCACAGGAGCTTGATGAGGCTGTTCTCAGGCGTTTCATCACACAGGTATATGTGTCTCTACCAAATGAGGAGACAAGACTGCTTTTACTTAAAAATCTGTTATGTAAACAAGGAAGCCCACTGACCCAAAAAGAACTAGCTCAACTTGCTAGAATGACTGATGGATATTCAGGAAGTGATCTAACAGCTTTAGCAAAAGATGCAGCACTGGGTCCAATTCAAGAACTGAAACCAGAACAGGTGAAGAATATGTCTGCTAGTGAGATGAGAAATATTCGATTATCTGACTTCACTGAATCCTTGAAGAAGATAAAACACAGAGTGAGTCCTCAAACTTTAGAAGCCTACATAGGTTGGGACAAGGACTTTGGAGACACTGCCGTTTAAGGAAATGCCTACTGTAAGTCTAGAGAACATTTTACTTAACACAAAATACATGATCTTCAGTGAACATTATCAGCTACAGAAACTCAGCCTAAGTTTACAGGACTTTTCAGAGTCTTAAAATTATTTGTGTACTAAACTTGAAAATGAACAAGAAAAGAAACGTTAATAAAATATACAGTGTGAGTGGAATATTTGTTAAGGCCTTCTTGCCTTGATGTTCATGGTTATCTCAATGGGCGCTGAAAGAACACATGAAAACCTGATTCTGTTCTTCTTTACCAATAGGATCATAATGTAAATAATAATTTGTATATTGTGTTGCAGATGAAAGTATTCCAGACACAGTGAGTGGTAGAGGACACAAGAGCCTTTGGTTGTCTTTTAATGTTTTTCATAAATAGTCTCCCCCCCCACCCCGTTTTCCTCTCCTGATGTTTTTGTTTTTATTTTTTGGTGGTACTGGAGGTTGAACCAGGGGCATTCTACCTCCAAGCTACACCTCCAGCCCTATTTTTTAATTCTTTATTTTTGACACAGGGTCTCACTAAGTTGCAGAGGGCCTAAGTAGCTGAGGCTGGTTGCGAACCTGCAATCCTCCTGTCTCGGCCTCCCAAATACTGGGATTCCAACTGTGTGCACCACACCTGGCTCCTGATGTTGTCTTAACTCTTTGTGATTGGCATTCTACTCTTAACATTGTCTTTTTGTTCTTTTTTCAAATCCAATGTGCCAAATAAAACTCTTTCCTAATAGCAATAGGAAAAAGCTATTTTAAGACCTTTTTCTTCATATATCTACAACATTAACCAGAAGTTGTATACATTTCACTTTTTATTTTTCAATTACTTTGCTGAAATTTAGAAGGAAATACAGCAACAAAGCAAATCTGGAGAAGGCGTGAAGGCCCGTTACCCTGTCATATGACATGCAGGTTGTTCCTCCTGTGTCCTGCTTTATCCCTGATATGTCACAAATCTATTTCAAACTGTTAATTTATCCCAAACAAAATTTATTTTCTGCTAGAATTATACTGATACTTAATTGCTATAAAAGTGGCTCCAATGTGGGAGAAGGGAAATACTGGGAGTTAAGACATTTCTAATTTATTACTTGTTACTTTCTTATTGTTTACAGGATAATTATAAGCCAGTAAACCTCCCATCTTTTATTCTTAATATATTACGAATCCCTTCAGTGAAACTTAAAATACTGAATTTTTATACATTGCATACATTTTATAGGTTTCTTGTGCTCATTTTATTAACTAAAAAATTCTAGTCTGTTGATCTAACTTCTTTTTCCTCAGAATGTACAGTAATTCTGTTTGTCGTTTAAGTATTCCTGGATTTTTATTATAAAAAGTCTTTGTAGGAAGTAGAGATGCGTATCATGAACTTTAAAGACTATAAGAAAGGCAAATGGATATTTGTGCTTAGTTTAAGTTAAAAAACTAATAAATTGGTTTATAAATCATATTGTTATAAAAAATCCCAGAGTCACAACTGTAGAAAATTCCCATTAGAGGAAAAAGTAAGTCAGGCTGGAATAATAAAAGGAAATTGAATGGGCATTTCAAGAAAGCCCAGTGGGGAGATGGCATTTCTCTGTGATGTTAGAATCTCTCCTCTCCCCTTCCCTCCCCTACCCCCCTCTCTCCCCGTCTCGTCTCTCCAAAGCTACTTCCTAGGTTGCATTGTGGAAGACGTTTCTTTTTTGATATGTTGTGGTAGGTTGTGTGTGTGTGTGTGTGTGTGTGCGCGCGCGCGCGTGTGTGTGTTCCTGGGGTTCCTGGAAGCCCTTCTACCTCCGGGCTACACTCACAGACCTGTTTTATATATTTTTTTTATTTGGAAACAGGGTCTCTTAAGAAAGCGCGGCTCGCTTGGAACCTGCGTGATCCTCCTGTCTCCGCCTCCCAAGCTCAGGATTACAAGCGTGTGCCACCATACCTGGCGTTGAGGTAGTTTTAATGTTTATTTTTATGATAATAATCTTCAGCACCGTTTCATATTCAAACTGGGCCATCATATTATTTTTAATATTTATTGGTTCATTATTGTCATACAGCTTACTGGGGTAAAAGTTGCTGAGGCATACTTGCACATATCACCCAATTAGCCCTTACCCAATTCCCCCTCCCTCCTCATGTTTGGCTTAGTGATTGACATTGATATGTTTGTTAATGTACATCATGTGCATTACACAATTTCCCTCTTACCCCTCTCATCCTCTTAGTTAAGGTCTTATTTGCTCATCTATAGTATCTCCTTCTTTGTCTAGAGTTCGTACTATGATCAGATTTCTGAGATTGATAAAAAGCTATAGATTTCCCAATTATTTCCTATCCTACATATGAAACCTTCGTAGAGCCAGGGAGGAGATCTAAGGGTAGGGGAGGAGGAAAAATGAGGTTCATTAATGGAAATACTACCATAAACAACTATGTGTATAATGTGAATATATCAATGTCAATCTCTATACTCTGAATTGGGAGGGATGGAAATGGAGAGGTGGGGGGGGGCACCAAGTGCTGTGTGCCTGTATGTCATTGTCAACATGATTTACATTATACTGTGAGACTATAATACACCAATAAAAGCACATTGATACAAAATTTAAAAGCTATATAATTTAAAAATACATTGTGATAATGAAATAAGAACTATTTGCCCAAATGCACAACAAAGAAAAAATATTAATCTTTTAATGGTTTACATGGGGTTAACTCTACATTTAAAAAACACAATTTTTCTCAAATGTGCTTGTAGTAGTAACTTGCTGATTTGTTAACAAAATACCTAAGACAACCTACAAACAGAAAGGTTTATTTTAGCTCACAATTTCAAAGCTTCCAGTCTGTGTGTGTTTTTTCTGTTTTGGTTGTTTTTTTTTCGGTTTTTGTTTTTGTTTTGTCCCTATTGCTTTGGGACTATGGTAACACAGTCTATCTTGTAAGAGCACTTGTCAAACAAGACTGTTCACTTTGTGGTGGTCAGAAAGCAAAGAAAGAAAGAGGAGGAACTGGTATCCCCAGTATCTTCTTCAAGGATCCACCCATAATGATCCAACTTCCTTTTACCAGCACCTTTTCTTAAAGGATCCACCATCTGTGACACTTTTATAAAATAGTGACCATGCCTATAAAAATCATGGGCTTTGAGGAGCTCTTCCCAGACTTAACATAGTTTCTCATGACAAATTTTAAATTATTATATTGGATAATAAATGTGTTTTGCCAAAAAAGAAACAGGAAGCACTTGGAGGCTTTGATAATTTAGAATATTTAAATATTTGGTTTATGTACATATGAGTTTCTATAAATTTTGGCAAAAATCACAATATTCCTTTAAAAAGTCTTTTTGAATAAAACAGGCTGAGTTAAGAAATTTTAATTTAAAGTGGAGTTACATCTTCCAGCAGATTTTCCATCATATGAACAATGTTATCATAATATTGTATTTTACATAAAAGAGTTTTTATTTCTGATTATTTGAAATTTACAAGTTACTTTCCTTGGGTTTATGGATTATCTAAAGCACTGTTTAGAGATATTGTTGCATCTTCTCAGTCCAGTGTCTCCACATGAGCTGCTCTTCATTGGTCTCAGAACTTTCCTTCAGGTTCCTGGGTACTTAGGTTACTTCCCAGCACCAACTCTGCACATGACTTCTCTATCCCTCCTTGAAACATTCTCCCCAACGCTCGACACAAAGCAAATACCTATGCATTATTCATTTAAAACATCATATACATAGTCAAATGTGTCCTGAATCTTCAAACAAGGACATTAGACATATCTTCTCATGTTCGCCTGAACTAACCTAACAATAATTCACAATGTTTAAAATTATGAAATAATGGACAGGCATTCGAGGTTAAATCATTTATACTGACCAACATTGCCCGTTTTGGCATGGTAAATTCTGAAAGAAAATTCTTTGATAGGATAGATTAATGATAATTTTATATGCAAGAGAAATAATTTGTAAAAACTTGACACTTTTAGTTGCTTACATTTTTAGATATGTGGCAATATTCCCAGTCTTAGTTTTTCTCATAATTGAAGCAGTGTGATTAAAGCCAACATTGCACATGAAGCAAAATCTTTATCAAAGCTGGGCGTGGTAGCACATGCTTGTAATCCCCACGCTTGGGAGGTGGAGACAGGAGGATCGCGCTGGTTCGGAGCCAGCCTCGCTGGCTTAAGAGACCCTGTTTCCAAATAAAAAACATATATATAAAAAGTAGGTCTGGGAGTGTAGCCCGGAGGTAGAAGGGCTTCCAGAAACCCCAGTACCATAAAAAAAAATCTTTATCAAAACTGTTGTTGGGACAATTGTAAGTATAAGCTGCTGTTCAGGGTAAGATACCTCCTAGTTTCAGGACTTTCAGAATGAAGAGAAAGGAAAATCATAACATCATTCAAGTGTATTTCAGTCTCTAAGATTTTTGTGTCTACTATATGACATCACTGAATTACCAAGTAATGTCTGGTCCACAGTGAGGCTTAGACTTAACGTAATGGGTGAAGAAACATATACTGTGTCAGAGAACACAAACCAGCAGAACTTGTGACATTTCAGAGAAAATTACCTTCTCCCCAAGCAGAAAATATAGAACCTAGAGTTATATTTGTTACTACTGATGAGGATAAAGGGGCTAAAAGTGGGGAAACATGTTTCTACAAATGCAACAATGCTTATTACCCATGACTTTGGATTTTCACTTACTACTATACAGAGTACCAGCATGGAAGAGACTGAGTAGATAGACACAAAGATACACACCAGAATCAGGATGGTCTGGGTGGCTTTAGCCCCAGGGGAGACTCCAGATGAGTGCTGGGCACTGTGAATATACTGAACTTGCCTATTGTGCCTGAGGAGGAGGCTTATCATGGAGCCACTTGCCCAGGCCATGAGTCCCAAACACAGAACATCAGTGAAGGAGATCATGAGAAAATACAGCGGAGTTACCAAGATGTCAGGAACAAATACTGAACAATAACCAAAATTAAATCTATTAGTGGTATTTCTTCTGTCACCAAGGCCAGACACCCTGTCAATCATAAGGTTGTTTAGAACCAGATGAACAAGCCATGTGATTAAACAAGAGGGACCAATGTACTTGGAAGCTTTATGTTTAAGCTTCATCCACCTGGTGTTGCTGGGGCTGATCATGATTGCTTGGAAGCAGCTGAGCAGGCATGTGGTTTGCATGGAGGTGCCCCTGGCAACTCGATAAAAGTAGACAACAAGTTTACATGCAACATCATCCAGAAGATATTGCAACTCAAATTCCATCATTGTCTGAGGAATTCCTCTTGAGATAATAGCCAACAAGTGGGCTAAAGTCAGGTGCTTCACAATTACATCTCTGGGCATCAAACTCTTTCCATTCAGTACAGTCAACAAATACTGAAATAGAAGTGAGGTGTTGCCCAAGAGTCCCACTCCAGTATAGAAGAGGAAGAAGATCCCCACTGGCAAATTCTCAGTAATCATCCTTCTTCCATCTGAAAAATACATCTATTAGGTTAAAAAAACTCAAAATAGTGTATTGCAATTGTGTATTATGTTTGTTAAAGTACATCAGTTCAAATGTTCCTCATTTCATCATCAACTGTCTGGAGATTCTCTGTGGGTCAGGAGTGGTGGCACAAGCTTATAATCCCAGCATTTGGGAGGTGGAGACCAGGAAACTAAGGTTCACAGACAGCCTCAGCTACTTAGAGAGACCTTTACCAACTCAGTGAGACCCTGTTTCAAAAAATAAAAAGACTAAACATAGGAAAGGGGGTGTAGCTTAGAGGTGCAATGTCCCTAGGTTCCATCTCTAATACCACAACAATAATAGAATAAAATAATATGTTTGCTGTTAGCCAGGCTGGTGGCTCACACTTGTAATCCCAGTACTTAGGAGGCTAAGATAGGAGGATCACAGGTTTGTGGCCATCCTCAGCTACTTAGTGAGGCCCTCTAGGATTTAGTGAGACCCTGTTTCAAAATAAAGAATAAAACAGAGGGCTGGAGTTGTAACTCGGAGGTAGAATGTCCCTGGGTTCAACCCCAGTATTGAAAAAAAAAAGTTTGCTCTTTATATAAACAAATGTATAGTGTTGATTCCAGAAATAGTTGTAATGAAGAAAATCATAATTGTAATGTGAGAGCTCAAACTCGTGTGTCTCCTTCACCTTCTCTCAAGTGGTAAGAGGTACCTGAACCCTGCCTTTGTCTATGTAACCTTGCTATCCTTAATAAATCTTTGCTTGTGTCTTGTTTTTGATGAATCCTGCAATTATTTTCAGAAGCAAACTTCAGGCACCCTTCCAGGCTTGAGTTCCCATTCTCCTCTTTGGAGGGCCTTCTTTAGTCCCCTGTGTGGTGACACCACTTTTATTTAACCCGTAAGTAAATTTATTTCTATTGACATAAGTAAACACAGATGAGTATATGGTAGAGAAAGAATAAAAAACTTCCTTTATTCAAAGACGAAATCATCCCTATAGAAATCCTAATTTAACTAATAAAAATAAGGTATCTATATTAGTTTAGCAAGATAGCATGATAAAAATCAACATTCAAATGCTTATTTATATACTGACAATAAACTACTAGAAGGTAAAAGTCAAAATAAAAAATACTTTCAAGATTATCAAGTGCACACCTGTAATTCCA
Source organism: Muscardinus avellanarius (assembly GCF_963383645.1). Classification (NCBI taxonomy): domain Eukaryota; kingdom Metazoa; phylum Chordata; class Mammalia; order Rodentia; family Gliridae; genus Muscardinus; species Muscardinus avellanarius. The sequence goes on from NC_137796.1 coordinate 68,700,560, forward strand.
GCTACTCAGGAGCTTGATGGAAGAGAATTGCAAGTTAGAGGCCAAAGTGCACAATTTAGTGAGATCCAGTGACCAATACTATAATAAACAAATACAATTTCATAAATCAAAATTATATATGTAAATATCTGGAGATGTGCACTTAGAATCATGCTTTATATTTGCTGACTCCTGGCAGAGCTCTGCCCCTTCTCCTTTGTGGGCAAAATGTGGTACAGCTGCCATTTTGGTGACTTGAGAGCTGAGGTGTTGCCTGTCTCTGAGAGAGGCCACTTTAGATTGGTCTTTAGAAAAAGATGAGTTTATTGTTTAAAACATGTATGCAAAGTCACATGTTAGAGGCTGTATTCACAGCCATTTCATTTCGATTGGTGAATTCATCTGAAGCCTATTTTAACTTTACCCCAGGGGAGCTCTAGCACATAATAGCATTGCAAGGTGGCCCTTCATTAATGCCAAAGGGGAAGCATTTTGTACCAAATGCCAGACAGCCATTCCTACCTGCTCTTTCTATCCCTCATTTCTTAATGATTACTTTATAAATCATATTTTCATGGTTCCAAGATACTGAAACAAGGCACTAATCTCCATTAAAGTTAAAAAGAAGACTATAGCCGGGGCGTAGTGGTGCACGCTTGTAATCCCCGCGCTTGGGAGGCAAAGACAGGAGGATCGTGCTGGTTTGGAGCCAGTCTCGCTGGCTTAAGAGACCCTGTTTCCAAATTAAAAAAAAAAAAAAAATATATATATATATATATATATATATATATATATATATATATATATATAAAACAGGTCTTGGAGTGTAGCCCGAAAGTAGAAGGGCTACCAGGAACCCCAGTACCACCCCCCCAAAAAAAGGAAGAATTTAAGAATTATAAGAACTAAAATTTCTGACAATGTTACTATATAGTATATATCACCAAAAATTAAAAACTAAGCAAAGTATTTATAAATAAAAAATATAATTATTATTACAATCTGTTAATACAATGTATCTGTAGTTAAATTAAGCAAAAGACAACTTAAGTTTTTAATATTCTTTCTAGATTTGAGTAACAGGTATACAAATATTGCACTGCAATTTCAGCATCTCTACTTAAATTTCAAGAAACACAAACCATGATGGAAATCTTGACAAAAAGTATGTTTTATAAAGTGAAAAAAATGTTTAAATCCATAAAGAGATGTAGCAGATAGCTAAATGTGAAATTTCATTGATGCAAATAAATCAATGGTTTCCTCATTATTCCCTACTGTTAAAAATGTTTTAATTAATTCCAAAAGATTTTTTAAAACGGGTTCTCAAATTTACATACTAGAACCCAAAACATAAAATAAATTGGAGAAAATATTTGCAAATCATATTTTGATAAGGGATTATATTGAAAATATATAAAGAACTCCTACAATCCAAATAAAGACAATACCCACATTAAAACATAGAAACAAGACCTAAATATATTTCATTTTAAATAATAATTAAAAGACTAACAAACATGTGAACAGCTGCTCAACATCATTAATTACTAAGGGAACGCAAATCAAAATAACAATGAGACATTGCATCACACCCACTAGGGTGGATAGTAGCCAAAACAAAAAACTGCTCAAGAGGACATGGAGGAACTAGAGCCCTTGTGCAATACAGGGAGAAGGATCACAGTATAGAAGTTTACCAACAAAATTTAAAATTAGAATTCCATTCATCAATTTCACTTCTTGGTAAATATCCAAAAGAATTCAAAGTAGGGTATCAAAAGGTACCTCTGTACACTTTGTCATAGCAGGATTTTTCACAATAGTCCAGATATGAATGAAATCCCAAAGCCTAGATGAATAGACAAACATAATGTGACATATAATACAGAAGAATAATATAGATCCTTAAAATGGTAGGACATTTGAATATGTTACAACATGGCTAAACACTGATGACTGTAGTGAAGGGAAATAAGACAGTCACAGAGACAGTCAGCTTCTGCCTGTATGAGTTATCTACCATGATACGACTCAAAGACAGAAACTGCAATGATGTCTTTCAGAAGCTGGACAAGGGAGACAGAGTAAACTGCTTAATGGCTACAGAGTTTTCAGTTCTTTGAAGAAAAAAATTAATTATAGATATGGGAATATTCCTCACACTATTGAACTGTGCATTTAATAATGTTTGAGATGTTAAATATTTGCTATGTGAATTTTACCACAATATCCAAAAGTAAAAGTATATGTTGATTATAAAACTGGATGGAAGATCTTCAGAAATATAGGGATAAACTTACCATATGATCCAGCAATACCACTTGTGGATATCTACCCAAAAGAATTAAGACAAAACTACCAAACAAATGCATGCATATCTATGTTCATATATTTACACAATTCACCATTCCAAACTATGGAACCATCCAAGATGTCCATCAACAGATGCATGGATCACAATACTGTGGGATATGTACACAATGGAATTTTACTCAGCCATAAAGAAAAACACAATTACATCATTTACAGGGAAATGGATGGAACTGGAGGACATTAAGCTAAGTGAGATTAGTCAGTCACAAAAAAATAAGAAATCAGATGCTCTCCCTAATATGTGGGAGCTAGGGAGAAAATGGGTCACAGGAGGAACTCTAGACAAAGAAGGAGATACTAGAGATGAGCAAATTAGCCAACCTGAGGGGATGGGAGGTGGAAGAGGGAAATTCTCTAATGCACATGATGTACTTTAACAAACACAGCAATGTCAATCACTAAGCCAAACATGAGAAGGAGGAAAGGGGAAGTAATGGAACGGGAATTGGGTAAGGGCTAGTTGAATGATGTGTGGATGTATATCTCTACCATCTTGCACCCCATTAAGATGTATGACTACAATGCATAATAAGTTTTTAAAAATTATAAAACAAAATGAGTGGTGCTTGCTCTGTTGTATCAGTATGGAGCTACAAATATGATAGCCAACTAGAAACAGCACAAGCTTATAAACATAGTTTCATAAAACTGAAGGTCTCAATGATAAATATGTTTTTACTTCTGTAGGGGAAAGTTAAGAAATTGTTAGACAAGGGCATAGAGTGATAGGTTATTTGGGTTTGATGTTCATATAGTGACTGCAGTGCTCACTGAGAATGTTGTATGAAGGCCACTGGCACAGAACATGACAATGGCAGTAGTATGGAAAATATCATATGCATCTACATGTATTTTTCAGAAGTGGAGGAGAAAGGACTATCTATATCTCAGGTGATATCTGTGTCTTGCACGTGACAATTAAATCTGAATCAACATAATGAAATATTTAATGCATTAAAAGCAATAACATCAAGCCAAATATCTGTTGTGTTAGTTTGTCATTGCCATTGACCAAAATACCTCACAAATACAACTTAGATGAGGAAATGCTTATTTTGGCTCATGGTTTCAAAGGATTCAGTGCTTGGCCTGCTGGCTCCAAGGTAGAAACATCATGTAGGTGTAGCAGTGAGAAGCTACTCACCTCAAAGCAGCCAGGAAGCAGAGAGAGACAGAAAGGGTCCAGGGACACATATCCCACAAAGCGACTCCCTCAATGTCCTACTTCCTCAAATCATGCTCCAACTTCCAACAGTTCTCACCACCTGTCAAAGGCTTATTAAAATGGTTAATCCATCAAGTGGGTTAATCTGCTAATGAGATCACAGTCCCCATAATTTAATTTTTTTACCTCTTAACATTGCTGCATTGTCTAACATATAAACTTTTAGGGAAATTTTTCACAAACCAGATCATCTGCTTAATTTCAAACTAGCTTAACTATCATAAGATAATGCCATGAATTAACAAATCATAGGTACCTTTTTATAATTTTTGATTGAGTTGAAAACAGTGTAAATTTTTACTCTTTTTTAAAATATACTTTTTTGTGAGTATGGTACTTTGGACTGAGCCCAGGGGCATTTTACCTCTATACATACAGCCCTCTTCTTTTATTTTAAAATGGGGTCTAAGTTGTGGAAGACCTCACTAAATTGCTGAGGCTGGCCACGAACCTGAAATTCTTCTGTCTCAGCCTTCCAAGTACTAGGATAACAGACATTCACTACCATGCCCAGCTATGAATATATTTTGGTGCATTATAATTATACATCCTAATGAGGTTCAGAGTGATACACACACACACACACACACACACACACACACACACACACACACAGTAGTTGTGTTTCCCTTCAGATAGCACCTCACTCCACTACATCCCCATAATTTGTTATTAGCACTATTTAAACTATCTTTCTCGTCTAGTCTCCCCTTTTCCCTCCCCACCTTCCTTTCCAAATCCCTTTTCACTATTCTGCTGGTATTTCTACCCATTTATCTGAAGTTCCTTGATTTTCCATATTCTCTCTACCTTCTACATGTAACAGAAAACATGAGATTTGCTAATCCATTCCACTCCTTCCTATAATCTCGCCACTTACAGACACACAGACACACACACACACACACACACACACACACACACTAAAAAAAGAATTTAAAGTTTAAAGTTACATTGAAATCTTATATTTGATAGCAGGAACAATGCAAAGAATAACCTTTATGAGACATGATTAGATGGATGTTTTTGAGACATCATGCCAACATTATAAGCATGTTTCAAAAAATTATTGCCGTACATGTGAGGAAAACATTTTTCTCTGTACTGAATGTCAGAAATAAGACTTTAAAAACACTGAATTACTACTGATATTAAGAAGAATGGAACATTTTATCAGTTTCAAAATTCAAATGTTACCTTTTTTTAATTTTTGCAGTTTTCATCCTGTCTCATGAATTATGTGTACTTTGCTTTGATAGCCATGAATATTTTTCATCTATTTAAGTAAAAGTGTATGAAACAAAGTGTGAAAATTCTTTTTTGAGATAAATCGTTAAGTCACATACTTTTTTGCATTTTTTTATTGGTGCGTTGTAGTCATATCTTACTGGATTACAAGATGGCAGAAGCATACATGCACACATCACTCAATTAGACCTTAATCAATTTCCACACCTATCCCTTTCTCCCTTCCTTTGTCTCATGTTCCCTAATGTACATGATGTGCATTAATAAATATATCAAAGTCAATCGATAAGTCACATACTTAATAAAAACATTTTGAGAAGTAGTCATGTGTTATTTTTGTGTCTATGATTTTAATACAACTAATACTTACTCATAAGGAGGCAGAAAGGAATAAGGAAGAAAATGAGCATTCAGCCTTCAGAAGAGCTATTATCAAGGACAAACTTGAGTGCACCATGGAAGAAATTTGCAGAGTAGGACAGGGAAAATGCAGTCCATCCGTAAGTGGAAATAGCCCCCATTTCCTGTGAAAGCCTGTTGAGGGATTCTCTTCCAAGCCCAGCAATGAAGGCACTTTCTCCTCCCAATCTGTGTCTGGGTTCTGATTATCCACAACTTAGTGTAAAAGAAAATTCTTTGCTTACCTGTGGGCTCTGTGATTCCATGCTGTGCAAATGCTGCAGTGAGAGGTCAGGTCTGTCCTGTGACTGGGATGAGACACTGAGCCCTTCCTTATAGGCTTACTATTCCCTGGGCCTCTCTCCCACCAGACTTGTGATTTTCAAATTAATTCTATATCTGTGACAACAACTACATGGGGTATTAAGTGTAACTTTTAATTACTTTTTCCAATTACCAGTCAGTAAACACAATTAGAAATTATAAGAAAAAATTCAAAGAGACAATTAGGAGGTTTGAGGAGGAAACTTTTCTGTGAGCTCTTGGAGTGAACAGGATATCACATAGAGGGGTTCAGATGACACAGAAGTCCAACCCTAAGAAACAGGAAGCTAGTTGCATGGCTGTATCTGGATTTTGGCCAAACCAAGGGCCTTTTCTAGCACCTGGCATTCTGGGAGATTCCATAAGTCTGTACAGCACCAGCATTAAGGGGCTTGGAAGATGTAGATGCCACAGATCACTTTGGTCTCCGTTCTTTCAAACAATCTTTTCCGAGAGTCACTCATGGGATTCAGAACAAGCTTTTAATTTTTCAAAACTTCTAAGAATTTGCTTCAGTGCCCACCTTTTAAAAACAGGCCATTCTCCACAGTCTCACAGCAGCTAACTGAAGCTCTTTGTGTGCCTGATATTTTAGTCAAGATCTAGAATTCATTAAAAAGGGATTTTAACCCCAATGTATTTACTGAGTACTTTCCCTCTCGGTCAGAGACTTTTGAGGAGGAAATGTAATCTATTCATTAAATATACACTATGTGGAAAGCATATGCCCATTTGTATTTTTGTATTGAAACAATAATAAAAAAATTAGTAATATAAATTCTGTCATTATAATAAAGACATAACTGTAGAAAATTTTGAATGTCAAGGGAAGACAAGTCAGGCAGAAATAAGATCAGGAAGTTTAAGGGGCATTTTAGGAAAGCCTAGCCATAAGATGGCATTTCTTTGTACTACTTGATATCTCTTCTTCTTCGTCGTCTTCTTCTAATTCTTCTTCTTCTTCTTCTTCTTCTTCTTCTTCTTCTTCTTCTTCTTCTTCTTCTTCTTCTTCTTTTCTCTCTCTCTCTCTCTCTCTCTCTCTCTCTCTCTCTCTCTCTCTTCCATAGGGAGCAAAGTGGGAAGGTTTATTGAGGCTGAGAAAAAGCTATAGATTTTTTGAAAATTTATATTGATAATGTAAGAAAAAATATTTCTCTATTTCCCACTGATTTTGTAATAAAGACTAGCTAAAGCTGGAAAATAAATCTTACTCAAACTGTTTTGTGGTAGTAATTTTCTGTTGCTATAAGAATACCTAAGATAAACATTTTAAAGAAGAAAAATTAGCTAGGCATGGTGGCGCACACTTGTAATCCCTGTGCTTGGGAGGCTGAGACAGGAGGATCGCACAGGTTCGAAGCCAGCCTCTGCTGGCTTAAGAGCCCCTGTTTCCAAATAAAAAATATAAAATAGGTCTGGGAGTGTAGCCTGGAGGCAGAAGGGTTCCATCCCCAGTAGCACCAAAAAAAAAAAAAAGAAAAAAGAAAAAATAAGAAAGAAGAAAAATTTATTCTACTTCAGTTTCTGAGATTCCACTCATATGAAACTTGCTTTGCCTTATGACTTTGGGACTATGGCAATACAGTCTACAACATTATTATTTTTTGGCAGTACTAGGGATGGAATCCAGAGGCCTTCTACCTCTGGGCCACACTCTCAGACCTACTTTTTTATATTTTTTATTTGAAAACACAGTCTCTTAAGCCAGCGGCTGGCTTTGAACCTGCGTGATCCTCCTATCTCAGCCTCCCAAGCATGGGGATGACAAGTGTGTGCCACCACGCCCAGCATTCATTCATTATTTTTAAACAGAGTCTCACTGAGTTGCAAAGGGACTCACTAAGTAGCTGAGGCTGTTCTCGAAAAGTGATCCTCCAGTCTCAGCCTTCCAAATGCTGAGATTACAAGTGTGCACCACCACACCCAGTTTACAACATTATTTTTATAAGATTTCTCACTTTGTCAGAAATCAAAGAAAGAGAAGGGAGGGGCTGTAGTCCCGACATCCTCTTCAAAGATTCAACCCAAATAACCCAGCTTCCTTCCACCAGCACCCACCACTTAAAGGTTTCACCACCTCTCAATACTGTCACAGAATGGCGACCAAGCTTTTGACAATGGGCCTCTGCATAGCACTTCCCAAATATACTTTTTTCAGGATAAATATTAACCTGTGTTATTGAATAACAAATGTGACTTTTAGGGCTAGCAGAAAAGAAGAAAAAAGAAAAACTTTAAAGGCTTTGCATCATATACAGAGAATATAAATATTTGGTTTATGTATATGAGTTTCATAATATTATAGTAATACATTTATATCCTGTTTAAAGCAGCACAATTCACAAGAGCCCAATTATGGAACCAACCTAGTTGTCCATCAACAGATGAATGGATTACCAAACTATGGAATATATACACAGTGGAATTCTACTCAGCAATAAAGAAGAAAAAAATTATGTCATTTGCGGGGAAATGGAGAGATGTGGAGAACATTATGTAAAGTGAGATTAGCCAGTCGCAAAGAGTGAAGGCTCATACGTTGCTTCCTCATTAGCAGAAGTAAGGTAGTAACTGGGATACGAGAGGGACTTTAGATAATGCAGGAGAATCACCAGTGGAGATGTGGAGGTGGTCTAGGGATGGGTAGTGGTGGAGGGAGAAATAATTAATGAAGGAAGCACACTGAATGTATGTGCAATTGTGAGAATACCAATGCCAATCTCAACATCATAGCTGGGGAAGAGGAGTGGGTCAGGAGGGAGCCAAGGGAAGCTCACCAAGTACTGCGTGCATGTATGCAACTATTACTCTGATATACATTATAATATGAGACTAAAATGCACCAGTAAAAAGTATCTAAAAGCAAATTACATCTTCAAAATAACAAATGAAGTAAATCACTTTGAACAAATTAGAATGACTTATTAAATTTAATTTTAAAGTAGAGTTATATCTTGTGCTGATTTTGTCATCAGACAAATAAGGTTATCATGAGTTGTCATTTATATAAAAGAGTCTTACTTTCTAATGATTTAAAACTTATAAGTTACCTGCCTTGGGTTTATGGGTTAGCTAAGTGCTATTTTCAGACATTATTGCATTTGTTCAGTTCAATGTCTCCACATGCGTTGCACTTAATTTTGTCTCAGAACTTTCACTCCGTTTCCTAGATATAAACATCAATGCTACACATGGCATCTGTCCATAATATATTCTGACAAACACGTGGTATATAGAGAATCACTGTAGAATATTCATTCCAACATTTAATATATATGACAAGGAAAATTTGACCTAAATCTAAAGACAAGATAAACTACACTAAACATTCCATATCATGGTCAACTGAACTGACCAAACAGCAATTAATTTAAAATGTTTAAGTAATAAATTATAGATATATATGATTAAAGATGATTTTCCCCTGGCAAATAACAACAGAAAGTTGCCCATTTGTGGGTGTGTGGGTGTGTGTGTATGTTTGTATACAGAGACTACTAAAAATTGAAACTATGGGCATTCTACCCTGAGCTACATCCCCAGCCCTATTTTTATTATATTTTGTACCCCAGTAAGATGTATGACTACAAGCTGGGTGTGGTGGCACACACTTGTAATCTCAGTACTTGAAAGGCTGAAAATGCCAAGTACTGCAAAATAAATTAATTACTATAATGCACAAAAAAATAATTTTTAAAAGAAACAGGGCTTCACCAAGTGGTGGAGGGCCTTGCTAAGTTGCTAAGGCTGGCCTCAAACCTGTGATTCTTCTGACTCCACTCCCAAGTACTTGAATTAGTGGTGTGCACCACCACACCTTACACACTGCCCATTTTGGTATACTAAGTTCTGAAACAGAATACCTTGATAAAGTGGTTAATGATGATTTTATATGACAGAGGAGTCTATTTTGGAAGTTGGTATTAATGGCTTATATTCTTGGATACTTGGCCATATTACCATCTTTAATTTGCCTCACTAATTGCAGTGCTAGGATTAGAGTCAATTCTGTGCATGCAGTAAAAATCTATAACAAAGCTTCTGTTTGGCCAACTGTAAATATAAGAAGTTATTCAGTATATGATAACTCCTACTTTCAGAGCCTTTAGAATGAAAATAAAGGGACGGTATCAACATCAAGAAAGTGTCCTGGAACTTCTATGATTCTTCTATCTACTGTATGTCACCACTGAATTACTGAATAAAGTCTGGTCCACACTGAGGCTTAGTCCTATGTACTGAATAAAACAATGTTTGACTGTGTCAGACCACAAACCACCAAAACAAAATTACCTTTTCCCCCAGCAGGAAAAAGCGATTCTGTAGGCAGATTTGTTACTGCTGATGAGAATGAAGGGGCTAAAAGTAGGGAAAAATGTATCTACAAATGCAACAATGCTTATCACCCACATCCTTGCACTATTAAAGAGTGTTATACACATTAAAAGAAAGGAAGAGGCTGAGTAGGTAGAGACAAATGTGCACGCCAGAATAGAGATGGTCTGGGTCGCTCTGGCTTCAGGGGAGACTCCAGGTGAGTGGTGGGCACTGTGAAGATACTTTACTTGCCTCTTGTGCCTGAGGAGGGTGCTCACCATGAACACATTTGCCCAGGCCATGAGACCCAGACACAAAACATCAATGAAGCAGAGGATCAGAAAATGCAGTGGAGTTGCGATGGTTCCAGAAACAAATGCTGAGCAGTACCCAAGGTTGAATGCATTCGTGGCATTTCTGCTGTGATGAAGGCCAGTCACTCTCATGACAACTCTGGTGTTTAGAATCAGATGGAAAAGCCAGGAGATTAAACAGGAGGGACCAACATATTTGGAGGCTCTGTGTTTAAGCTTCATCCACCTGGTGTTGCTGGGGCTGATTGTGATTGCTTGGAAGCAGCTGAGCAGGCATGTGGTTTGCATGGAAGTGCCCCTGGCCACTCGATGAAGATAGACAATAAATTTACATGCAGCATCATCCAGGAGATATTGCAACCCAAATTCCATCATTGTTTGAGGAATTCCTCTTGAGATAAGAACCAAGAAGTTTGCTAGCATCAAGTGCTTCATAATCAGGTCTCTGAGCATCAAACTCTTTCCAGTCAAAACAGAGAAGAAATAATAAAATAGAAATGATGAATTTCCCAGGATTCCCACTGCAGTGTAAAAGGAGAAGAAAATCCCCGCTGTTGAATTCTCTCGAATCATTCTCCTTCTATCCAAAAAGAAAAGGAAAATAAAAGCTGGGCGTTTTGGCTCACATTTGTAACCCCAGTACTTGGATGGTTGAGACAGAAAGATCACATGTTCATAACCAAGCTCAGCTACTTAGGCCTGATGCAACTTAGTGAGACCCTGTATCCAAAGAAAGAGTAAAAAATAGGGATGGGTGTATCTAAGAAGTAGAAAACCCTAGGGTTTAATCTCCAGTGCTGCAGAAAATGAATAAATAAATAAATAAATAAATAAATAAATAAATACAAAAATTTATTAGGCTTAACAAACCCAGAAAAGTTACAAGTATGTATTGTTTGTTTAAATAGAATAACTTATATGTTCATCACTTCATCATCTCTACAGAACTTTTCAAAAGATGAATATCTTCTAAAAGTTTTCTATTTATATCGATAAATGTGTTTGTTTCAGAAATATGTATTACATATATATGTGTGTATAGTGAAGTTTAATGATTGAGATATTAAATCAATGTCATTAATTAAATTAATGTCACTTGCACATTAACTTCTCAATTTTAAAACGTTTGTACTTTAATCAAAATGTTTTCTAATATATATTCAATGCATGGTTCATTATTGTCTGTTTCATAGTCTCCTTTTTAAATCAAAAGATGATTGTCACAGTAACATTTTTCTTAGAAATAATGAGGCAAATATTACAAGTAGATATAAATAAACAGAATATGGAATTTCTTAATGATCTTTTGATAAAAAATATTTTGATAGGATACGAGAATTATCCAAATCAAGATGTTGAAGCATAACATTCATCTTTACGAACATCAGAATCAGGACTACAATAGTCATCTAACCTGCAATTGTGCAACAATGTTATCATAGAATCAGTATAATATGAAGTTAAAAATTAAGCAAAATATTTGTAACTACAAAGTTATCATTTTGTAATATGAATACCCAATTTTCATCTTAGGCTAAATTAAGTAATTATTAGAATTGATATAAAATTTTAATATTCTTTCTAGATAGTAATACAGATATCAGAATTTTGCACTATGATTTCAACATATCAATTTCAATTTAATTTTAAGTTTCAAATAACACAATTAAAAATACAAAGCCACCAAAATAAATGGTGGTTTTTAGAATGAAAAAGAAAAAATAATTTAATGAATAAGGCAACATAGCACACCTTGTTACTGGATGTGAAATCCCACTGCTGCAAATAATTCAATGTTTTCCTAATTATTCTTTACATTAAATAAAAATTTATACTAATTCCAAAAGGGAAGTTTTAAAACATCCCTTCTTTTTAAATTCACACACTCTGGAACTCAAATCATGAAAGAAAATGGAGAACATTTTCAGAAACCATATATCTGACAAGGGATTAAATTTAAAAACATAAAAATCTTCTACAACTAAAAAAAATTCAATGCCCAAATTAAAACATTGATACAAGAACAATATATGCTTTCTCCCCCCAAAAAAGATAAATGGCTAAATAATACAGAAACAGATGCTTAATATCACTACTCATTATAAAAATTAAAATCAAAATAAGAAAACAAGCCAGGCATGGTGGCGCACACTTGTAATCCCCGCGCTTGGGAGGCGGAGACAGGAGGTTCGCGCAGGTTTAGAGCCAGCTGCTCTGGCTTAAGAGACCCTGTTTCCAGATTTTAAAAAGTATAAAAATAGGTCTGGGAGTGTAGCCCGGAGGTAGAATGGTTTCCAGGAATCCCAGTACCACCAAAAAATAATAATAAATAAGAAAACAATATTATACCATACCCAGTAGGATGGATACTACCCACAATAAGCAAATAAAAACAAAACCAGAAAATAACAGGTACTGGACAAAACAAGGCAGTGTGATTATCAGCTTATCCAGAGTCCATAAACACAGTATGAAGTTTCTTTGACAAAATGAAAAATCAAATCACCATGTCATTCAACAGTTCCACTTCTTTTTTAAAATTTTTCATTGGTGCATTGTAGTCATACATCTTAATGGAGTACAAGATGGTAGAGGCATACATGCACACATCACCCAATTAGCTCTTACCCAATTCCCACGCCATTCTCTCCCCCCACTCCCTCCTTTTCATGTTTGGCTTAGTGATTTACTTTAATATGTTTGTGAATGTACATAATGTATCTTAGGGAATTTCCCTCTTCCGCCTCCCATCTCTCTCAGTTAAGTCACCTTATTTGCTCATCTATAGTATATTCTTCATCTAGAGTTCCTCCTATGACCCATTTTCTCTCTAGCTTCCTTCAGCATATTAAGGAGAACATCTGATTTGTTCTTTTTTGTGACTAATCTCACTTAGCATAATGTTCTCCAGTTCTATCCATTTCCCTATAAATGATGTAATTGTGTTTTTCATATGGCTGAGTAAAATTCCATTGTGTACATATGCCATAGTTTTATAATACATTCATGTGTTGATGGACATCTTGGCTGCTTTCATTGTTTGGCAATTGTGAATTGTGCAACTATGAACGCAGATATGCATGCATTAGTTTGGTAGTTTGGTTAAATAGATAAATCACAAAGAAGAAATTCAAATGGCCAATAAATGCATGAAAAAATGCTCAAAGTCATTAGCAATAAGAGAGATGCAAATCAAAACTACCCTGAGATTCTACCTAACTCCAACTAGAATGCCAATCATTCAAAACACAAACAACAAATGCTGGCGAGGATGTGGAGAAGTGAGAACTCTAATACATTGCTGGTGGGATTGCAAATTAGTGCAACCACTTTGGAAAACAGTATGGAGGATCCTAAGAAGAATGTAAACAAACTTACCATTTGAGCTAGCAATACCACTTCTGGGTATCTACCCCAAACAATGGAAACAAATTTCACTTCTTGACATATAACCAAGGGAATTGACAGTAAGCCTTTAAAGAGATAAATTTATAAATCTATCTCATAGCAGTATTATTCATAATAACCAAAAGTGAAAACAAATGTCTATCAAATGATGAATGCATAAGCAAAATGGAGTCTTTCCATAGAATGAAATATTGTTCAGACATAAAAGAGAGGAATTTTGATACATCTATACCATGGTGAAACCTGAGGACATTGTATTAGTGCAACAAAAAATCATGAATACTTTTTTTTTGTGTGTGGTACTGGGGTTCCTGGAAGCCCTTCTACCGCCAGGCTACACTCCCAGACCTATTTTTTATATTTTTATTTGGAAACAGGGTCTCTTAAGCCAGCGCAGCTGGCTTCGAACCTGCACGATCCTCCTGTCTCCGCCTCCCAAGCACGGGGATTACAAGCGTGCGCCACCACGCCCGGCAATCATGAATACTTATAATTTCACATATATGAAGTATCTAGGGTGAATAAACCCTGGATACTGAAATTATAAGAATGGCTGCCAAAAGCTGGTGAAAGGTAAAATGGGGAGTTGTTTAATGGGGACAGAATTTTATTTCTGTAATGAAAAAGTTTTGGGACTTATTTGCAGAACAGAATAAATATTCTTCCCACCATTGAACTCACAGTTTAAAATGGCTGAGGTAATCAGTTCTGTGTTATTTGAATTTCACCACAACTTCAAATGTAACAATGGCACTTCAATTAATAAATGAGGGTGCTTGCTCTGTGGCATCAGTATAGAGTTAAAATGGTGAAAGCAAAATAAAAATGATTTAGGCTTGGGCACAAAGATGGTGTCAAATTGAGAGCCAGAAATATAAACTTGGATATCTACCTGTAGGAAAAGAAAGGTATAAGTCCCAAAAGTAATGTGATAAGGTTTTGTGATTTGAGCTTTTGTGATTTGAGGTTCATTAAGTGACAGGGATGCCCGTCATGTGAGAGCTGTCAAGATGCTGCATCAATCATAACAGAAGCAATGGAGAAAGACAATCATATTCACAGGTATTTTTCAGAAGTGGTTGGTACACCGCCAGGCATGTTGGAGCAGGCCTATAATCTCAGTGCTTAGGACACTGACACAGGAGGACCACAATCTTGAGACCACACTCAAGACTCTCAGAAATTTAGTGAGATGCTTTTTCAAAACAAAATATAAGAAGGGACAGAGGTATAGCTTAGAAGTAGAATGCCACTGGTTTCAATTCCCAGTGCCATCAAAAATAAAAGAGAGGTTGTTAGGACAAAACTATTAAACCACAAAAGTTATCTCATGTGTCTTGCACATGACAGGTAAATCAGTATCAACACAAGGATATTTTAATGTAAAAAGATATAAAATAAAGTAAAAAAATCTATCTTCTCTCAAAATAGCAAAAAATAGAATACTATTGTGACTCTTTTTAGGTTACCTTTTATTTTTTATATTTTTGAAACAATGTTCTTTTGGCTCTTAATTTTCAAGTTTTCCTTAAGTTCTTTAATTTCAAAATTGATAACCACTGTATACTTCCCTTTGTAAAACAATAAAATTTATGAACAGCAATAACCCATTCAATTTGTTCCAACCACTCAAACACAAATATAGATTAAAAAGTTCCCACAAAGGGCACATAAATTTGTGAGCAAGAGGAATGGAAAGAGTAAAGAATCTTTAACAGAGTTATGACTAGATAAAAATGTTTAATTATAAAAATGCATAAAAGAAACATTTTAATTTTAAAACTAAAATTTTATCATTATCTTTGATAGCTAAAATATTTCAGGCCTTCCTTAAATTACTTCCTTCACTGTAGTGTAGAAATGTTTCCACTTCCCCAGATCACTATTGTTTGCCTGAAGAGCCACAAAAGTAGTCCTACTTAGGCCCTTAGCACAACATTAATCATATTTTACATAATGTCAAAAAATTTACAGTTTCTCCCTGAATTGAGAATCTCACACATACTGTGTATCTGTCCATCTTCTGTAGGGTTCATTGTAATTTCCATGTCTCTACATATGAAGAGACAGTATAAAGTCTTAAGAAGATAGATTAAACAACCAATAAGAAAAAATAATCTATAACTGCATTGCAAAAAACAAGATTTAACTGGCAGTTTAGCTCAGTTGGTTAGATCATGGTGCTAATAATAAAATGCAAGATTCACAACTATATCAACACTAGCACTACTCCATTCTTGAGTATCTCACCACCAAATGAGATGTGCAAATAGAAACAAGGAGCAATAAAAACAGAGAGAATGTCTAACATCTCAAACCTTCTCTTAAGTTACAGTGAGTACAATATCCCATCATCTTGCCATGAATAAATTCATGACAGGAGCTTTCCAAGTTTAGGAAGTGACTCCCATAACTTTTCATTCTTCTGTGTTTTCCCATATAAAATTTTAGGAGAGGGCCACACACTTCATCTGTAGTAAGTTGTGATTTTAGGACAGGGCCACACACAAAAATCTGTGGTGAGTTGTGACCAAGGATTATGAAAATAGTGAACAAATACCTAGGTACAGCAGCAAACAATGACACAGCACACCTAGAGATAGAAGGAAAGAAAGGAAGTAGCAAAGAATGAAATGAGCAAGAGAGAATATGAATCATATCAGACTAAAAATAAAAATAGGGTGAGGTACAGTAATAGAAAATGAGAAACATCTAGTGTTATAAATGTATTTTTTAACATGGAAAGCACAGAGACATGTTTACTGATTAAATTATATTTAAGGCCAATGGTATCTTCAATTTAGAGAATGACAAGTACATTATGAGGAACAATGGGGAGGGATAAACTAGAAAGAGAGAAGCTAAAATCTAGACTCCATAAAATTAAAATTCTTAGGCAAATATTTATGAGTCATCAATAACAATGGGAAAACAATTGAGATTACTGTAGACCACAAGGTAGACGATAATATTTTTTCTAACACCATAGAAATGGGAAAGACCTCAAAGGATACTAATCATAACAGAATATTGATTAGGATTTGCTTCATTAACTGAAAAATACTGTCTCTAAGCCCTGCAGTCAAGAGAGCTGCAATAGCACTATTGGAAGCAAAATGGATTCACAGAGAGGGAAATGTCTTCAAAGAGAGAAACTCCAAGAATACCCACTGCAGTGCTCCACATTCAGTGCTTCTCAGAGGAGCCCAGGCCTTGTCAGCTCTGAGCCTGGCACACCCCCTCCCAGGTTACTTCATGTCAGGATGACCTGTGAGGTTTCACTGCTGGACAGAATAAAAGCAGGACTGTGTCTTGGGGGCCATAATGGGACCTAGAACACCCTCTTTTTCTTTCTAGAATCCTGGGTGCATCTCTTAAACTCCTTAGATTAAGAGTACAAACAGGAATAATTAGGAGTTGATGATCAGCTTTCTCCATTTCCATTTTAATCAAAAATTAATTCCAGAGTCCTCACAAATTATGAGATGCTAAGAATAACATTGACTTCTCTCTCCCTTTATATTTATTTATTTTTTGTGGTACTGGGGGTGGAACCCAGAGGCTTCCTACCTCCAGGATATACTCCCAGACCTATTTTGTATTTTATTTGCAAACAAGGTCTCACTAAGTAGCTGAGGCTGGCTTCAAACCTGTGCAATCATCCTGTCTCAGCCTCCCAAGTACTGGGATTACAAGCATGAACCACCATCCCTTTATATTTAAAGAGGGGAAAAATGCAAATTGTGACTAAAGCATTTCTTAACTGAGTAACCGAAAGAAATCTTCATTTCTACTCTCATACAGTTCAAATGTTCAGAAATAGGAAAGCAATTATCAATTTTATATATATAATTTTGGGGATAATGACTTTGAATTAAAAGAAGGTACATGAGAATTTAAGAAAAGGAGAAAATAGCAGTCAGCCCTCTGAAAGGCTGATGCAAAGAACCTTTGGCAAGTAGTGGGAGGAATTAGCTGTGTAGAGGATGGGACGTAAGGACAGAAAATAGCTCCCATTACATGTGAAAGCCTAGACAGTCACTTTCAAATCCAGAAATGGTGCCAGTTTCCTCTCTCCATCTCTGTCTTGATTCTGATTACCTGTGCCGGTGTTAAAGGAAAAGATGCTCACCTGTGGGCCATGTGATTCCAGACTGCGAGTGCCACAGCGAAAAGTTAAGTCTGTCCTATGACTGGGAAGAGACACTGAGCCCTGACTTAAAATTTACTATTCCCTGGTGTCACTAGATTTCAACTTTGAAATCAGCTCTAGATCTGTGACATCATCTACATGGGGAATTGAGTGTAATTTTTAATTACCTTTGCCCTAATTACCTGTCAATAAACACAATTACATTTTACATGAGAATATCCAAAGGATCAATTAGGAATTTAGGGGAAGAAAACTTCTGTGAGTCTTTGGAGTTCTCAGAATGTCAAGGGAGGGGGCATAGAAGGTACAAAATCCAATGCTAAGAAATAGCATTTACATGGCTTGGTCTGAGTTTCAACCAACACAAGGGCTTTTCTTAATACCTGACATTCTGAGAGATTGCACAGGTCTGAAGAGCACCAGCATTAACACACATGGAAAGCTGAACATGGCTTGTGAGGCTGAGGCAGGAGGATGGCAGGTTTGAAGGCAGCCCCAGAAACTTACCAAGACCTATTTCCAAATAAAATAAAATAAGGCTGGGAGTGTAGCTTGGAGGTAGAATCCCTTTGGGTTCAATCCTCAGCACCCCATCAAAAAGTGGGGCATGAAAGAGGCCATGGATCTTATCCATCTCCCTTCCTTCAAGCAACATGTTTCAAAAGACTTTTTTGTCTTTTGCATGTAGCTAATATTCACACACTTTCAAGCATTAGAAAACTACACTGCATGCATATAAAACAAGAAAACTGCTGGGCGTGGTGGCGCACGCTTGTAATCCCCGCGCTTGGGAGGCAGAGACAGGAGGATCGCGCAGGTTCGAAGCCAGCCGTGCGTGCTGGCTTAGGAGACCCTGTTTCCAAATAAAAATGTAAAAATAGGTCTGGGAGTGTAGCCTGGCGGTAGAAGGGCTTCCAGGAACCCCAGTACCACCAAAAAGAAAACAAGAAAACAATCAATAGCTGCCTCCTACATAAAGATATCATATACAAAGCTGTTCTGAGCTGTCTTACAAATGGATAATTGTGTATACATCATGCATTTTGAAGGTATAGACATAAGAATAGAAGTGTTGACTGTTGGAATATGTCTTTCTCAAGACAATGGCAAGCAGTTTTCCAAAATGATTACAAAAGTTTTCACTACTATATCAAAATCTGTGTTTATATTGCTTTATATGCTTAAAACTGATGGAAAGGACGGGCAAGCAGAGCTCTACTCATGATAGGAAATACAGGCAGGCTGAGAGCCATGGTTTTCACTAGCACTCTTGTCCAGACACAAGAAATACTGGGAATGGGGCTGAAGAGTATTTCCCATTCAGTTCTAAATGCTTTATACCTGTTGGCTGTGCCAGGGAAGGAGTGGATGACTAATATCTTGGCCTTAATATAGAAAGGTAACGAGGTGACAACACAAAAAAATGTCATTGAAAGAAGATGTTTATTACTTTTCCTATGAGCAAAGGGCAAGTTATATCACACAGGTTTACTGGGGAAAGAACCAGGATTGGTCAGGAGGAAGAAGAATCAAGGGAAAATATATGCAATAGTTGTATTGTGTTTTTGAGGGAAAAGTGAATGGCAGATCAGGTGGAATAGCTTGGGATGTTCTAGTTTGAATGATGTTGGGAGAGTCTGAGATGTAGAGGCAATCTCTCGTAGTCTGATACCTGTACCAGGTGTTCTAGGGCAAGGGATGGGCCCTGGTGAGTAGAGTCTCATTACACACACAATAAACTAACATGGGTCAGCCAAAGGGGAGATAGAAATTAAGGTCATCTAGGCAGTCACAGGCCCAGAGAAAGAACAGAATTTTTTTCAGTAGACAATGTGTCAATGTGCTATGTATACCACACTTGCTTTTGTTATACTTACTTTTATTATTTTGTTTTTGTTTACAAGTAAATCTGTCTATAATGGAGGCTTCATCATTTGTTTCTTATTTAAAAATATAATGTGTATTTGACTATTTACCTAAATAAAAAATTTGTTAAATGTCATAAAATTTCTAGGGTTTCCATTATTTTTATCATTAGATAGTCTAAAAGAGAGATAAGGATGTCCATTATCACCACTTCTCTTCAATATAGTACTAGAGACTCTAGCCAGAGCAATAAGGCAAGAAAATCAAAGGAGTACAAAAGGGAAAAGAAGGACTCAAACTTTCACTATTTGCAGATGACATACTATATTTACAAAACCCAACAAACTCAATCAAAAGGCTTAAAGAACTGATCAACAAATTCAGCAAAGTATCTGGATACAAAATCAATCTTAAAAAATCAGAAGCTTTCCTGTACACCAACAATAAATCCACTGAAAAAGAAATTCAGAAAACACTTCCACTCAGGATCTCCCACAAAAAAATAAAATACTTAGGAATAAACTTAAACAAGGAGGTAAAAGATCTCTGCAAAGAAAATTATAAAACATTGAAAAAAGAAATCAAAGAAGATCTTAGAAGATGGAAAGATCCTCCATGTTCATGGATTTGCAGAATAAATGTCATTAAAATGGCCGTCCTTCCAAAACTGATCTACAGATTTAATTCAATGCCCATTAAACTACCAAGATCATTCCTCACAGACATAGAAAATCAGTCCGTAAATTTATCTGGAATAACAAAAAGCCCAGAATAGCCAAAGTAGTTCTCAGCAACAAAAAACCATGCAGGAGGAATTGCAATACCTGACTTTAAACTATACTACAAAGCCATTGTAATAAAAACAGCATGGTACTGGCACAAAAACAGATATATAGACCAATGGAGCAGACAGAAGACCCAGAAACAAGTCCACACACTTTCAGCCAATTGATTTTTGACAAAGGGGCCAAAAAACATACACTGTAAAAAAGATAGCCTATTCAACAAATGGTGTTGGCAAAACTGGTTAACCATATGCAGAAAATTGGAAATTAATCCCACTTTCTCATCCTGTACGAGAGTCAATTCAAGATGGATCAAAGACTTGGAAATCAAACCAGAGACCTTGAAGCTCCTTGAAGTGGGCATAGGTCCAACACTGCAACACATAGGCACAGATAAACACTTTCTCAACAAGACCCCAAAGGCACAACAAACTAAAAGGCAAATCAGTACGTGGGATTGCATGAAACTGAAAGGCTTCTGTTCAGCAAAGGAAACTGTCAAGAACCTCAATCGAGAGCCAACAGAATGGGAGAAGATTTTTGCCACCTACACCTCCAATGGAGGACTAATATCTAGAATATACAGAGAACTCAAGAAACTCAACACTAAGAAAACAAAGCATCCTGTAACAAAATGGGCAAGCAAACTATTAAATAGATACTTTAGGAAAGAAGAAATTCAAATGGCCAATAAATGCATGAAAAAATGTTCAACATCATTGACAATCAGAGAGATGCAAATCAAAACTACCCTGAGATTCCACCTAACTCCAACTAGAATGGCGATCATAGACAAACAACAACAGATACTGGCAAGGATGTGGAGAAGTGGGAACTCTAAGATATTGTTGGTGGGATTGCAAATTAGTGCAACCACTTTGGAAAACAGTATGGAGAATCCTCAGAAGAATGGGAACAAATCTACCATTTGATCCAGCAATACCACTTCTGGGTATCTACCCAAAAGATAGGAAACCAAACTAATGCATATGTGTTTATGTTCATATCTGCACAATTCACCATAGCCAAACTATGGAACCAGCCAAGATGTCCATCAACAGATGGATTACAAAACTGTGGGATATGTACACAATGGAATTTTACTCACCCATAAAAAAAACTCAATCACATCATTTTCAGGGAAATGGATGGAATTGGAGGACATTATACTGAGATTAGTCAGTCACAAAAAATAAGAAATCAGATGCTTTCCCTAATATATGAGAGTTAGGGAGAAATGGGTCATAGGAGAAACTCTAGATGAAAAAGGAAATCCTAAAGAGGAGCAAATAAGACAACCTAAAGGAGGAGAAAGGAGGGGGGAAGAAGGAAATTCTCTAAAACACACAATGTACTTAAACATATCAAAGTCAACCACTAAGCCAAGCAAGGGAAGGAGGGATGGGGAGGGAATGGGGTGGGAATTGGGTAGGGGTTAAATCAGTGATGTGTACATGTCTGTACACACAAGTTTTTTACCCCAATATGATGTATGAATATAATGCACCAATACAAAATTAAAATAAAATTTCTGGCATGAAAAGAACTAAATTTGGGGAGGTAGAATTTACCCCAGTTCAATGCCCAGTATCCCCCCTAAAAAAATAAATCACTTCCCATCCAAAGAAGAAAGCACAAGACAGTAACATCCAATATTCTTCTAAGATGCCCATCCCTCCCCTCCCCTCAGAACTACCACCAATCAACAAGCTTCACAGAGACGTCCTCCGAGCCTGGTGCTGGCAGCTGAAGATCAGCTCCAAAGGCCAGAAATTAGAGGCATATAAACGACTCTGTGAGACTGCTTACCCACAACAAAAGCCCTGTTTGCAGAATATTCCTAACACAGCAAGAGAGGCCAGGCTGAGCAATGCAAGTCAAACAAACTCAAAAAGGAAAAAGAAGAAAACATCCTTGGAAAGTTCTAAGGAGAGAACACATTCCCAGGGGATCGCCCTCCCTGAAGAGACCCTGACACCTGAGGAGCTGCCTGCCCTCCAGGAGCACCCCCCCTCCTGCTCTCTATGAAGAAGTCAGTACCACTGTGGTGACGACCCCCGCCCAGAAGGCGATTTGGGCCTCCTGGGCCAGACTTGCAGCCAGTGCTGGGCAGGAGTACACTGTGCAGTCCCCTGAGCCTGAGGCCTCTGGGGGCAGGTGGTGTGTGGTTGGTGGGAGAATTCTCCCTGCAAACACGAATGGCTGGGTTCGACTGCAATTCCATGCTGGCCAAACCTGGGTCCCTGAAAAGCAGAGGCCAGTGAGCGCCCTCTTCCTGCTTCCTGCCTGCACCTTTCCACCCCCACACATGGAGGACAATATGCTGTGTCCCAAATGTGTCCGCAGGAGCAAGATCTTAAGTAAAAGCCTCCAATGGGATTAGAATACCAGGATAAGGGAACATATGTGTTCTCTGCTCCTTCTATGATGTCATCTCTTCTGTGGAGCAGCGGGTCCTGACAAGACCCATTAAAATCCCAAGGCCACTGCTTTCTTTCATCCTTCTGGAGAAGGTACAGGAGTGGGTCTTAGAATGGACCTCTCCTTTTCCGTTGCCTCTGCCTCCTGAAGAAGTACTCCTTTTTCCAGCCATGGAAAGCGGGAAGGGCATGCAGCTTCCTCCCACCCGCTATTTCTGTTTCTTTTGATGCCAAGAGGCCAAGTCAGGAGACGCAACTCTGGCCCAGGAGATCCTCCCACAGGAAGCAGAATAGGGACCCACCTTTGCTTTTTCTCTTCTCCTGTCTTGGGTGGTCATGGAGCCAGGATGTGGTTATCTGCTTGAAAGGAAAGGGTCAGAGTGATGTCCTCTAGGCTCGAGTTGGAACCTGTTGCTGAACACCAAGTTTTTCAGGATGGTCCTCGTCGGCATCCTTCGAGTCCTTCTCTTTTGGGGACTGGTGATTTTTATGGGAGATGGAGTCCAAATGGCAAAGGTAGAGTCGCCCACTGTTCCCTTCCTAGCTGAGGCCACTACCTTGCCACTGATTCACGAACTACTAGAAGAAGCCCCTGGCAAGCTGCAGAGGCATCCTCGCCTCCCAGGGCACTCCCTGCGCTACATGTTGGATTTGTACCAACGCTCAGCTGACCCACATGGGCACCCCAGGGAGAACCGTACCATTGGCGCCACCATGGTGAGGCTGGTGAGACCTGTGGCCAATGCAGCAAGGCCTCTCAGAGGTCGCTGGCATATGCAGACCCTGGACTTTCCTCTGAGACCAAACCAGGTAGCATACCAACTGATCAGAGCCACTGTGGTTTATCGCCACCAACTCCACCTTGTTCATTTTTTCTCTCCTGCCATGTAGAAGCCTGGGTCCCCAAAAGCTCAACCAAGCACTTTCCATCTTCAGGAAGAAATTCATCAAAGCCTTCCCTGATGTCTCAGGCCTGGTCAGAGATGGACATCACACGACACATTCAGCAGAGGCTCTGGAATCACAAAGGTCACAGGGTTCTTCGACTCCGCTACATGTGTCAGCCGCAAAAAGGTAGTGAGGTTCTCCAGCTCCGGTGGCCCACCGCTTCTTCCTTGGACATTGCCTTCTTGCTACTCTATTTCAATGAGACTCATAAAAGCACTCAGAAGGCTAAACTGCTTCCCAGGGGCCTAGAGGAGTTGATGGAAAGGGAATCTTCCCTTCTCTTGCGGAGGGCCCGCCAGGCAGGCAACATCGCAGCTGAGGTTCCTGGTCCCTCCCAGGAACGTGATGGATCTGAAAACAACCAGTGTTCCCTGCACCCTTTCAAAGTCAGCTTCCAGAAGTTGGGTTGGGATCACTGGATTATTGCTCCCCATGTCTATACCCCGAACTATTGTAAGGGAGCCTGTCCCCGTGTACTACGCTATGGTCTCAATTCCCCCAATCACGCCATCATCCAGAACCTTGTCAATGAGCTAGTGGATCAGAGCGTCCCTCAGCCCTCCTGTGTCGCTTATAAGTATGTTCCCATTAGCATCCTTCTGATCGAGGCGAATGGGAGTATTTTGTACAAGGAGTATGAGGATATGATTGCCCAGTCCTGCACATGTAGGTAATAGCGCAGGTCTGGGTAACTCGGGCCTCCCAAGAAATTGGAGAAGGGTTTCAAATGAACAAATATCAATGTGAAAGTTGCACATGATCTTTGCAGTGCACAGGTTTTATTCCTTGCCTTAAGTGTTATTTAAGCATCTTCCCCAATGTGTTAGCTGCTCAGTTTGAGAACAGTTCTGATGCCAATTTCCTAGCATGGATCTGTATGACATAACCACTACTCAGAGCCCTTAATGCTCATGTACGATGCTCCATTGGAACTGGGCTCTTTATTTTTGTCTCTTTTATAGTGACTGTCAAAAGTCACTGATCCATGCTAGTAGAATGTTAGAAAATGTCCCACCAAACCTGGGAAATGTGAACTCTTCCTAAATTCTAACTTCTCAGGATCTAGAAGATCTAGGGTGGTAAAAAGAGCTTGAATACTTTATCTTCCTCTCCTGGCCTCCTGTCTCCTAGAAAGCAGTAGTTCCAAACCAGAGAGGCTACCCAGTGCCCTGCCCAGGCTGCCTCTGACATGTTTTCTCAGGTGGACTAGAAAGCTATCAGCCTCTGAATATGCCAAAAGTACCTGGGATTCCTTCCTGTTCTGACATAAGGAGAGCAGCCTGTGAATGAAGCCTATAGGGAAATATCAGTATGAAATGGTCTGAGATGACAATTATTTTAAAACCGCCTACATATACGATAAAGAAAGAGCTGTCACTGCTGATCAGGATGAGGGAGATATTTTAAACTTTCTATACAACGGTAGATTTCACATGGTATTTTGTGTAACGCTTAAAACTCTGTTAATGACCCCTCAAAGAAAGTCCCTTGGAGGCTTAGAGGCCAGGAGGCCTGACTAGGGATGGGAGGGGGAGAGGCCTGGGAAGGAGGGAAAATGTAAAATGTGCAGAGCTTAGGTTTGCCTGTTTCATGGGACCAGTTGGGATGAAGGCATGGGTCTTGGGGCGGTGGGTTTGCTGCTTCAGGGATGATGGAGCTGTGCCTTGGACTAAATGGTGCTTACCGTGTGACTCTTCTATTCCTATGACATATTTAAGTGATGGGACTGGGTTTGTTGCAAATAAGTTATTTTTGCTGTAAAATTAAAAAAATAAAAATAAAATAAATAAAATAAAATCCCAAGGACTGTGTCCCTTAGAGTGTCCACCCTACCAAGAAACCACGGACTTTATTCAGCAGTCCTGTGGCTACAAATGGCTCTGGAGAGCAGCCGGTGAAGCCCTGAAACCTTCAGTGGGGCATCTCTAAGTTGCTATAGATGCTGAGTCCTGGAGACGTTCTACACCTCCCACAGCTTGGTATCAGTAGCATTCAGCAATCCATTGGGAGGCTTCTCTGAGGAGATGCATGTGTCATGAGAAATACTTAACACTCAGTCAGGCATCATGGTGCACACCTGTGGTCCTAGTGCCTGGGAGTCTGAGACAGGAGGATCACAGGTTTGAGGCCGGCCTCAGCAATTGAGAGAGACTTTCAACCACTTAGGGGACATTTTCTTCCTTTTTTTTTTTTTTTGATTGTTACTGGGAATTGTTCCCACGGACATTGTTCCTCCCAGCTACACTCAGCCCTAATTTTTTTACTTTGAAACAATATCTTGAGCCAGGTGTGGTGGCCCACACTTGTAATCTCAGTATTTGGGAGGCTGAGACAGGAGAATCTGAGGTTTGAGGACAGCCTCAGCTGTTGAGTGAGGCCCTCCACAACTTAGTGAGACCCTGTTTCAAAATAAAGAATAAAAAATAAGGCTGGGGATATAGCTTGGTGGTAGAATGCCCCTGAGCCCCGTGTCATACACAGACAAAATAAGGCTTATGGTAAGCCTATAGCCTCTGCCACACTCCCCATTCTTCCTCCTGGGTTGTATTATGTTGTCTATATTAGTATGTAGTATTTGTGATTGCTTCCTATTTTTATAAAATTGTCTAGTAAAAAAAAGAACTACATTTGCACATTATTCAGGTAGTTTTTGAGTCTTCAGGAGACAAACTGGTTCAAGTATGGCCTCTGTTGTAAAGAAGAGGCATTTCCCTAAGTAAGTAAATCTGAGGAGTGTCTTACAACAGCCTGAGCAGAGCAGAGATGGGGAATAAGACTTCTGAGGAAACAGAAGATGATAGGCAAGAGTAAGACCTTGCTGATGGTCAGTGACTGGACTGTTCCTATGGGGTCAGGTCTACAAAAACAGCTGACTCATATGCCTAAGTTTACTGTTTCCACCAGTGCCTGCTCAGCACTTAACAACAGGTTGGTCACTGCCCTGCTTGGGGACATTTCCTCTTGGGTTTACAAGGCATGGCAAGTCCCACGGGAGAGCAGAGAAAGGAAAGGCAGGGATATTGACATGACAAAATGGCCAGCAACTGCAACCAAACCAAGTCATTGAACTCCTGTTTAGGTCAGAGTCAGGATGATGATTGATTCAGAACAAGCTTTAACTTTTCAAAATGTCCAAAGATTTGCTTCAGTGGTCCAACTTTTAAAGACAGGCCATTCTCCACAGTGTTGGCAACAGCCAACTAAAACTCTTTGTGTGTCTGATTTTTTGGTCAAGACCTGGAATTCATACAAAGGGGGTTTCAACACCAAAGCATCTATTGAGTACTGCCTTTCTTGGCCAGGGACTTTTGAAGAGGAAATATAGTTGGTTCATTAAATGTACACTATGTGGAAAACATATGCCTGTTTGTATTTTTGTATTGAAATAATACTAAAAAGTTGGTCTTTTAAATTATTATTGTAAAGTCCTTAAGACATAACTGTAGAAAATATTGATTGCCAAGAAAAGACAAGTCAGGCAGAAATGAGATCAGGAAGTTGAAGGGGCATTTTAGGAAAGCCAAGCCATAAGATGGCATTTCTCTACTATTTGAGACCTCTCTCTCTCTCTCTCTCTCTCTCTCTCTCTCTCTCTCTCTCTCTCTCTCCTCTTCTCTTCTCTTCATAAGAAGCACTGTGGGAGGGTTTGTTGAGGCTGAGAAAAAGGTATAGATTTTTTGAAACTATATGTTGATAATGTAGAAAAATTATTTGCCATAATGTAAAACATAGAAAAAATAACATAATATCTTTCTGGGCATGGTGGTACTTGCCTGTAATTTCACTACTTGGAATGCTGAGACAAGAGGATCACAGGTTTGAGATCAGCCTCAACAACTTACTAAGGCCTCCACAACTTAGAGCCAACATGTTTAAAATTTTTTTAAATGACCTATGGGTCTGGGAGTGTAGCTCAGAGGTAGAATGTTCCCAGATTCAATCCTCAATATTACACACACAGAATAATAGTATAATGCTTGACGTATGGTTATTCTTATTTCAAAACAATCTTGTTCAAACTTCTTTGTGGTGGTAACTTTCTGTTGCTATAACAAAATACCTAACATACACAATTTAAAGAAATATTTATCTTAACTCAGATTTCTTAGATTTTACTCATATGAAAGTTGCTTTGCCCTATAACTTTGGGACTGTGGCAACACATGTATATGGTAGCAACATCATTTGTCAAAAAAGGTTGCTCACTTTTTCAGAAATCAAAGAAAGAGAGGGAAGGGTCTGGTGGTCTCAATACCCTCTTCAACTTAATTTCCTTCCACAAGCACTCACCTCTTAAATTTTTAATCACCTCTCAATACTGTCACAGAATGGCGTGACACCACACCCAGCTGAATATCCATGTTTAAAATAGCACAATTCACAATAGCCAAATTATGAGAGCAACCTAGTTTTCCATCAACAAATGAATGGATTACAAAACTATGGAATATACAAAGTGAAATTTTATTTAGCAATAAAAATAACAAATTTATGTCATTGTCAGGGAAATGGATAGACCTGGAGAACATTATGTTAAGTGAGATTAGCCAGTCACAAAATGTGAAGGGTTATATGGTTTTTCTTCATATGCAAAAGTGAGGTAGTAATTGGGATACAAGATGGACTTTAGATAATGAAGGAGACTTACCAATGAAGTGACAGAAGTGATCTAGGGGTAAGGGAGAATTAATGAAGGAAACACACTGACTTTATATTTATTTGTGAGACTATCAATGTTACTTTCAGTATCATATCTGGAGAAGGGAAATGAGTGGAAAGGGAGCCAAGGGAAGCTCACCAAGTGTTGTGTGAAAGTATGCAACTATTTTTTATTGGTGTATTGTATTCATACACACAATGGAGTGCAAGATGATAGAGGCATACATGCACACATCACTTTGGCCCTTACCCAATTCCCACCCCATTCCTTACTCCCTCCCTCCTTCAAAACCGGACACAGCTACTTAGTGAGGCTCTCATCAACTTAGTGAGACCCTGTTTCCAAAAAAAAAAGATTATATATATATATATGGAGAGAGGGGGAGTTGGGGTGCTGGAGGTAGAAAGCCCCTGAGCTCCACCTCCAGTACCACAAAAAAGAAAAATTTTACATATTTTCTGCCTTGGGTATGGGTTAGCTAAGCATTATTTCCAGTTATATTGCATCTGCTCAGTTCAGTGTCTCTGCATGAGTTGCACTTGAATTTTTCTCAGAACTTACACTCAGTTTCCTAAACACCAACACCAACTCTACACATGACCTCTACAATATACTCTGCCAAACACTTGGCACTTGGAGAATCACTGTAGAATATTCATTTTAACATATTATATGACAAGGGAATATACAGACAAGGTAAACTACTCTAAACATGCCATATCATGGTCACCTGCACTAACCAAAGAGCAATAATTAAAATGTTTCAATTAAGTAATAAATTATATATATTGATGGTTAAAGCTTTGGGCTTGGCAAATATCAATGGAAAAGTGCCCATTTGGACAGAGAGAAAGAGAGAGAGAGAAGTACTTAAGATTGAAACCAGAAGCATTCTACCTCTGAGCTACATTCCTAGCCCTATTTTAATTATTTTTTATTTTTTTGAAACAGGGTCTCACTAAGTTGTGGAAGGCCTTGCTAAATTTCTGAGGCTGGCCTCAAACCTGTGATTCTTCTGACTCAAACTACCAAGTACTGGAAATACAGGTGTTCACCACCATTTGGCCAACTGTAAGTATAAGAAGTTATTCAGTGTATGATAACTCCTACTTTCAGAGCCTTTAGAATGAAGACAAAGGGATGGTATCAACATCAAGAAAGTGTCCTGGAACTTCTATGATTCTTCTATCTACTGTATGTCACCACTGAATAAAGTCTGGTCCACACTGAGGCTTAGTCCTATGTAATGAATAAAACAAAGTTTGACTGTGTCAGACCACAAACCACCAGAAGAAAATTACCTTTTCCCCCAGCAGGAAAAAGAGATTCTGTAGGCAGATTTGTTACTGTTGATGAGAATGAAGGGGCTAAAAGTGGGGAAACAAATATCTACAAATGCAACAATGCTTATCACCCACATCCTTGCACTATTAAATAGTGCTATACAGATTAACAGGAAGGAAGAGGCTGAGTAGGTAGAGACAAAGGTGCACACCAGGATCAGGATGGTCTGGGTGGCTCTGACTTCAGGGGAGACTCCAGGTGAGTGGGGGGCACTGTGAAGATACTCTACTTGCCTCTTGTGCCTGAGGAGGGTGCTCACCATGAACACATTAGCCCAGGCCATGAGACCCAAACACAAAACATCAATGAAGCAGAACATCAGAAAATGCAACGGAGTTTCGATGGTTCCAGAAACAAATGCTGAGCAGTACCCAAGGTTGAATGCATTCGTGGCATTTCTGCTGTGATGAAGACCAGTCACTCTCATGACAACTCTGGTGTTTAGAAGGAGATGGAAAAGCCAGGAGATTAAACAGGAGGGACCAACATACTTGGAGGCTCTGTGTTTAAGCTTCATCCACCTGGTGTTACTGGGGCTGATTGAGATTGCTTGGAAGCAGCTGAGCAGGCTTGTGGTTTGCATGGAAGTACCCCTTGCCACACGGTGAAGGTAGACAATAAATTTACATGCAGTATCATCCAAGAGATATTGCAACCCAAATTCCATCATTATCTGAGGAATTCCTCTTGAGATCCGAACTAAAGAGTTTGCTAACATCAAGTGCTTCATAATCAGGTCTCTGAGCATCAAACTCTTTCCAGTCAAAACAGAGAAGAAATAATAAAATAGAAATGATGAATTTCCCAGGATTCCCACTGCAGTATAAAAGAAGAAGAAAATTCCCACTGTCAGATTCTCAGGAATCATTCTTCTTCTATCTATAAAGAAAAGTTTAAGCTGTACATGGTGGTGCACAGTTGTAATCCCAATACTTGAGAGGCTGAGACAGGAGTATCACAAGTTTGCTGACAGCCTTAGCTACTTGGCTCTCTACAACTTAGTGAGACCAGTTTCAAAATAAACAATAAAACTGAGGGTATAGCTAGGAGAAATAATACTCCTTAGTGCTGTAAAAAATAAATAATTAAATAAATAATAAATAAATAGAAAATTTTATTAGAGTGAACAAACCCAGAAGAGAAAATTTATGAGTATGTATTATGTTTGTTAAAGTAGATTAACTCAAATATTCATTACTTCATCATCTGTACAGAGCTTTTCAAAAGATAAATGTCTTCTAAATTTTTCTTTTATATCAAAAATATATTGTGTAGATTTTGAAAATACATAATACATATGTATGTAATAAAGTTTAATGACGGAGACACTGACATTGTCAAATTTTAAACTTCTTTACATTAATCAAAACTTTTATATATTCAATGCATGGTTTATTGCTGCATCTGTTTTATAGCCTCTTTTTAAATGAAAAGATTACTGTCACCATGACATTTTTATTAGTAATAGTGAGGCCAAATATCACAAGTATAATATGAATAAACAGAATACAGAATGCCTTAATGATCCTTTTATAAGAGTTAATTCAAGATGGATTAAAGACTTGGAAATTAGAACAGAGACCTTGAGGCTCCTTGAAGAGGGCATAGGTCCAACACTACAACAAATAAGCACAGATTAAAAAAAAATTTGTCAACAAGACCCCAACGGCACAAGAAACTAGAAGGCAAATCAATATGTGGGACTGCATGAAACTGAAGAGATTCTGTACAGCAAAGGAAACTATCAAGAACCTCAACCAAGAGCCAACAGAATGAAAGATTTTTGCCAACTGCTCCTTTGATCGAGTACTAATATCTAGAAAATACAGAAAACTCAAGAAACTCAGCACTAAGAAAACAAATAACAAAATACATTAAAGGAGCATTTGAATTTTGAAACTGAAAATTTTCTCATTATCCTTGATAGATGAAATAATTTAGGCCTTCCTTAAATTACTTTCTTTACTGTAGTGTAGAAATATTTCCACTTCTCCAGACCGCTACTGTTTGTTTGCAGAGCCACAAAAGCAAGTCCTACTAGGGCCATAGAGCAACATTAATCATATTTTACATAATGAGATTTAGAGTTTCTCCCTGAATTGAGAACCTCACATCTCCTGTGTATCTTGCCATCATTTGTACAGTTCATTGTAATGTTCATATATCTCTACATATGGAGAGACAATATAAAGTGTTAAGAAGAGAGATGGAGCACCAATAAGAAAAAAATACTCCATAAATGAATTACAAAGATATTCACAACCATATCAACACTAGCATCACCACCACATGTGATGTTAAAATAGAGACAGAGAGCAATAAAAGAAAAGAGAGAGAGTGTGTCTAACATCTGGAACACTCTCTTAAGTTGCAGCGAGTCATCATCTTGCCATGAATAAATCTATGACAGGAGGTTTCCAAGTTTAGGAAGTGACTCCTTTAACTTCTCATTCTCCTGTTTTTCAATATAGAATTTTAGGAGAGGGCCACACACTTCCCTCTGTGAGAAGGGGTGATTTTAGGATAGGGCCACACACAAAAATCTTCTGTGGTAAACTGTGACCAAGGATTATGAAAATAATGAGCAAACACCTTGGTAGAGCAGCAAACAATGACAGCACACTTAGAGAGGGAAGGAAAGAAAGAAAATGGAGAAGAAAGTGAAGGAGCAAGAAAATTATTAATCATGTCAGACTACTGATGAAAATAGGGTGTGGTACAGTTATATAAAATGAGAAACATCTAGTGATATGGATGTGTTTTTAACATGGAAAGCAAAATTAATCATATTTTCTGATAAAATTATACTTAAAGCCAATGGTATCTTCAGTTGTTAGAAAATAAGCATGTTATAAAAATGAATGGGGAGTGATGAACTAAAAAAAGAAATGCTAAAACCTAGACTCAATAAATCAAGATTCTTAGATATTTATGAGTCATCAATAACTTTGGGGAAAGAACTGACACAACTGGAACTACGAGATAGACAACATTATTTTTTCCTTTTTTAGGGAAAGACCTCAAAGGAGACTAATCATAACAGAATGTTGATTAGGATTTGCTTCATTAAGTGAAAAATACTGTCTCTATTTTGCAACAGCACTATTGGAAGCAAAGTAGATTCACAGAAAAGGAAATGTCTTTAAAGAGAGAAACTCTAGGAATACCCACTGCAATGTTCCATGTTCAGTGTTCCTCAGATGAGCCCAGGCCTTGTCATCTCTGAGTCTGGCACATCCCCTCCCAGGTTACTTAATGTCAGGATGACCTGCGAGGTTCCACTGCTGCACAGAATAAAAGCAAGACTGTGTCTTGGGGGTTAGAAAATGGGACCTGGAACACCCTTTCTTTCTAGAATGCTAGGTGTATGTCTTAAAACTCTTTGGATTCAGAGTTCAATCTTGATTCTGATTATCTGTGCCTTGCTGTCAAAGGGAAAGATACTCACCTGTGGACCATGGGATTCAAGACTGTGAACCAGCTAGAAGTCATATATGTCCTGTGATTGGGATGAAACACTGAGCCCTAATTCACAAGTTTATTATTCCCTGGTCCCCAGCCCACTAGATTGCAACTTTGAAGTCAACTCTAGATCTGTGACAGCATCTACATGGGGAACTGAGTGTAACTTTTAATTACCTTTGCCCTAATTATCTGTCAATAAACACAATTACAATTTTTATGAGCAAATCCAGAGGAGCAATTAGGAATTTGGGAAAGAAAACTTTTCTGAGTCACTGGAGTCCACAAAATATCAAGGGAGGGGCACAAGACTGGAATATATTTCCTTGAAACAGTAAATAACCAATAGACATATGAAAAGATACTCATCATCACCAATCATTAGTGGAATGAAAATCAAATAACAGTGAGCTGTTGCTCCATTTGGAATGGGTACTGACTAAAACAAATAGAAGTGCTGGAGAGGACATAGAGGAACTAGAACCTTGTGCAAAATAATGGGAGTGTCACCTGGTTCAGAGTCCATGGAACACAATACAGAAATTTTTTGCTGTACTGTGGATGGAACCCAGGGGCATTCAACCTCTAAGCTATACCTCCCAACTTTATTTTTATTTTTTATTTTGAGACAGAGTCTCACTGAGTTGCAAAAGGCCTCACTAAGTAGATAAGGCTCTCATGAATTGTGATCCTCCTGTCTCAGCCTCCCAAATGCTGGGGTTATTGTAAGATGGGCATGGTCACCATGCCCACCTTAAAATATAGAAATTTAACAATATTTTTTCATTTATTGATGCATTGCTTCATACATAATTATGAGGGACAGGATGGTAGAGGCACACATGCACACATCACTCATTTATCCCTTCCCTAATATCCATCCATTTCCTCCTCTCTCCCTCCTTCTTGTGTTCAGCCCAGTGACTGACTTTGATATGTATGTGAATGTACATCATGTGCATTAGGCTGCTTCTCTCTTTCTCCCTCCCATCCCTCCAGTTAAGTAGCCTTCTTTATTCATCTAAGGTTTCTTCTTCGTTGTCTAGAGTCCCTCCTATGTCCCATTTTCTCCCTAAATTTTACATATTAAGAAGACTTTCTGACTTTTCATTTTGTGTGACTGACTAATCTCACTTAGTATAGTGTTCTCCAGTTCCATCCAATTCTTTACAAATAACATAATTGTGTTCTTCATTATGGCTGAGTAAAATTCCATTATATTCCATAGTTTGCAATCCATTCATCTGTTGATGGACATCTTGACTGGTTCCATGGTTTGGCAATTGTGAATTGTGCTGCTATAAAAATACATATACATACATTAGTTTGGTGTTTGGTTTCCATTGTTTTGGGTAGATACCCAGAAGTGGTATTGCTGGATCATATGGTAAATTCATTCCCATTTTCTGAGAACGCTCCATACAGTTTTCCAAAGTGGTTGCATTAGAATTCCCACTTCTCCACATCCTCAAGAGAATTTGTTGTGTTTTGAATGAATGCCATTTTAGTTGGAGTTAGGTGAGATCTCAGAGTAGTTTTGATTTGCATCTCACTGATTGCCAATGATGATGAGCATTTTTTCATGCATTTATTGGCCATTTGAACTTCTTCTTTCATGAAATGTCTATATAGTATGCTTGAGCATCTTTTTGTTGGGTTATTTTTTTTCTTAGTGCTAAGTTCCTTGGGTACTCTGTATGTTCTAGATATTAATCCTCTGTCTGAGAAGTAGATGGCAAAAATCTTACCTTATTCTGTTGGCTCTTGGTTGAGATTATTGATAGTTTATGTTGCTGTACAGAACCTCT
The DNA here is from genome assembly GCF_963383645.1 of Muscardinus avellanarius. Lineage (NCBI taxonomy): Eukaryota > Metazoa > Chordata > Mammalia > Rodentia > Gliridae > Muscardinus > Muscardinus avellanarius. The sequence continues at coordinate 68,735,596 of NC_137796.1, forward strand.
TCAGTTTAATCCAATCCCACATATTTCACTGGCTTTAAGTTTCTTGTGCATTTGGGGTCTTGAAAGTTATTTCCCATGCCTAGGTGTTGCAGTGTTGGATCTATGCTCTCTTCAAGGAACCTCAAGTTCACTAGTCTACAACTTGCAGCCAAAAATTTTCAACCCAGCAAAATTATCTCTAAAATTAGATGGGGGAAATAAAACCACATAAACATGAGACTGAACACTATACTTCTAAATGAAGAATGGGTCATAGAAGAAGTAAAGGGTGAAATCAAAAAATTTCTATAAACAAAAATAGAGATACAACATTATCAAACTTCTGGGACACATTGAAGGCAGTATTAAGAAGAAAAATTATAGTACTGAGTGCTCACATAAGAAAAAACAGAAAATCATCAAATAAATAACTTAATGACACACCTCAAAGTCCTTTAAAAACAGGAACAATTGAAACCCAAAGCCAGCAGATGATGGGAAATTATTAAAATTAGAGCAGAAATTAATGAAATAGAGAATAAAAAAAACAATATAGAAAATCAAAAAAACCAAAAGCTGGTTTCTTGAAAAAATTAACAAGACTGATAAACCACTAGCCAACCTAACTAAAAAAAAATAGAGAATCAACCAAAATTATGAAGATAAGAGATTAAAATGGAGACATTACTACTGAAATCCAGAGGATTATCAGAAACTACTTTGAAAAACTATACTCCAACAAAATGGAAAATCTGGAGGAAATCGACAACTTCCTAGATAAATATAACCTTCCTAAACTGAGTCAAGAAAATATAGAACACTTAAACCAACCAATAACAATCAAAGAGATTGAAACAGCAATAAAGAGCTTACCATCACAGAAAAGCCCAGGACCAGATGGTTTCCCAAGTGAATTCTATAAAACCTTTATAGAAGAGCTAACCCCAATACTACTCAAACTATTTCACGAAATAGAAAAAACCGGGACTCTCCCAAATACATTCTATGAAGCCAACATCACACTAATACCCAAACTGAATAAAGACAGTTCAAGGAAGGAAAACTACAGGCCTATATCTCTGATGAACTTGGATGCAAAACTGTTAAACAAAATACTAGCAACACGCATTCAGAACCACATCAAGAAAATCATACACCATGACCAGGTAGGGTTCATCCCAGGGATGCAAGGCTGGTTCAATATATGAAAATCAATCCATGTAATTCATCATATAAACAGAATCAAAGACAAAAACCACATGATCATCTCAATAGACGCTGAAAAAGCATTTGATAAAATTCAACATCCATTTATGACAAAAAAAAAAATCACTGCAGAGAATTGGAATAGAAGAAACATTTCTCAACATTATTAAGGCAATCTAAAATAAGCCCACTGCCAACATCATATTAAATGGGGAAAAACTTCAAGAATTCCCCCTAAAAACTGGAACAAGACAAGGATGTCCACTATCACCACTTCTCTTCAATATAGTACTAGAGACTCTAGCCAGAGCAATAAGGCAAGAAAAGGAAATCAAAGGAGTACAAATAGGAAAAGAAGAACTCAAGCTTTCACTATTTGCAGATGACATGATACTATATTTAGAAAACCCAACAAACTCAACCAAGAGGCTTAAATAACCGATCAACAAATTGAGCAAAGTATCTGGATACAAAATCAATCTTAAAAAATCAGAAGCTTGCCGGGAGTGGTGGCGCACGCTTGTAATCCCCGCACTTGGGAGGTTGAGACAGGAGGATCGCACGGGTTCAAAGCCAACCTCAGCTACTTAATGAGGCTTTCAGCAACTTAGCGAGACCCTGTTTCCAAATAAAATATTTAAAAGATCTGGGAGTATAGCCCGGAGGTAGAAAGCCTTTGGGTTCCACCCCTAGTACCATCAAAAAAAAAAAATCAGAAGCTTTCCTGTACAACAACCATAAATCCACTGAAAAAGAAATTCAGAAAACACTTCCACTCAGGATCTCCCACAAAAAAATAAAATACTTAGGAATAAACTTATCCAAGGAGGTAAAAGATCTCTGCAAAGGAAATTATAAAACATTGAAAAAAGTAATCGAAGATCTTAGAAGATGGAAAGATCTTTCATATTCATGGATTGGCAGAATATTAAAATGGCCATCCTTCCAAACATGATCTACATATTCAATGCAATGCCCATTAAACTACCAAGATCATTCCTCACAGACATAGAAAAATCAGCCTGTAAGCCGGGCGTGGTGTCACACGCTTGTAATCCCCGCATTTAGGAGGCTGAGACAGGAGGATCACACGGGTTCAAAGCCAGCCTCAGCTACTTAGTGAGGCTTTCAGCAACTTAGTGAGACCCTGTTTCCAAATAAAAATATTAAAAAGGTCTGGGAGTATATCCCGGAGGTAGAAAGCCTCTGGGTTCCACCCCCTGTACCACCAAAAAAAAAAAAAAAAAAAAAATCAACCTGTAAATTCATTTGGAACAACAAAAAAAACCCATAATAGCCAAAGTAGTTCTCAGCAACAAAAAACATGCAGGAGGAAGCACAATACCTGACTTTAAACTATACTACAATGCCATTGTAATAAAATTTAAAAAGAGCATGGTACTGGCACAAAAACAGACACATAGACCAATGGAGCAGAATAGAAGACCCAGAAACAAGTCCACACACTTTCAGTCAATTGATTTTTGACAAAGGGGCCAAAAACATACACTGGAAAAAAGCTTGTTCAACAAATGGTGTTGGAAAACCTGGTTAACCATATGCAGAAAAATTGGAAATTAATCCCACTTTCTCACCCTGCACAAGAGTCAATTCAAGATGCATCAAAGATTTCAAAATTAAAACAAAGACCTTGAAGCTCCTTGAAGTGGGCATAGGTCCAACACTGCAACACACAGACACAGATAAACACTTTCTCAACAAGATACCAAAGGCACAACAAACTAAAAGGCAAATCAATGAGTGAGACTGCATGAAACTGAAAAGCTTCTGTTCAGCAAAGGAAGCTGTCAAGAGCCTCAACCAAGAGCCAACAGAATGGGAGAAGATTTTCACCACCTACACCTCTGATAGAGGACTAATATCTAGAATATACAGAGAACTCAAGAAACTCAACACTAAACAACAAATAATCCAATCAAAAAATGGGTAAGTTAACTACATAGACCACAAAAGAAATGCAAATGGCCAACCGAGCATCGACTTGTCTGAATTACCCCAATGCCTCCACGTCCACCTCATCCCATTCATCCATAAGAATCCCTGGCCATTCTCTCTCTCACCCACTCCAGGGACACTTCTCCCACAACCTGTATTGACACTGACCTCCCACAGCAGGGTCCCAAGCATGAAATCCAGTGCCTAGCCCCATCATCCTGCCATTCTTTGGCAACAACTATTATTACAACCATGACAAGACTTCCTATTTATGTGGTCCACAGCTCCACCCTGGTTCACACACCATCCACTACTTTTGGATACGTCTCCATTGTGAAGTACTCACATCTTCAGATGGTTCCGAATGCCCATGAACTGTTCTCAGGAATTTCTCATACTGCTACAGGACAGCAGTAAAATTCCTGGAACCCCCCCCCCATGGAAATTTCTCCTACTCTGGCACCTCGCCACCAAGGTTGGCAGAACTTCCAATTCTTCCAGCAGCCAAAATCAAGCATTCAAGTTACCTATGACTCATATACCCCACCCCCAACCTCAAAATCATAACATTTAGACGGCCCTACTCTAATAATTGACCCAGAATCTAACCACTCTTCTGCCTCCAACGCCATCATACTAGCCCAGACAATATCACATTCATCTAAACAATATATTTCCAAACGTAATAGCTTACTACCCCCTTAAAGAAAAATTAATCAGCTCTTCCTACCCCTTGAGCTTCCACTGCCCCTGCCCCCAATTCAACTGAGTGCCCCAAAGTCTTTAACTGCATCAGAAAAGGTTAAAACGACCGTTATGAGGACTCCGGAAGTCCCGCCTCCACGCCAGTGTACGCACGGGGACGTCAGTGTCTTAGACTCCGCTCATTGGCTGACTGGACTCCACCACTGACCACTGCTTGGATACCTAGGTGACCATATTAGGCCTCACAAATAATGATGACACGGTGGTCATGACTCTTCTTTAGGCATAAAGGGAGAGTGTTAGGGACAAGATAGTCTGGGAGGTGTCAGGCTTTCAGAGGAAGCAGGGGAATGAGATGGATCGGCAACAAAGGACTGATCAAAGGATGAGAAGTTGACACTCAGGCCCAGATAAAACTTATCTGCCACTCTGGACTCTCCAGGAATTTGTGATGACATTGCTGGGACATAGGGTGTTTTCATTCAGCCTGGAGGATGAGGCGAGGTGCATATGTGGTTGGTAATCTGAAAGTCAGTAGCCCTCAAGTGGAACTGGGTTTCTTTTACCTTATTTCCTTTCCTTTCTTTTACTTCTTTTCTCCTTTTTTATTTTCTTTCTTCCATGTGTGTTATGTGTGTGTGGTGCTGGGAATGGAACCCAGGGGTATTCTACCTCCAAGTATACACCCAGGCCTATTTTATTTTTTATTGTGAAACAGGGTCTCACTCTGTTTCAGAGGGCCTGCCTAATTTGCTGAAGCTGGTCTTGATCCTGCACTCCTCCTGTCTCAGCCTCCCCACTCCTGGGATTACAATCTTTATCTTAGTTCACTTGGTAGATCTGTGTTTGTGAGGACTGTAGTGTGTATACTTCTCTCTCCTCTTCGTGAATAGCCTCAGCATCTCCTACCCTCATGCCTGGCATGGCAGGGCCCAGGGTCTGTATGTTTTCAGTCACCCTCATAGAGCTCACATCATTTTTCCTCTCCCTAGCCAGGTGGCTCTCTGTGGGCTGATTTTTGCTGAGCTGTGCTGGCCAGTGCTGCTTATGTACCTGCCATGGCCTTCCCTTAGTACATGTATCATCCAGAGCAGTGTAGTTGCTCATTGAGGTGGAGTGGACATCCCCCACTGGGTTACAGGGTAGATATGTATGAACTCAGAGCTTGGCCCTGAGGAAGGGCACCTGGGGGAGGACATGGTGACAAAGCTCGGTTCAAATTATACCAGAAGCCCAGGCTCTTTGATAATTTTGGTACCAATAAGAGTGGCACCCATAGCCAGGTGTGGTGGTACATGCCTATAATCCCAGTAATTGGGAGGCTGAGACAGGAGGATCAAGGGTTCGCAGACAGCCTCAGCTACTTAGTGAAGAGCTCTGCAACTCAGTGAGACATTGTTTCAAAATAAGGAATAAATAAAATGGGCTTGGGGTATAGCTCAGAGGTAGAATGCCCTGGGTTCAATCCCCAGTAGAGAGAGAGAGAGAGAGAGAGAGAGAGAGAGAGAGAGAGAGAGAGAGAGCGCCACACCTCATCATTGGCCTTACTTCCCATTCTGTACATTTAGTCCACTTGTCCATTGTATTTCTTATTACTTCTACTCTTTCACCCTGGGTTAAATCTTAACATCTCTGGGCCCATGTCTCACTTATTTTCCCCACTCCTCTATCTGCAGGGCACTCTAACATAAACATTTACATATTTTGGGGTTGTTTGTTTTATACCCTTTTTGGTGCCATTATAATCTCACATCATAATGCACTTCATAGTGATAGTGACATACATCATACATGCACACTGCATTTGGAGGGCTTTCCTCTGGCTCCCTCCTCACTCCCTCCCTTCCCCATACACAGTATTGAGATTGGCATTGGTATTCTCACATACGTACACAATGCTGATGAAAGTGGTTCCTTCACTGATCCTCCCACCCCCCTTCCCCTAGACTATCTCCCTGGCCTCACTGGAGTTTCTCCTCAATTATCTGAAGTTCCTCTGGTATCCCAATTTCTCCCTAGCTTCCAAATATGAGGGGAAAAAATGTGACCACCTCATTTTCTGTGACTGGCTAATCTCACTTAACATAATGTTCTCTAGATCCATTCATTTTCCTGCTAGTGACATAATTTTGTGGTTCTTTATTGCTGAGTAGAATTCCATTGTGTGTATGTCCCATAATTTTGTAATCCATTCATGTGTTGATGGACACCTAGGTTGGTTCCATTATTTGGCCATTGCTAATGATGCTTCTATAAGCATGGATATGCATATATTGCTATAATTTTTTATTCACTCTTGGGGAAAATACTCAGGAGTGGTATAGCTGGAAGCATCTACATATTTTGTTATGCTAAGTGCACATATTCTTAAGCAGCCGGGAACACTAGTTGCTCTGTTACAATTGTATTTCTTTGGGCCTGAACGGAGTGTCTACACAGCCCTCATATGTCACCAGGAGTGTCTACACAGCCCTCATATGTCACCAGCAAACAAGATCCTATTGAAAGTGATTTGCAGAGGAGCAAGCTATAGTCCTGTCCCTCTCCATGTTGTTATCTGCACCTATTATCTTTAGTTTTATGAGGCCTTCCCCATTCTGTGACCATCAGGGGTCCAGTTTGGCTAAGCAGTGTCATTCTCAACCCCACCCCCTTTCCCTGCAAACAATACCATATGCTTGCTCTTGGATGCATTACACACATTTATAATAGAGCTGTCTCTGCTACGGTGTCATTCTTCTACAGTATCACTTCATTATTTCTGTTTTCAGGTTGTTGGTGTGGAACTACAGAATGAGGAGGCATTTCCTGAGCACACTGTTTCAGTAGAGGTAGAGTCACAGATTGGGACTCCCATCTCCCCAGAAGGCCAACCCCTGAGATTTGTGCCCCAATCTTCAAAGGTACTCTTCAGCTGGATGTGTTGGCACATGCTTGTAATCACTGTTCATGGGAGGCTGAGACAGGAGGATTACAGATTCACACCTAGCCTCAGCTACTTAGGCCCTCCACAACCTAGTGAGACCCTGTTCCAATTAAAGAGTAAAAAATAGGGCTGGAGATGTAGCTCAAACATCGCATTCCCCTGAGTTCAATACCCAGTACCACAAAAAAAGGCATTCTTCACTTGGCTGAGCAGAAAATATACATATGTTGGGCACTTGAGAAACAATTCTGTTTCAGTTTGAATCTTGAGCACCAGAAGCAACACACTGTAGAGAAGCCCTTCAGAAGTGAGATGGGAAGAACTCCATTTGTGAAGAGCCACAAATTCCACGAATCAAGAAAGGCCTTCATCTGCTGGGAGGCTGGAAATGACTTCCGGACCAGCTTGGGATTTCTCCATCAGCAGACCTCTTCCCAAGGAGAAGTCAAATAGTGAAACCCAGTGTGGGGCTGCTTCTCAGAGGGGAAAAGCTCACCTGGGGAGAATGCAACAAAGCCTTTAGTAACTCAGACTCACTTGTTCAGCTTCAGAGAGCCTTTGCTAAAGAAAATGTCACATGTGCAAAAAGTATGGGAAACCCTTTACCTGTAGCTCTTCCCTCATTATACAACAGAAAGTGCTTATGAGAGAAAAGCCTTATAAGTGTAAGGAATGTTGCAGGTTCTTTATTCAAATCTTCAATCTCTTTCAGTACTGGAGAGTTTATACTGGCAAAAGGCCTTACAAGTTCAGTGAATGCAGGAAGTTCTTTAGCCAGAGCTGTAATTTCAATAATCATTGGAAAGTTCGCAGTGGAGAAAACCCTCTTGAGTGCACCAAATGTGGGAAATATTTTAGCCAAAGGTCTAACCTCACCCAACATGACAAAATTCACACTGGAACAAAGCCTTATCACTGCACTGAATGGAAGAGGTCCTTTAACCAGAAGCGCAAGCTTATTCTACACTTGAGAATTCGTATTAGAGAAAGACCTTATGAGTGCAGCGAATGTGAAAAATGCTTTCTCCAGAGATCTGCACCCCTTAAGCAGCAGAGTTCACAGTGTATAAAGGCCTTATGAGTGTCACCGTTGCGGGAAATAGGTTTGACAAAAGCTTTGACCTCACTCAACAGCAGAGAGTTCACACTAGATCGGGACCCTATATGTTGAATATGAGAAAACCATTGGAAAATCCATTTCCTTCTGCAATATACCACACAGTTTGCAGAGGAAAAGGTAACCTAGATGTCCTGGCAACATGTTGTTTTCTTGTTCAAAATAAAGGCACTGGAGGAGAAACCTAATGGAGGGCCATCTGCCTGAATTGAGCTTCATTCACTCACACATCCACATGAATTCCAGGTGTGTAGGGAGCTTAAAGGTATGTGTTGCACTAGTAAACCTGCCCACAGTCTTCGTTGGGTCTTTATCACTTTGCATATTGTAGTCAAAGTCATGTGACCTCCACCACCTGCCAGGCAACCACAATGTGTGGTACTCACTCCCATCTGCTTAGGGACGTAAACCATGCTCTTCATTCAAGAATTCATGAGGAGACTGAGCACTTGCTCCCTCCTTCCTTGCTAGTGAGGTAGGGACTTGATATGACTCGTTTTTTAGCCCATAAGATGTGGTCAGAGTTCTGCTTGTGAACTAAAAAGATGTATGACTGGGACATGCCTGTAATCTCACTACTTGAGAGACTGAGACAGGAGGATTGCAGATTTGATGACAGTCTCAGCAATTAGTGAGACTCTCATCAACCTAGCAAGATCCTGTTTCAAAATTAAAAATAAGAGCCAGGCAGGGTTGTGCATGCTTGTAATCCCAGTTCTTGGAAGGCTGAGACAGGAGGATCACAGGTTCAAAGCCAGCCTCGACAACTTAACAAGGTCCTCTGCAACTTAGTGAGACCTTGTTCCCAAATAAGAAATAAAATCATTCTGGGGGTTTAGCTCAGAGGTAAAATGTTCTAGGTTCAGCCACCAGGACCACAAAAAGATATAAATAAAAATATAAATATAAATATAAGGATGATGGTGTACCTCAGAGGTAGAATCCCTCTGGGTTCAATCCTCAGTACCACAAAAAAAAGTATGACATTTTTTTAAGGATATCATGGGCCTTACATAACCAGTGATGGAATTTTCCACCCTTCACCTCACCAATTCAAGAAAACCTGCTTATCTGTGCTCTGTTTTGTGTGACAGTAAATGCCTTACTTTTTAAGCTGCCTTTAATCTTGAGAACCATGTTCTCTTTATGGGGTGGTTTGAGAACAGTAGATTTCACTGTGAACAAAGAAAAAGGTTTTGTGGGCATCCCATGGCAGAAAAATAGTTCTGTTTGGTCTTGATTTGCATTTCTTTCAAGGAAAAATATTTTCCTCCAAGAAGAGCTTTGTGGACCTAACTTGTAACTCAGATGTCATGGTATTTTGTGGCTTCTGAGCTTACCCTGAGGGGGCAGTTGCAACAATGTCCAGTACTATGGAAACAACAGGAAACTCTTGTTCATGGGTAACACTGTGTAATGCATATGAGAGGACTCTCTTCCCTTAGTGCTAAAAGAGCTATATTCCTGTTCAGAAATCTGTAAAATAGTATCAGTGGTCATAATAATAGGGTCTAGGGAAGAGGGGTTAAAACTGTTACAGGAGCACTGGGTTCATAGGTAGTAGGTGAGACCCTGAGGAACTAGTTGAATTGTGCTTCTTTTGTAAAGGTATTGTCGATGTTTCTTTTTCTGTGGCTGTGAATAATGAGCAGTGTTAAAAACTAAAATTTAGTAGACTTTGACCAAAGTGATTCGTAAGTTGGGTAGTCCTCAACACCGAAAGAAGTTTTAACAGCAGGTACCAAAACTCCTAGGACCTCCAAGACTGTAGCTGAAGTCCTCTGTCAGACAGACTAACCAAATGTTCTTGTGGAATTTTCAGGCTCTGAGTTGCTCCCCTAGACCATGGCTGAGCAGGAACAAAAAAATGAGGATAGCAAGGGGGTCTCTCAGTTCACTATGTGAGAATAACCTTTATGAACCATCCAGGATTCCTGTTGACTGAGGTGGGCCCTCATCTATATTTGCATCTACCTGGGAAATTACAGGAGGTGTGGGAATCAATCAAGAATTGACAAGCTTTACTTTCTGAAAACAGTAAGAAATCCATATTTTTTAAAAGCTACTCAGCACTCTGTATTGTGGGTTACCTATCCATGGATGTAACCAATTACAGGTGAAAATATTCAGGAAAGAATGTTACACACATGAACAAAAGGTTTTTCCTAGTTATTATGCCCTAAATGATACGATTATTTTAAAAATTTGCCGTGTATTGGGCATTCGTGTACATTTATAATGTACAGGAGGGTATGCATAGGTTATATACAAATACTGTGCTATTTTATAAAAGGGACATGGATCTTCGCATCCACATGGGTGATTCTGGGACACATCCCATAAATACCAAGGGACAGCTGGAATTGTAAAAGCTTTATTAAGGTATAGTTGACAAACAGTAAAGTGCATGTACTAAAGAGCACAATTTGAAGAGTTGACATTCTCATAAAACTATGAAAACAATCATACTGAATGTAACTAGTCTCTTTTCATGCTATTCCATGAACACTCACCTGGCCATAAACACCTGGATCATTAACACTCAACTGAACCACTGGAGCAGCCACCTCCTGGTCTTGCCACCACTTCCCTCACACCCACAGTCTGTTCTCCATGCTCAGCCACAGGGGGCAGGTGACTCCAGCAGGGCTCCGTGAACTCAGGCCGCCCTGTACCTCTGTGCAGCACTGGAGCCAGCCGACCTTGGGATGTCTGTGTGACCTCTGAGCCTTAGACCTGGTCTTACCAGCTGTATAAACTTGGGCCATGACTCAATCTCCCTAAGCCTCAACACTGTCATCCCATTTTAACCTGTTCTTTCTTTAGATGGTTTTCAGAAAACTAAAAGTCTAAACCAGGAAATAGGGGGTCAGGGTGGTTCAGTGGTAGAACACATGCTTAACAAATTTATGCCAGACCATGTTTCTCTTCTGTATACAACCTTCCAGGGCTCCCAGGACTGTCCGAATAAAGAGACAACTCAACCTGGCAATCCAGGAGTGGTGCTGCCTCTCGTGAAATATTTCATACAGATACAAGATGGACCCTTGGTTTCCTGAATCCTCCCAGCTCAGTCATACCTCCAAGCCCTTGCACATTGCCAATCCCTCTGCCTGTAACTCCCAGAGCCCATTTCTCTGGACATCAAAAGTAGATACTGAGAGGAGTTTTGCAGGTTTGAGACCTGCCTGGACAAATTAGCCAGACCCTGTATCAAAATTTAAAGAATTTTAAAGGGCTAGAGTTCATGGGTAGAGTGCCCTTAGTTCAATTTCCAGGACCACAAACACACACCAAAAAAGTGAACATTGAGCACCTCACTGCTCTGGATCCTGAGGCCTAAGCTGCAGGGACCAAGTATGCGCCTCACGTGGGCTTTTGGATTTGGGTGTCTTCAACTGTAGGTTTTATTATACAGGTACAGTGAGGCCAACATATCAAGCAATGACAGATCTTAAGATGAGCACATTACACAAAAGCCAGAGAGAAGTGCCACTGCCATCAAGACGCAGAAGGAGAGGGGTAAAAATGCGGGCAGAATCCTTTATTGGGTTTGATTTCCACCAGAGGGGACGAGAGAGGCTGGGCAGGCAGGCCCAGGACTAACTGATCTAAATAATACCAGGGGTCTGGAGACACCAGGGCTGTTCTCAACTCTACGGTACTTGATTCATGGTGACTGGAGAAAATGGACAGAGGTGCAGGATTGCAAGTGTCTGATGAGACTGGTCCAGGCAGCAGGTCTGGACTAGCAAATCTGCATCCAAAGGGTGGCTCCCAGGCCAGCTGGCCAGCCTCTATAGGAACTAGCACCTCTGGGAAGGACTGTCCCCCAGGGTTAGCAGGCCCAAGAGTGCAGAGCATCAGAAATAGAGAGCGAAAGGGCAAGTGTGACACAGGCCCAGAGCACAAAGCTCTCATCCTGCTCAGGTCGCCTCCACATGGCAGGGGTGATTGATGCTCTCTGACTCTCAGTCTCCAACCTGGTGAACAACTGAAAGAAGACAAGGTGACCCTAAGCCCAAATTTACCCAGTTAGGGTAGATGACTTTACACTATGCCCTGTCCTGCTCACACAGCCATTCTTTCTGCAAAGCAGGCTGCTGGCTGTCATGCAAGCAGGCTATTACCATTACAACAAAGATAAGAACACTGACATTTAAAAGGTCAAAGACACAGCAGGCTGCCCTACATTCTATGTTCTTACAGTAAAGATAAAAGACAAAAAGTTAAAGAAACATAATGCATCTCCTCACGTAGATGCTGACATAGCAGACTCATTGGCACCTGCATTTAGTGGGACCCTGTGTAAGATCAGAGATTTAAGGGGGTGGGGGTGCTCCTCTCAGACACTTTTCCATAGCCCTTCTATGGTATGACTTCCCTTTTCTTCCTCTTTCTATCTGCTGGTAATGAAAAAGAAAACCTACTTAAACATTACAGTTTTCTGGTTCATTATTTCTATATAGGTTGAGGAAAAGGACCCACAGTGACACATCAAAACCCTACCAAAATGACCACCATGCTGCAGCCTCAGGAAGTCCACCCAGAACAACGATGAAGCTCCTCCAGCAAGCGCTCACTGGCTGGCAGGTTGCATTGCATGTAATGGAAAGTATGGGTGTTCTGCTCAGGCACAAGCATCCCCCCAGCCTCTGAGTGCCGAGGTGGTCACAGAGAATCCTACAGATGTTACTTCAGGCTCTGTAGCTCAGCTGTCTCCCTGAGAGTAGAAGTATTTCAGGCACCTCAAAGGCTTTGGGCCCAACCGGAGTCATGGGAGACACTCCCACGGATACCTGAAAATGAACAAGCCTCACATAGCCCGAGTGCTTAGAACCTGTTCTGTGAATTTCAGTATCTGGTTAGGAAGAAGAAAGGACTATAGACCCTGATGTGAGAGAGGGGGTAAAAGAGGGATGTGAGTAATAAAAACAATCTTTTCTACCAAAGTAGCAAATTACATAAGTGTACTCTTCCATTTTATAACTAACTTAGGCATTCATTTTGTAGCTGTAATGTGTCTGTATGTTCCACTCCCTGAGTCTTCCTAAGTGTCAGCCATCTTAGCCCATATGACCTTTAGTTCACCAGGAATCTTCCAGAACATTAAACTGTGTTTCAAACCTGTTCTCTGTCTTAGAAAATAGCCAATAGTGCAGAGCTATGAACCCAAGCCCTCACCAATCAGGGCAAGGGGCAGAATCATGTTAGGGACAAAAACTAAGTAGGGAGTCCACTCTATGTATTTACTTATTAGACTTTTTGTCAGTTGCACTCCCTTCTCTACAGAAGTAAATTGCCTTGCCAAGTTACTTTCAATTTCATAATTCTAAGTGCAGGTATCTATAATTTTCAGCTTTCAGGGACCTGCATCTTATCTTAGTTGCTATGACACTCCAGCACTGGTAGAATGACAGCCAGCTTTTAGAAGACCAGGTCAGCCATAGCTGGAGCTTTTGTCTGACAGCCTAAAGACTGAAAAAATGATTGTATTGTTTTGCCTAAGTATAGTTTATTTTTATTAGCAATTAGTACTGCCCTTATTAGCAATCAATACCAGCTCAATCCCCATCAAGATAAATCTGCTCAAGTTCCTGCTTTCCATTCTTTGGGGCATCATAGAATTGCAGAATTGAATAGTTATTCCATTTTGTTTATTTTTAAGAAGAAGCCAAACATTGGTGTAATTTTTATACCATGTTCACTTTTTGACAGTTCAATAAGCAATTGTTACTGTTTTTATTCAGTACTGAATTCCAAAGTTCTTGCAGATTAGCAAGCACAACATGTAAGTCTACAAATATTGAAAAAATAATTAAATAAATGATGGAATGTAGAATTCAAAGCCCAGAGACCACAGATTGAGCCTTCTTTTTCTTTGCCCAAGAGATGAAGCAGGACCATGAAAAACGAGTGTCACTGAAAATGAACAAAAAGGGACTGAATGTCGGAAACCCAAAAGAGGCCAGCACGGAGAGGTTCACCAGCCAGTGGCTTGGACTCACAATCTGTGTTACGCAAAAGGACAAAATTAAAGTCAGAGTATACCAGAAGACAAACATGCTCACCAGGATCAGGATGGTGCGTGTGGCCCTGGCCTCATGGGAAGGTCTGTGGGCAAGGCTGGGGCTGTGGATGTGTCGGACTCGCTGTTTGTGTCTGTGCAGGACAAGGACCATAGAGCTGCTGGTCCAGGCCATGAGGCCCAAACACATAGCATCAGAAAGGAAGTAAATGACTGCTTTCAGCAAAAATGTCAGTCTCTCAGAAACAGGCGAGAAACAGTATCTATAAACATTTTCCATACTCATGTTTTTGCTCTTCTTCGGGGCAGTTACATTTCTATTAAGATGGACATTAAGCAGAAGGTGTAGAATCCAGCAGAGGAAACAGAAGAAGCTGATAGACTCTGGGGATTCAATTCTGTGCTGCATCCACCCAGAAATAACAGAGCAAATTTTCATGGCCTGAAATCCACTAAGGAGGCAGATGGTGCTGAGGGAAACACCTCTGGCCACTCTGTGTAAAGAGAAGACAAGCCTACACCCAGCCTCACCCAGGAATGATTTCAATCCCAAAGCCGCCATTGTCTGCGGGACCCCTTTAGACAAAAGAGCCAGGTTGTTAGCCACGACAAGCTGGTTAAGAATCAAATCCGTAGGTCTCAACACTTGTGCAGTAAGTAAAGAAAAGTTATAGAAGATAAAGAGTGAAGAATTTCCAAGAATCCCAGCACTAATCTGAGTGAGGAATATGATACCCCAATTTAAGTTAGTGGAAACCAATCCCTCCATTTATGGGAGAATGTGGAGTTTGATAGTATCTGAATCTAAGGAAGCCAGACATAACTTATCGCTCTCATTATATTTAGAAAATGCCTTTTATCACAAAAACCATTATTCCAAGTGCATATGAACATTAAGAACAGATATTTTGTAAATCTACAAGTACCTCTTGCAACATTGTTTGTAACAACAAAGACTGGTTCCTATGCAACCTCAGCGTGAGAGTATGGATGTTTCTAGGCATCCCTCACTGGAGCACAGGAGCAGCTGCAGACAAATGAGGAAGCTTCTTACACAGCAGGAGACACTGCTGTGTACCAAGCAAAGGAAAGAAAAAGAAAGTCTCCAAACGCCATGCGTAGTTAGCTTCATTTGACTAAGATCCAGAGAGAAATAGTATTTTATGTGTATTTCTGTATTTTAAAAATTTAAATAAAGACCTCTGAAAATGGGATGGGCTAGGATGCCCTAAATGCTACAGTGATGTGAGGGGGTACTAGAGTGTGACCCCCTGGTACGATTTTTTTAATTTGAAATAGATTCTCACTAGGTTGCTGAGAGTCTCACTACATTGTTGAGCCTGGTCTCAAAACTGTGACCCTTCTACATACTGGAATTACAAGTATGCATCACTGCACCTGGCTTAGCTTACTTTTTAACTTGGTTTAAGTATATATATATATTTTTTTTTCTTAAATATATATAATGCCAAACTGCTATCAAATATAACTCACAAACTTAAACATGAAATCTTAAAATAACTAATCAACCTAACTTTAGGACTGGAGGTGAAACTCAGTAATAGTGCACTCACCAAGCATGCATGAAGCTCTGGGTTCCACACCCAGCACCATAAAATAATTATAAAACCTCACCTTCAATAAGTGGCATTGGAGAAACTGGTTAACCGTATGTAGAAAAATAGAAATAAACCCCACTTTCTCACTCTGCACAAGAGTCAATTCAAGATAAATCAAAAACCTGGAAATCAGACCAGGGACCTGCAACAAATAGGCACAAGTAAAAACTTTCTCAACAAGACCCCAAAAGCACAATAAATCAAAAGGAGGATCAATACGTGGGACTGCCTTAAACTGAAGAGCATCTGTACAACAAAGGAAACTATAAAGGACTTGGTTGCAACAGAGTGGACAAAAAGGGAGAAGATTTTTGCCAACTACTCCTCCAATAGAGAACTGATATCTAGAATATACAGAGAACTCAAGAAACTCACTACTAAGAAAACAAATAACCCAATCAAAAAATAGCCAAATGAACTAAATAGACACTTCGCAAAAGAAGAAATTCATATGGGTGGATTTCAGCAACTTGGAGCTGTCCCTTTGATCCTCAGGAAGCGTAGACTCCACAGTTGGCTTTCCAGAGGACATCAGTGACCAGGAGGAGGAGAATGGCATTGGCGACAGGAAGCTTCGGGAGAAACTCCAACAGTGTGAGGGCACCATCAAGCAGCTCCACCCGGAAAATCAAGAACTTAAGAGAAAATGGAACATTCTGATTTAGCCAAATGGAATATTGGTAAACAATGCTAGGTTAGGTAGACTTTTATTGCAAATTCTACTTAGGAACAATGCTATTTCAAAGCAGTATTATCAAGAAATAGAGGAATTTATATTGAATTTAGTAAAAGGATTTAAGGAACAGCAGAAAAATGATATGGAAAATACTTCTTTTGATCTTTTGTCCCAGCTATTCAGTATTATATTAGAAGAGCACCATAATGACTCTTGTGCCATTAAAACCAGCAAGGAGCCGGGCGTGGTGGCGCATGCTTGTAATCCCCACACTTGGGAGGTGGAGACAGGAGGATAGAGCAGGTTCAAAGTCAGCCTTGCTGGCTTAAGAGACCCTGTTTTCAAATAAAATATAAAATAGGTCTGGGAGTGTAGCCCGAAGGTAGAAGGGTTCCATCCCCAGTATCACCAAAAAAAAAAAAATTATACACACACACACACACACACACACACACACACACACACACAGTCTGAACTGAATCTATGTCCAGGGCAGAAGACCCAGAAAATAAACTCAGAACCTCTTATGACACAAGAAATGAAAGGAGGCACAAAGACCTCCTTTCAGGGGGTGCGGTTCGTTGGTCGAATGCTCCTGGTTCCATCCTCAGATCCACAAAAAAAAGAGAGCTAAGACTTATAGATGTGAAAATCATTATTATCTTAGAATATAACTAAAAATGAGTGAGGAAAAATTTATTGAAAAAATTTGTTAAATACATGGTTTTAAAATATTTGTACATGCCAGGTGTAGTGGCGCACGCTTATAATCCCCATGCTTGGGAGGCGGAGACGGGAGGATCACGCAGGTTCAAAGCCAGCCGCGCTGGTTTAGGAGACCCTGTTTCCAAATAAAAATATAAAAAATAGGTCTGGAAGTGTAGCCCGGAAGTAGAAGGGTTTCCAGGAACCCCAGTACCACCAAATAATAAAATAAAATATTTGTATAGATAGTTTTAAAATATCAATTTTCTATTACATACCATTTAGATAAACATTCATATTCTATAATATAAACATACAAATTAAAATATTAAATAATAAATAGAAGTGAACATATTTTAAAGACTTAAATTGAGACAAATATAAAATACAAAGAAGGGATTATACTATAACCTAGGAGTGTTACAATATGTCTATAAAACAATAAAACTCATAAAATGAAAGACAAAAATAGAAGGATGAAACACAAAATATTAGAAAATTTTCTATACAGAATGTAGAAAAGAGAAGCCTACACACAAAATTTCAAGTGGCTTTTTTTGTGTGTGTGTGGTACTGGGGTTCCTGGAAATCCTTCTGCCTCCAGGCTACACTCCCAGACCCATTTTATACTTTTTTATTTGGAAACAGGGTCTCTTAAGCCAGCGAGGCTGGCTTCAAACCTGTGCGATCTTCCTGTATCCGCCTCCCAAGCGCGGAGATTACAAGTGTGCGCCACCACGTCCAGCTTCAGGTGGCATTTTAAACAGATACAAGAACATATGTTAAATACAAGCCTAGAGCTAAATACTTCCCTATATTGTCAAGTTATTTTTGACAAGGTTTCCATGAACATTTGGTGGTGGAAATAATAATCTTTTAACTAAATATTGTTGAAAAATAATTACATGGAAAAGAATAAAATTGGACCCTTACCTAATCCCACATACAAGTATTAACTCAAAATAGATAAAAGACCTAAATATAAATCTTAAGACTATAAACTTTTAGAAGAAAATCTGGGTCATAAAACCTCACAACATTGAAATTGGCAGTGATTTCTTGGATATGATTTCAATGGCACAGGCAACAGAAGAATATACAAACTCCCTAAAAAATAAAAGAAAATATTGTATATCCAAAGACAATGTAAACAGAGTTAAAAGTTACTAATAGAATTGGATAAAATATTTCCAAATGCTATATCTGAAGGTATATTAATATTCCAACTAGAAATCCTAAAAATTAACAACAATAAAGGCAAACAATACAATTTAGAGATAGGTAAAAGACTAACATAAATAATGAATCTCCACAGATAACCAATCTTAGTTGTCTGTTGGATGGAAACTCTTGTTTCTCTGGTTCTGGTGAGTGTTACCTATTTCTTCTTTGTAGTTAATCTCTTTGAGTATTTTCTCTAGCGCTGGTTTTGAAGACATAAATTCCTTCAGTTTCTGTTTGTCATGGAAGCTTCTTATTTCTCCATCTAATTTGATAGAAAGTTTTGCTGGATAGGAAATTTTTGGCTGGAAGTTGTTTTCTTTCAGAGTTTGGAATATGTTACTCCAAGTCCTTCTGGCTCTCATGACTTGGTTTGGGAAGTCTGGAGTGATTCTAATTGGTTTGCCTCTGAATGTCACTTGGCCCTTTGTTTTTGTTGCCTTTAAGATTCTCTGCTTGGCTTCCACATTGGTCATTTTGACAATTATGTGGCGTGGGGATCCTCTTCTCTGATCCTGTCTAAAGAGAGTTCTATAAGTTTCCTGGATCTGTGTATCAACCTCTTGCTCTATATTTGGAAAATTTTCTGCTATTACTTCCTTGAAGAGATTGTTGATCCCTTTGGTACCACTTTCTTTTCCCTCCTCTATTCCAATTATTCTTAGGTTAGCTCTCTTAAGATGGGCCCATATTTCTTCAATGTCAGATTCCTGCTGTCAGGTATTTTTTTCTAGATTAGAAACTATGCGTTCATTTTTGGATTGCTCATCTTCTAAGAGCGAGATATCTGCCTTTAGAACAGTACTACACTGTTTCAATTATTGTAGCTTTATATGGTTTGAAATCAGAAACTATATATCTGCTAGCTTTGTTCTTTTTCAAGATCGTTTTGGGTATCTAGAATTCATATTCCATATTAGGATAGATTTTTTTCTGAAAAATAAATATATAAATATATGATAGTTTCACCTAAAAAAACAGAAAAAAATATGCTCTGGTAAGAAAGAAAGCAAAAAGAAATATTGAAATGTTATCTTTAAGTCATCAAAAGCTTGGTATCAGACAAATGAAACTGTTATGTGAGATTATCATTTTTAATTTTGGATAAATTGCTATAATACTAGATGTCAACCACTAAGCCAAGCATGGGAAGGAGGGATGGGGAGAGAATGGGGTGGGGATCGGGTGGGGGCTGACTGGGCGATGTGTGCATGTATGTCTACAAAAGTTTGTATCCCACTATGATGTATGAATACAGTGCACCAATAAAATAAAATTAAAAAAAATTAAGATGAAATATATATGATATATTTATATATGGTAAAACTATATATTTCATCTTAACATAAAATAACATAACATATCTATATTTAATCTTGATTTTTAAAGATAACTGCCAATTTTTTAGGCACAAAGTTTCTCTCCTGACAATTATTTTTAAAAATGTACATTTATTGATGAATAAATATATTTATCATACTCCATAATATAGTTCAGAGAAATAATGACCAATATGCCCACAGTAGTTGGTAAGCATCTCTTTGACTTTCTCCCCTTCAGCATACATAATTTTAAGATTAGCATTGGTAATTTCATATTTGTAAGTGATATCTTTCATTAATTTCTTTCATTAATTCTTGCCACTGCCGCCACCCTCCCTGACACCCCTCCATTGCTCCACTGGGATTACACCTCCATTATTTAGATTCTTTCTATCTTCCATATATAACCTAATTTAATATAATGTTCTTCCAATTCATCCATTTTTCTGCAAATGACATAATTTTGTTCTTTATTGCTGAGTAGAATTCCATTGTGTAGATATCTCATAATTATGTAACTCATTCATCTGATTATCTACACCTAGTTTGGATCCATGATGAGGCTAGTGTGAATTGTACTATGAACATCAGTATGCATGTACAACTATAATATTCTTATTTCAAATTTTTGTAGTATATTAAATAATTTTATTGCTTCCTTTGTTTTCTCTGATAAATTATTTGTTAATATCATTTATTCACATGAACCTCAAGAACACTTTGTACTCTTCTATATTTGTTTCTTTTATATATTTACTCGTGAGAAACACCAATGTCATTATTTTTGCTGAGGCTCTTCTGTTTAGTCTCTATCAAATAACATTTTCTATCTTCTGAACAGTGATTCTAAAGTGCTTGGATGGGGATAAATTAAATTCAGTGTTCAAATTTAATTTCCCATTAACTATTTATCCTTTGCTGATGATACAGTGAACTACACTGAGTCAGTGTAGTTTAAACTTACTTCTTTTACCTGTAACTTAAATATATTCACAATCGCATGTGAAAAAACTGTGAAATTTAGAATTCAAATTAAATAAAAATCACTAAAGAATATTTTATAAATAAAAAAAAGAACATATGTTGTCAGAGCAGAAAAATTATGTAAACAAGCTCTTCTCAGGCAAAAGTAACATTAATATAAAATATGTTTTTTTTCAAATATCACACAAATGCAGTCTTTTCCATACTGGGATTGAACTCATAGGCACTATACCACTGAGCTCTACCCCAGCACTTTTTTATTGGCACAAGTCTAAGTTGCTGAGGCTGGCCCCCAAACTGTGATCCTTCTGCCTCAGCCTCCTAAATTGCTGGGATTAGAGGCATGTGCCACTAAGCCTAGCTGCAAAATATTTTCTTAAAGGTACATTTTTTTCATTTAGAAAATATTTCTTAGCTGGATGTGATGGCATCTGTAATTCCAGTACCTGGGAGGCTGAAACAGGAGGATCATGGGTTCAAGACCTGCTTCAGCAATTTAGCAAGACCCTATTTTAAAGTAGCTCAAAGATTGAATGCCTCTGGGTTCAATCCTCAATACCAATAAATAAGTAAATAATTCTTCTAATTCTTCTTTGCCAAATGTTTAAATTAGGGTCATACCTTCACGTAGCAAAATCCATCTCCTCATTGAGATTTTGCATTATAACCTGAAACCAAATTAAAAGAAGTAACTATAGTTTCTCAGTTTGGCATTATTTCAAGTAGGATTAAAATAGAAAACTCTGATAAAAAAAAGGAAAAATTAATATAACATATAATGTTTAGTATATACATGCAATAACACAACAATATATATTATTGACATATATTTAATAATGTTTAATGATTGTTTAATAATGAACAAGTCATTGTATTATAAGTGAATTAACTGGCATTAAAATTTGGAAAATAATAGAATCTGGATAAAGTATAGATAAGCTAAGAGAAAGACATCCTAAAAGATAAAAAAATATTTCTTAGATTACATGATAATCAAAAACGGATTAACCCAATGTCATAGAATATGAAAAGAAATGGGAGAATGAATAAAATAACATGACATTCATCTACATGTACATAGATCTGCTCAAAATTCACTAGGAATAGAGTATAAGTGTTAATAACGGGTTAAGACAAGAAAATATACGAATCTTGAACCAGATAAGACGCAGATTTTGATATCATTTACCAGCAGCAGTCATTCATGGAAATATAAAGACCAGTCTTTACCAAAGCATTCTCTATGGAGACACCATGAAAAGATTGGACACATCTTACCTCCTGCAACAGTAGAAGGAATTGTCCACTTCACAGCTCTTCTGGGCTGGATCAGACCAAGTTCTCATTCCTGGAGACTGAATGAATAGGGTGACAGCTATGGAATTCTCAGTGGATTGTGAACAGCTACAGAGGTTTGGGAAGTATCAAAGCACTTTTAAATCTGGTTACATGTTAGAGTGATACATTTAGATATTAGTATGCTTATGGACCCTGATGATTTCTACCCGACAACCCTGAAAATCTTAGTCAAATTTTTTAAATGAGATTTCTATTCCATTTGTAAGAATGGAATACCTTTCTACTCAGTCACAGAGACTTCCAATAGATATGAAATTGGTAGTACAATGAAGTGCATCTTGCTTAATAGAACCAATAAGAGAGGAGAAGCAGATTTTGTAGAGATCAGGAAGGAAATTTTAAGACATACTCTCATAGCCACTACAGACTTTAAAATTGTCCTATGTGACTGGGGGTGATGGTAAACACCTGTCATCCCAGTTGCTGGGGAAGCAAAGGAGGCTGAAGGATGGCTTGAGCCCAGGAGTTAGAGAAAACAACTCCTGGGCAACAGAGTCTCAAAAGTAATTTTATGCCCACACCACATTTCTTATGAGGTTTCCAAAGAAATATTCTACTTTTCTACAACTCTGTATAGAAAGAGGTCTGGCTAAGCAGGGTGCACTGCTGCACACCTGTAATCTCAGTATTTTGTACGCTGAGACAGGAGGATCCCAGATTTGAGGACAACTTCAGCCACTTATCAAGACACTGTTTTAAAATAAAAAAATAAAAAGTTATGAGGGATGTAGCTCTAAGTAGAATACCCCTAGGTTCAATCCCCAATACCAAAAAGGAACATAGGAAAGAAAGAAGATCCACTTACCAACTGCCACTTTTGCTGGGGCAGTAGTCACGGTGGCCACAGTCAGAGTGGGTATGCAAAGGGCAGTGTGTCCCTGAGATAAAGGCTGCTGTGAGGTCACAACCTCCCTGCTGAGGAGTTATTATCACTTCACCTCTGAACACAGTGATGACATCTGCCTGGGGACTTGGGTTGATCTCAAGAGAACATTTGCAAAGTGCTTGACTCCCTGAAAGTTGAGCTATTTGTGATAAGTCAGTTGTAGTAGAGACAAAGAGAGACAGAAACAGACTGGAAAAATATAATCTGAGGTGGCCAAGAGAAATGACTGGTGAGACAAGGATGCTACGTAGTAAGAGAAAGGTGATAAGAATATAGCTGGGCTGTGTGTTCTTCCCAACCTGAGGGGTTTGCTTCCCCAGTAGGATTATTCTTCAATCCTGGTAAATTCATACCATCGCTGCTTGGGAGAAAGAAGAAAGGAATCAAGTACAGCAAGTCACGGTGGCACACATCTGTAATCCCAGTACTTGGTAGGCTGAGACAGAAGAATAGCAGGTTTGAGGACAGTCTCAGCAAGCAACCTAGCAAGACCCTCAGCAACTAACTGTAACCCTGTTTCAAAAAAAAAAATAGGCAGGCCTGGTGGCACATGCTTGTAATCCTACTACTTGAGAGGCTGAGACAGGAGGATCGCAGGTTCAAGGCCAGCCTCAGCAAATAGATTCTCAACAACCTAGCAAAACCTGTTTCAAAATAAAAATAAAATAGGGCTGAGAGTGTAGTTCAGAAGTAAAGTGCCCTGGGTTCAATCCCCGGAGCTACAAAATAAAAAACTAAAATAAAATGGAATAAAAATAGGAGTGGGGGTATAACTCGGAGATAGAACAACCCTGGGTTCAATTTCCAGTCAAATAAAAATGATCAAGTAAAAATGAAGTTACCAGAGTTACATTTGAGTTATGGTTTGAATAGAAAATGTCTCCCAGAAAATCTCCTCTAAGTCATGCTTGTCAAGTACATTTGTCATGGTGATGAAAAGATAATTAATATGCTTGTTCTTAGCCAAAAGGCCAAGAAGTGTCTGACTATTAGAAACAAACTTGAAGAAACTTTTGCCCACCGCTTCAACAGGCACGTGGTAGGCACCTGATGTGTGTCACACATGCTTGTGTGAAATGCATAAGGGCAAAAACAGACTGACAAAGAAACTGCCTCCTGTTTGTCAATATTATAATCAAGAAAGATGAGAAATAAACAATAAATAAAATGTCCATTTGTCGCAAAGTGTAAGGGCAGCCAGGCATGGTGACACATGCTTGTTATCCTAATACTTGGGAGGCTGAGATAAAAGGATCCTGGATTCAGGGCCAGCCCCGGCAACTTAATGAGGCCCTCCACAACTTAATGACTTAATGATATCTTGTTTTGAAATAAAATAGAACAAGGTTGGGGTGTAGCTCAGAGGCAGCATGCCCTGGGCTCAATCCCCAGAAGTGCACATATACGTATGCACGCGCACACACACAGCGCTTTGCAAGAGAAGATCAGGTAAGAGGGATTAGGGGGGTGTGGAAAGGTTATGATATAAACTGAATGGCAACTGGGAACCTCTTTGACAAGTAGGTAGACATTTTAGGCAGCACTTGGAAAAAGTCACAGAAATTAGCCCTTTGGGTATTTTTATGGGTATGATCCCAGCATAGGATTCAGCTGATGTAATGAGTATTCCAGGTGCAGGAACTAGACTGAAAGCATGAGGAGGCAGGACAGTGATAAAGATCTGAGGCCTGATTCTGGGGCCCTTCCACTCACAACTTTAGAATTACAGCAGAAGACAAGAGTATGGGGGACTGACAGAGGCCCAGGAAGAAGGGGGGGCGGGGACTGTGTCTATGGAAAATTTGCATTCTCTGCCTCAAGAAGCATTTTGTTGTTTTTATCCTGAGTCAAGTATTTTGTTATAAAGCAAATATTTTCTAAAAATTTTCTTTTTCTCTCATGATTCTCATTTGTGAAAGTGAAATCTAACATGCATACTAACTTTAGATATGGTAAACTTAATGAGCTGTCATAAGTACTTCATGTATTTATAACATGTTATTTATTATGATTTACCATGTAAATAATCATAACTTGTAAAGATTACAGGTCTATAAATCGAGTGTGGTGACACATGCCTGTAATCCTAGTACTTGGGAGGCTGAGACAGGAGGATCACAGGTTCAAGGTGCCTCAGCAATTTAGTGAGACCCAGTTTCAAAATAAAAAAATACAAAGAGCCAGGTGTATAGCTCAAAGGTAGAATTCCACTGGATTTGATCCCCAGTACCCCCCCCCAAAAAAAATGTGGTAGGCACTAGAGATGGAAGAAAACGAGAAGTAGGAAGATAGGATGTCACACCCCACAGCTGAGTAAGGGAATCCTCCTTAATAAGATAATTGTGAGCCAGGCATGGTGATGTACACTCATCATCCCAGTACTTGGGAGGCTGAGAAAGGATCTCAAGTTCAAAACCAGCCTCAGCAACTTAGCAAGACTCTCGGCAACCTAGAGAGGCCCTGTTTCACAAACAAAATAAAAAAGGAATGGGGGTGTGGCTCAAAGGTAGAATGCCCCTGGGCTTAAATCCCAGTACAATGAAAAAAAAAAGGAAGAGGAAGGAAGGACTGTTAGCTTTTCATTACTGTGACCAAAAAAACTAAGAAAATCATCTTAGACAAGAAAAGACTTGTTTGGGCTCTTGGTTTCAGATCATGATCCACTGGCTGGCTCTATTGCTATGGGCCTATAGAGAAACAGAACATCATAGCAGAGGGCATGGAGGGTCAGAACATCGCGGTTCATGGTAGACAGTAAGGAGGGGAGGCAGGGACAAGATACATTCCCCAAGGGCACACCTCCAAAGACCCACTCCCTCAACTAGGCCTCACCAAATAAGGTCATCAAATTATTCATCTACTGATGAGGTCAGAGCCTTCATCATCCAATCACTTCCGTAGAGCCCCATCTCTGAACCTTGCTGCTCTGGGGACCAAGCCAGATCCAATACATGAGCCTTTGAGGGAAATTCCAGATCCAAACCATCACAATGACTATTCAACAAAAACTTTAGGGATGTGAGGAACTGAAGCATGCATACTTTTGGAATAAATTTAAGGAAAAAGAAAAAATATGGCTAGGTAGTTTCAATAACTGAAGTCCCTGACATCCAGATACTAATTACTCCCTACCCAGGGCTACCAATGGTCCCTAACCCAAGACTCCCTCCTGGAGCCACCCTGAAGACAGAGGACTGTGAAACAGACCCAGTGGAATGGACCCTGGAATAAGACAATCATGCCTTTCCTAGAATAGTGGTTCATTGTTGTTCTTTCTTCAGAATACTGATTCTCTGAATTGATCCCTTGAGTATCAGCATCAGTGAATTCAGGGGACTATAAGAAGTGCAAATTAGCTGAGTGTGGTGGCTCACACCTATAATCCCAGTTCTTGGGAGACTGAGATCAGAGGATAACATGCTCAAGACCAGCCTTAGTAAGACCAGCCTTAGTAAGATCCTCAGAAACCTTGCAAGACCCTGTTTCAAAATGAAAATAAAAAGGGATGGAGATGTAGCTCTGAGGTAGACTGCCCCTGAGTTCAATTCCCAGTAATACCAGAAGAAAAAAAGAAGTACATATTATCTGTCCAGAGCCCAGGACTATAGAATCAGATACTTTGGAACTTCAACGGAAGCATCTTTATTTCTAGAAGTTTCCCAGGTGATTTTGATGTGCATTCCATTCTTCTATCGAGATTCTGGGTAGACCAGTTGCCTGTGTCCCTTGTGATAAGCACAAAGCCTGTATAGAACTCATTTGTGTGTGTGTGCTCCTAAGTATGCTCAAATATATAAATTGTCTCTAAATATAAATAAATTCATGGATTGGATTCACATACTCATTTTTCTTTCCTTACTCTACAGTGTAAATCAGACTCCTGTAATCCCAGTATTTGGGAGACTGAGATAGGAGAATTGCAGGTTCAAGGACAGCCTCAGCAACATATCAAGACCCTCAGAAATTTAGCAAGCCCCTATTTTATTTTTTAATTATTTAAATTTATTGGTACACTATAGTTTTACATCATGATGTGGATCATATTGAAAATTGCATACATTTACATGGTACTTGATGCTGTCCTCCCCCACCCTGCTTCCCCTATACCCTCTCCTGACAATGAATGTCCAGGTTAACCAGGCTACATTCTCAGCAAGACCCTGTTTTAATTTTTTTAAAGGGGGCTGAGATGCATCTTAGAGTTTCCCCTGAGTTCAATCCTAAGTACCACCAAAAAAAAAAAAAAAATCAGAAAACTTAAGGAACCCTTTATCATCGTACATATAACTCTTTTTATCATGTACCATGTGAACCCAACCTTTCTCCTCCTCATGAAGGTTGTACAGTATTTAGTTAGTTGTCTATGGCTGGAAAGCAACTTGGCAGAAACATGCTGCACCCTCTCCAGCTCAGGGTCAAGATTCCTCTCATCTTTATGAGATTTCTGTATGGTATCTTAGGAGCCAGTGGAAAATACCCCTGGTCATCCTAGAACCACACCATGGTCACATAAGTGTCTAACACTCCAGTCCAACTCCTGCCCTCTGGATGTCATAAAGAAATTGAATGAGCATTTCAGAAAAGCCCAGTGGGAAGATACCATTTTTTGTGCTGTTAGAATCTCTCCTCTCTCCTCTCTCCTCTCTTCCTTTCTCTTTCTCCTTCTCTCTCTCTCTCTCTCTCTCTCTCTCTCTCTCTCTCTCTCTCTCTCTCATCTGTTTCCTAGGTTGCATTGTGGAAGAGTTTTCTGAGATTGAAAAAGCTGTAGATTTCCCAATTACTCCCTATTCTGCACATGAAAGTTTAGTAGATCCAGGGAGGAGGTTTAAGGGTAGGGGAGGACAAAGAATGAGGTTCATTAATGGAAATACTACCACAGATTATGTATGTGTATATATATATATACCAACATCGATTTCTGTACTCTGGATTGAGAGGGTTTATACCAAGGATGCAAAGCTGGTTTAACATATGAAAATAAATCCATATAACTCATCATACAAACAGAACCAAAGACAAAAAACACATGATAATTTCAATAGATGCTGAAAAAGCCTTTGATAAGCCTTTGATATTCAGAGGAATATAAATAGGAAAAGAAGAACTCAAACTTTCACTATTTGCCGATGACATGATACTATACCTAGAAGACCCACCAAACTCAACCAAAAGACTTATAAATGATGATTTTAAAAAGATCTGTTGTGCCAGGCATGGTGGCACATGCTTGTAATCCCCACGCTTGGGAGGCAGAGACAGGAGGATCGCACAGGTTCAAAGCCAGCCACGCTGGCTTAAGAGACCCTGTTTCCAAATAAAAATATAAAATAGGTCTGGGAGTGTAGCCTGGAGGTAGAAGGGCTTCCAGGAACCCCAGTACCACCAAAGAAAAAAAAAGATCTGTTGTAGTGTGTATACCAGTTATACTTGAAGAACTCTGGCAGAAAATGCCTTTAGCAGCCTTCATGCTGGAACCTTTATCACACTTAAGGAAAGGAACAAAGAGGTTTATTTGGAGACTGATTGCTGGTATGGTGATTTTGGCCATGATCCTTGCCTATGCTTCCATTATGGCCATAGCTCTTCACCATTCAGTCTAAAATGACAAATATTTAAGGACTTCCAAAATAAATATATGGAAACTTTGTCAACTCAGATCAGATTTACATCAACTAAGAAATCCTTGGAGAAGTTAAATGGGTAAAGGACTCCATGATTTGGGTTGGAAAACAATTACAGGACTTAAAATGGTCACAGATGTTTACTGTGTCATTATAATTTCACTAAAATTTGTAACAAAAGTGCCCTATAAGGATAATTATATCGTAAGTCTCATATTAAAAATAATTTACTAAATTATATCCTTTTCATAATGCTTCATTACATGTATTAAAATTACAGTCTCAAATTAAAGCCATGGCTAATGCTAAAACTCCAACATATACAGATACTAAAATCTGGGAAAGCCTGGCAGATGGTATTTCTAGTGTTAACCCTTTTAAGTTTTCTCAGCTCATGTATGGAGGCTGCTTGATTTGGTTATCTTGGTTGCAATATTTTTTGTTCTTTGTGCAGTCTTCAGAATAGGATGGAAATAATTGATGCTTCACACACTAAAACTTCCAAAATTTGTATTACTAGCCTTTTCTCAAGAGAACTAAAAGGAAGGGGAAAGTTGAGAGCTATCTTAGAGCTGCACGTTGAGATTAACACCTTGGACCAGTTCAAATAGCATTCATATTGCTGGCTGGGTGAGATTTGTCCACAAGCAGACAAATTCCAAGGGATCTGATGGAATCAATGATAATGTGGTCTTTAATGTATTCTCCATCCAGTAATGTTTAACTCTTCCTTTCTCTGAGTTTGCACATGACTGCCTTCTTTCCTTATCATAAACCATGACAATTTGCTGGCTTCTGTGTTTAATCATCTTTTATGATGCCTTGTTTAAACTTTCTTTAAAAGGAAAGTGCTGGCTGACTTTGTTCGGGGCACCCCATCATGCTATCCCTGTGTAGCATGAGGCTGTAACTGTCTTCTGTATTTCTATCTTTTTAATAAACTCATTTAAACCTTCAGCATGAGTCCCGAAAAATAAATAAATAAATAAATAAATAGTGCTGGCTACAGGAGAACAGGCAATTTGACCTGCCTCCTCTCCCATCACCCCAAATGTCAAATATCAAATACTAAATATAATAATGATAATCTCTAAATTATTATGTGTGACTCTGCACTGTATATATAAAGTTTGGTAAATGTTCAACAATATAAGCCCTAGATGTTTGTGTATCTTCTGCATGTTATTAATATCATTTGTTATCAACACATATTTTGTCAGCTTAGTTATCATTTTCTGATAAGGCATATTAAAATTTATACCTACCAACATGTCTGTGAGTCTTTTTTTTTTTTTTGCAGGTATGAGAATGGAACAAAGGGGCATTTGACAAACTACATCCCCTGCCCTATTTTTTTTATTCTTTATTTTGAAACAGTGTCTCACTAAGTTGCAGAGGGCCTCACTAAGTAGCTGAGGCTGTCCATGAATCGCGATCCTCTGGTCTCGGCCTCCCAAATGTGCCTGGCTTCTGTGAGTCCTTTTCATCAAATATTTTAATGTGTATTTTAAGAATATGAAGCTTTTATTTCTGTGTACTCCAGATTAAGATGAACTTCTACAGACAAGGCACATTGACAGAGCTTTGGTTCTCAAGGAGTAACAAGGGAATCTAGAATTTTAGTAGTATTACTTATGTATGTTTCTTAAAATGCTATTTTCAGCTTCTCTTCATTTTTTAAATTGTTTCTCAATTGCACAAAACTGTGTGTCCAGAATAAAATTTTTATACGTTTATCTGATTAGCTACTGCCTGGATCAATAAATGGAAGACTTATAACTCCAAATGCCTCCAGTTTATTACTCCAGGTGAAATTTTCTGGACCCCTGAACAATGCTTTAGTGTTTTAGCATTTCCCAATTTGAATCTTTATATAAGTATAAATAAAATCATATAAAGATTAAGCCGTGGCTATATTTGTAAATTTATTTGTGATTTCCTGGTATTTCTGTATACACACCAAGTCATTTTCATGTTATAGTATGATTTTTTGAATAAAACACACATTTGCCTTTTAAAGACTCTTTTCATTCCTTTCCAATGCTTTTGGCAAGTATAAGCATGGCTACTATAGATGCACCTCTTATTTTTTCATTTTTGTTTTTCCCCTTGTTGCCCATAAACACACATTTTCCTGGCATATACATCAAGAATATGAATTTTTTACAGAACAAAAATTTAAGTTTACTGCATAATACCAACAATTTCTCCATCTATTCACTCACCTATAATTCAGTATCTGCTCTACCAACACCTGGCATTGTCAAGCTCACTGAGTTTCACATCACATGAGTTTTTAGTTTTCATTTTCCTGATTATCAGTAAGTTGGACTGCATTCTCTTTTAAAATATTGTATCTAGCCGGGCATGGTTGCACATGCTTGTAATCCCCGCACTTGGGAGGCGGAGACAGGAGGATCGCGCTGGTTCGGAGCCAGCCTCACTGGCTTAAGAGACCCTGTTTCCAAATTATAAGATAGGTCTGGGAGTGTAGCCTGGCGGTAGAAGGGCTTCCAGGAACCCCAGTACCACCAAAATAAAATAAAATAAAATATCTAAAATAAAGTATCTAAATCTACACTCTTTAGATTCTATCTCATTAGTTTGTAGACTTAATTAAATTTATCACTTATTTGATTTGACTTGTTTACAGTCAGCAATTTTGTCCTATGTACGATAAATAATGTATAATACAATATTCATATGGGCACTCTTTTCATGTGATAATTTAATGCCCTTATATAAGTTTATGCATCTGCTTATAGGTTTAAGCTTTTAATATTAATACTGAGGTTATATTGGTTTTCTTTAATAGTGACATAACTGATGAGAAAATGCATGTGGCACAACTAATCATGGAATAATTCTCAGTTATAACTTCAGATTAAAGAAAATCCAGGCCAGGCATGGTGGCGCACGTTTGTAATCCCCCGCACTTGGGAGGCGGAGACAGGAGGATCGCACAGGTTCGAAGCCAGCTGTGCTGGCTTAAGAGACCCTGTTTCTAAATAAAAA
Source organism: Muscardinus avellanarius (assembly GCF_963383645.1). Taxonomy (NCBI): domain Eukaryota; kingdom Metazoa; phylum Chordata; class Mammalia; order Rodentia; family Gliridae; genus Muscardinus; species Muscardinus avellanarius. The sequence continues at coordinate 68,766,921 of NC_137796.1, forward strand.
TATAAAATAGGTCTAGGAGTGTAGCCCGGAAGTAGGAGGGCTTCCAGGAACCCCAGTACCACCAAAAAAAAAAAAAAGAAAGAAAAGAAAATCCAGTACAATGTTTGCTCTTTAAGATATCCATAATTTACTCACAACTGCAGTTGAATCTAATGTCTTCTCATAAAGAAAACAGTCTTGAGAAGAAGAAAATGGTGACCATGGGATGCAGCACATCTCAGTAGCTGTACCAAACAAAAATCATCTACCAAGAAGGCAACTCCTTGACAAAAACAAAAGCAGTGAAGATATTTACAAACAAAAACACAAAAAGGGGAACCACAGTGGAAAAATATCCAATACTCAGAAATGCAAGATACATAATAAAAAACCTGAGCATGCAACTGACCTGATATTGCAGCCGGTGCCATCTCAGGCCGCTAGCTGAACCTTGACTGTCAGCTCTGCACTCCCCAAGAAATTCTGGCAAGTAAATCAAGGACTTGACGTGCAAAAAGCGGTGGCAAAACTCCAACATCTTAAGCAACAAGCACCATACTACAAGAACAGAGAAAATCCAATAGCCCATGCACGCACCAGAAGCCGGCACTCACAGTGGTGCAATATGCTCTCCAGAGACCCAGACATGCATTACAGTAAGGTAACCGTGTTTCTAAGTGGACAGTTGCCCAGAGCAGCCACAGGGACCCCAGCAGGCTAAGATCTGGTGGCCCACCTCTGAGATGGTCAGGTTATAACCTATAAACACCGGAAAGGCCCATAGGACCCAGGGTGCAGTACAGGCAGAGTCACAGGGAGTTGCTCCGAGATTACACTGGACATCCTCTGCAGGTGTGATTAGGGAGGTGCAGGCCCAGGGCTGGAAGGCACAAAGCCCAGAGCCAGAAGGCTCAGAGCTGAGGGTCTGAAAGTGCAGAGCCCAGGCCAAGAAAGCACAGAACCCATGCCCAGAAAGCACAGTGCTGAGGGCCTGAAAGTGTAGAGCCCACTCCTGGAAATGCAAAGCCGAGGGCCTGAAAGCACAGAGCCCAGAGCCAGAAAGTACAGAGCCCAGGGCTGAAAGGCACAGATTCCAGGGCCAGAGACCGTAGAGCTCAGGGCCAGAAGGAACAAAGCCCAGGCCAGAAAACACAGAACCCTGTGCCTACACAGAACTCATAGTGACACCTGCCACTCTGAAACCTGAATACAAAGCAGTAAGAGGCAAGAGAGGTGCACAAACACTCATAAAGTGGGTCCAAAAGCTGACAATAGGTTACAGAGCAAATGAGAGCTATTGGAACATACTCCAGAATCTACTACAATGAACAGACATTATACGGGGCCCTGTGTATGTAAATTGGAAGTACTTTTTTTTTTTTGCTTTTTTTAAAATAGTTTTTGTCTTTGATTTATTCTTATAATTGTTGAGTTTTGTTGCTTGTTTTGTTATTATATGCATGTTTGTTTGTTCCTTCTCCATTCCTTTTATAAGCTTCCTCCCTGTATCCTATCTACTCAATTCTCAAAACTTATACTCAGTTCTTAAAACTTATTTTAGCCCTTACTTTATCTCCTTGTTTTATAATCAAGCTATTTCATATCTCCATACATAAATATTCTATACTAATTACAAGACTCCTACCATATCAACATCTCTTATTCTCAACCAGACACCATCTTATTATTCATAAATTCTTACTCAAATTACTCAAATCCTCTACTTTACCCTACTCCTGTACCCATCACCACAGCTCCTTCCCCCTCACCTAACCCTCACTGTTGATAAAAAAAAACACTTCTTACCTGTGCATGAACCTACTGGCACCTCTAAATCCCTAATGCTAAGATTGGATCAGACAGGTTATCCACAGACTCACACACAAAAAGAAGATACCAAGACAACAAAAACACAAACCCAAGAATTCTGAAAATATGAAAACAAGGAACAGTGAGGAAATAAGAAAAATCATGAATACTGACCTACAAAAAATGCAAGAAAACCAAATCCCTAGCCAGGCATGGTGATGCATGCTTGTAATCCCTGCGCTTTGGAGGCTGAGACAGGAGGATCACACAGGTTCAAAGCCAGCCTCAGCTACTTAGTGAGGCTTTCAGCAACTTAGTGAGACCCTGCTTCCAAATAAAATAGAAAATAGGTCTGGGAGTATAGCCCAGAGGTAGAAAGCCTCTGTGTTCCACCCCCAGTACCACCAAAAAAAGAAAAGAAAAAGAAAAAGAAAACCAAATTCCTGATATTCAGTATGATGAAAGGCCCCAAAGTAAGTGTACAGGAAATAAAAGAGAAAATTGAGACATTAAGAATCAGAGAAGCCTGGAATGAAATGAAAGAGTTAATAAATGAAATAGACACCAATAGAAAGAAATTCTGGAAGATTAGATGAAATTGAAATTAGAATATCACTGTTAGAAGACAGTTCATTAAAAACCAAAAGCACAGTCAACAGTATACAGAAGACATTTCAATAACTAGCCCTAAACACCAAACATATCAGAAAAGACAAAGCAGGGCACTTCCTTTTATTGAAGGGAAAAATTCATCAAGAAGATATATAATGATAGTAAATGTTTATGCCCAAAAAGTGGGTGCACTCACATTTGTAAAACAAACCCTTCAGGACATCAGATCTCAAATAGACCTAAATACAATAATATTGGGAGGCTTCAACACACTACTCACACCACTAGATTTATCTTCAAGGCAAAAGATGAGTAAAGACTCTTCAGACCTAAAGAAAACTATAAACCAAATAGTCCTAATAGATATATACAGAAATTTTCAACCAGGAACTGCAGAATTCACATTCTTCTCAGCAGCCCATGGAATCTTCTCCAAAATAGATCACATCCTGAGCCACAAAGCAAGCACCATAATTATATTATATGTAATATAATTCCCTGCATCTTTTCAGATCATAATGGAATGAAAGTAGAAATAAACAACAGGGAAACAAAAAAAAAACTATTTAAATACATGGGGATGGCCGGGCGTGGTGGCGTACGCTTGTAATCCCCACTCTTGGGAGGCAGAGACAGGAGGATTGTGCTGGTTTGGAGCCAGCCTCACTGGCTTAAGAGACCCTGTTTCCAAATAAAAAAAAATATTTAAAAAATAGGTCTGGGAGTGTAGCCCGGAGGTAGAAGGGCTTCCAGGAACCCCAGTACCAAAATAAATAAATAAATAAATAAATAAATAAATAAATAAATAAATAAATATGGAATTATATACTATTGAATGATGAGTGGGTAAGATCAGAAATAAAGGGAGAAATAAAGAAATTTCTGGGATTAAATGAAAATAGAGACACAACATACCAAAATCTATGGGACACTTTAAAGGCAGTGTTAAGAGGAAAGTTTATAGCATTGAGTGCTCACATTAGAACAGAGAGTCACCAAGTAAACAACCTAATGACTCATCTCAAGAACCTAGAAAAACATCAAGTCTAATCCCAAATCCAGCAGAAGGCAGGAAATAATTAAAATCCAAGCAGAAATAAATAAAACAGAGAATAAAAACAATACAAATGATTAATAAAACAAAAATATGGTTCTTTGAAAAGACTGATAAGGTTGAAAAACCATTGGCCAACCTAACCAAAAGAAAGAGAATGAACTCAAATCATTAAAATCAGAAATGAAAAAGAAGACACTACCACAGACAGTGGGGAAATTAAAAGGATTATCAGAGTCTATTTTGAAAATTTATACTCAAATACATTGGAAAACAAGGAACAAATTGATAGATTTCTAAATGCATATATCCTGCCTAAATTGAACAAAGAGGACATAGTAAGCCTAAACCAACCAATAGCAAGCAAAGAAATAGAAACAACAATAAAAATTCTGCCATACAAAAACAATCCCAGGCCCAGATGGGGTTTCCATCTGAATTCTACAAAACAGAGAACTAATCCCAATACTTCACAACTTGTTCTGGAAAACTGAAAGAGATGGAATTCTTTCAAACTCCTTCTATGAGGCCAGTATCATATTAATACCAAAACCAAATAAAAATACTTCAAGAAAACTACAGACCAATATTTTTAATGAACATAGATGCAAAACGTCTAAACAAAATACTAGCTATATGCATCCAATACCATATCAAGAGAATTGCACACCATGACCAAGTTGGTTTCATTCCTGAAAAGCAAAGCATTTGACAAAATCCAACACCCATTCATGTTAAGAATACTGCAGAATGCCAGGCGTGGTGGCACATGCTTGTAATCCCCGTGCTTGGGAGGCGGAGACAGGAGGATCATGCACTCACAAAACAAATAATCCAGTTAAGAAATGGGCAAGTGAATTGAACAGACACTTCACAAAAGAAGAGATAAAAATGGCTGATACATGAAAAAATGTTCAACATCATTAGCCATCAGGGAGATGCAAATCAAAACTACACTGAGATTCCATCTAACCCTAATCAGAATGGCAAGCATAAAGAAGTCAAATAACAACAAATGCTGGTGAGAATGTGGAGAAATAGGAACTCTTCTACACTGTCAGTGGGAATGCAAACTAGTTCCACCGCTATGGAGATTCCTTAGAAAACTGGGAATGGATCCACCACATGATCTGGCTATACCATTTTTGGTATCTTTCCAAAGGGGTTGAAATCAGAGAACTACAGGAACATATGCATACCCATGTTCATAGCAGCATAATTTGCAATAGCCAAAATATGGAACCAACTTAGGTCTCCATCAACAGATGAATGGATTGCAAAACTATGAGAAATACACACAATGGAACTCTACTCAGCAATAAAGAACAAAATCATGTCATTTGCAAGAAGATAGACTTGGACAACATTATGTTAAGTGAGATTAGCCAAGCACAGAAAGAAAGAGAACATATGTTTCCTCTAATATGCTCAAGCTAGGGAGTGTTAGGGATACCAGAGGGACTCATATAATGGAGGGGAAACCTCAGCAAAGCCAAAAGTGAGGGGTAAGAGAGGAAGAAGGCTGAGGTTAATTAATGGAAAAGGTACATTCGAATATGTGTATACATGTGAATATAACATTGTTAACCTAGACATTCAGTATTTGGAGGGAAGGAAAAGGGAAAGCATGCAGAGGGGACACCAACTACTGTGTGAATATATGCCATTGTCCACATGATTCACATTATGGTGTGAGACTATAGTGCACCAATAAAATAAAATTAAAAAGAAAATGGGCTTGATATAAACAAGATATAGCTTAGTAAACAACTGGGGTATTCTAAAAGTGCTACAGATCTGTAAATCACATATATAAATTTGGGAAAGTTTAGCCTGGGGCTTTATATTTTGATCCAATTTGTGTTAGAAATCAAAATTAAGTTCCCGTGGCCAAAATGTAACAAAAAACTCCCTGTTTTAGTTATTTGAAAGTCAAAAATCACTTTTATTTTCTGCAAGTGTGTTTTATGTTCTGGTTGGACAGAGGAATGGATTTCTAAATGACACTGGTGCCAAAGCAGCTACAAAACTAGACAAAACATACTGAGTATGTATTTCCAGGCCTTGGACAACAGAACAGGCTGCAACCTCAAGGGAAGAAGGCATAGCAGGGGAACACACCTATCCTTCCAATCCAAGCATACCTATCAATTCCAGGAAGGGAAGTGGAGCCCAGACCAGCTGGGGAGGAAACAGGATGCTCTGAAGCTGAGTCTCACATAGGCCTTTCTTGGATGGGGGTGATCCAAAGCCCACATTGGGCTCTTGGTCCTCCTCATCACAGCATGTCCCCTGAAGACATGAGGTGAGATATACACTGGTACTTACCAGACAGTGACTCTGGCCCCCTCCAGGGGTCGTGTTCACATTGCTAATTGGAGACCAGACCACACTTCTCCTATAAAGTAAACATCTCACCCATGACAACCCAACCATGCCAGCACACATGGGCTGTCACACAACATTCTCCACGGAGGAGGAAAATCTCTTCTCCTAAGACTGTGATACTTGTCTGGGAATAGTATGTACTTACTAAACTGATGCCATGATGGCAGCTGCAATGTCAACAATCCCAAGTGTGGTCAGTGGGCATCTGAGAAGGGAGTCTGACCCATGGCCTCAACTCCTTGCCAGGAAGTTTTCACCTGTTAGTGTAATGGCAGTATCTGCATGAGATCTGCAGAGCATCTCTAGGGAACAGTTGTGGAGTGAGGCCAATTAATGCTAATTAATGCTGATGGAAAGACACACAAGCATCTAGAACACATAAGAACAGAGCATTATAAATTGGAGAACTTTTTAGTTGAGCCCCACATATGCAAGAAATGTGGCTAATAGGAAACTGACATATGTGGTCACCTGGGAAACTTATTCTTCCACACAAAATATATAACCACAGCTAGAGCTCCACCCACAGGGAAAAATGTTCCTCTCCCCTACCCTTTTGGGGCACTGCAGATGTAGCTGTGATGCAGCCAGTCTTCATTTCAGTTTACTCACCAACTAAAGTAATGGTCTCAACTCAAGCTGCCATGACAAAGTGTCACACACCAGGCAGCTAGAAAAAGAACATGCATTTGATGACAGTCCTGGATGGTGGTGAATTCCAAAGTCAGGACGCCAGCAGGGTCAGAAGGGCTACCACCCATTACTTGCAGACTTGCTCTGTTGCCAGATGGCCTTTCCTCTGTGCATGTGCAGAGAACCCTTCACTGTCTTACTCTTCTTGAAAGAACCAGTCATACTGGATTGTAGCCTCACTCTGACTTCACTTAACCTTAATTGCCTTCTTAAAGGCTCTATCTATAAGCACAGCCACATGGGGATTGGGGACTGAACATTTTGCTTAAATTCTTTTCAGTCCTACCTGTGTGATAGAAAGACCTTTATCCCTTGTGAGTATTCTGTTGTTTAGGATATTAGAGTTAAAGATAAAGGCTTTCCCACATTCACTATACTCAAAAGGCCTTTTTCCAGTATGATCTTTATAGTGTTTAATAACATTAGAGTGGAAGCTCAAGGTTTTCCTACATTTGCTGCACTCAAAAGGTCTTTCTCCTATGTGACTTCTCTGATGCCTCATGAGGCTAGACCTCTGGCTAAAAGATTTCCCACATTCAGTGCACTCATAAGGCCTCTCTCCAGAGTGAACTCTCTGGTGCTTAAAAAGTGTGGAGCTATGGGTAAATGACTTCCCACATTCCTCACACTCATAGGGCTTTGTTCCAGTGTGAAATTTCCATTGTGTAATGAGACAGTACTTGCAGCTAAAGATTTTTCACATTCACTACATTTGTAAGGCTGGTCTCCAGGGTGAACCCTCTGATCTATAATGAGATCAAGCTTCTGTTAAATAATTTTCCACCTTCATTACACTCATGAGATATCATTCCACTGTGAACTCTCCAGTGTGGGAGAGATGGGAACTATAGGTAAAGAACGTTCCATACTCACTACACTTATAAGACCCTTCTCCAGTGTGAAGAGTTATTGGGTGTTTAATGAGATGACACCTCTGGCTAAAAGATTTCCTACATTCACTACACACATAAGGCCTTTCCCTGGTGTGAACTCTCTGGTGTATAAAGAAGTCTTACTTCCTACTATATAGCATTCCACATTCATCACACTGATGAGGTCTTACTCCAGTATGAAACTCTGATGTGTAATGAGGCTAGAGCTCTGCCAATAGAATTTCCCACATTCCCCACATTCAAATAGCTTTTCTGAGAATGTGAACTCTTGAGTGACCATTAAGGCTCAGCTTGTACTGAAGGATTTCCCACAATCACTGAACATGTAGCGTTTTTCCCTACTGACGACTCTCAGATGTTGAATAAGTGCTTGTTTGTACCTGAAAGTTTTCATGCATTCTCCAAGCTATCATGACATTTTATATTGTAAGTCAATGCACTTTCAGTTTTATTGTTTGACTCCTCATTATAGGTGGTCTATTGATGGAGAAATCTCAAGCTGCCCAGGAAGTCCTTCCTAGTCTCTCTGAAGGGGAAGGGTTTCTTGGATCCCGAGTCTGAAGCTGTTCAGAAGCAGGTCTCTGCCCCCACTGCTTCTGAAGTACAGCTCTCTGACATGCCACTGCCAGTGCTGATGATAAAATGTAGTGAGCTGGAACCCTTGCTTGCATGCCACATCTGTGTGTAATTTCTCTTCATTCTGCTCTTGCTCAACCAAGTATAAAATCTCTCTCAAGACTGGGCTACATATCTCACAGAGTGGGGCCTTCTGGGAAGATGGGACCTCAGGAGGCCTGACCTGTGGCACTTTTTGTGCAGAAACACTCTGCTCAGAAGTTGGCTCCTCATCCTTTACTCCACACCAACAACCTGAAATGAAATGCTGGCAAGGAGCATGTTGACCTGAGGGAAGGGGGAGGCCTACAGACAAATAAGTCTGAAACAACCAGGAACCAAGGCCATGGGCTGATTCTAGAACCAGGGTCTTGGGTTCAGGGCATAGACGGTGATGCCTAGCAAAACTGGCCTCTGAAGATCACAGTATAGAGGAGTCCCCTGAGTTAAAAAAAAAAAAAAAAGATGGGCTGCAACACAGGGAAAAGAGGCAGAGCCTACAGTATGTTCCTCTAGAACTACTTTCAGTAAGATCTGATTTTCTGCTGCTAAATGAATTATGGAAAAGTATGTTCAGGTCCAAGAAAATGTAACAGCAGAAGGGTGGCTGCCCCTGGTTAAGAAGGTGTGCATACTGCTGGGCTCAGTGGTGTAAACCTGTAATCCTGCTACTCCGAAGGCTGAGCCAGGAGATTTACAAGTTGGAGACCATCTGGGGAGCTAAGGAAGAATTTGTCTCAAAACAAAGGGCGGTTGGGGAAAAGGTAGCTAAGGATGTGGCTCAGTGATAGAACACTCCTGCGTTTAACCTCTAATGCTGTATTTTTTAAAAAGAGAGAGAGAGATGCATACCTTGTAACACAATATGAAGAGGTCAACAATGGGGAACCTACAGATGGAACAGTGAGAATAATGGGTGTGGCATATGCCACATATACTCAGAACTAAGAGAGGCCACCACACTACAATTAGGGCCATATGGGGCTAGTACTCCAGGAAGGGTAAACAGCCTGAGCTGGGGTGTAAAGTTTCCAGTATCAATGAGAAGCCATGCTGGTACAGTGGTGCATACCTGTAATCCCAGGTATGTAGGAGGCTAAGGCAGGAGGATCAGAAGTTTGGGGCTAGTCTCAGAAACTTAGCAAGACTCTGTCTCAAAATTTTAAAAGGCTGAGGATATAGCCCATTTGTAGAGTGCCTGGGGGGCAGGAGGGAGAAGCAGCAGTAACTGTCCCTCCCCTGGTTCCACAAGAGGATGGAATTGGCTTATTTGAATAACTATGAAGCTAGTAGAGAATCGAAACCCACTACAAACAATAAATAATAATGCTCTAGTTCCTTGATAAGGTCAGTTTGGCTAAGGAAGTTTATCTACAGGAATAGAGTATGAAGGAGAATTTTCACTCAGACCACATGAAGCCAGATGCCAAAGCAGCATGCCTCAAAGCCTTACACTACAACCTGGCAGACAGCAACTGTAGTGTGTTTGGCAGATTGAAATAGAATCTAGTGTTTCTCATGGACAACACTGGTGGTAGTGACCCTAAGAGCTTGGAGGAAGATATTACAGCCAGATTCTGTTCCTTGCTTCAGACACCTCAGAGAACTGTGTGGGCCATAGATGCCCATGCAGCACAGGATAAAACAGGGCCATTGGTCTCTGTCGACCCAACCCACATGCCCACTTAACACATCCACTTAGTATAGACTCTGAAAACTCTCAGATTTTTAACATGGTCAAAACAAACCTTCTGCTCTCCCATAAATACCATTCCAACTACCAACTTGTTCAAATCAGTTGCTGGAGCTTTTATCTCTTCAACTGTGAATATTGAAAACCCTGAGCCAGGCATGGTGTTGCATGCTTATAATTCCAGCGTTTGGGAGGAAGGATCATGGTTCGCAGACAGCCTCAGCTACTACTTAGTGAGGCCCTTTGCAACTCAGTGAGACCTGTTTCAAAATAAAGAATAAAAAATAGGGCTAGAGGTGTAGTTTGGAGGTAAAATGCCCTGGGTTCATCCCTAGTACCACAAAAAAAAAGTATTGAAAGCCCTGGGATCCCCTAGTCTACAGAGCCATTGGTTACCAACATGTCTTCAGTCTGTGTGTCCACAGGTGGAAAGAATAAGAGTTGTGGCATTGTGGCCCACACTCTGATGCTACGTGGTCTCACCAGTCTCTGAGGGTAAGATAAGAGTGATGTGGACAGTGGATGGTGAGATGTGGGGTCCCTCTATGGGAGTACAAAGGCAGGCCTCTGTAGGGATTCACAGAATCTCCACTGCCTGTGTAATCATGTCTCATTTAGTGAGCGACACTTTTATGCACTTAATATCTCTTTCTCTATATCTTGTTATTCACTTCCTTCTAAGAATAGGGCACCAATCTAAAAAAGACTAGAGAAATGCTATCTTGATAAGGCACAAAAGTGTTCACCAGCCGAGGGCAGCCTGAGAAATCAGGATGCGAACTGTCCCCCTTTCCCTGCCCAGAGTCCCAGGATAAAGTTTTCACAACTAATGTTCCACTAGCCACCCTAAGGAGCGTGGTCCAGTGACCAGGAGGTGAACTTTTCTTCGTTATAATACCAAATCTCCACCCAGGGAAAAGTTGAAACCTAGTTTTCATGTGAGAACAACGAGGGAGCTATTTTCAGACCACCTGGGGGCCCTTTCCCCACTCCCCAGGGGTTGAGAACTTTCCCCCTTAGGTGAATATGCATTTCCTGCCCAAGAAAATGCAGCTTGCCATAGATCCTTGGAATCACTGCATTGGAAGTGATTCCCCTATGGTCTTCTTACTTGCTGCAAATGATTCTAAATCTGTGTGATGTTCTCTTCTGATTCAATTCCCTCAAAGAGATGAACACACTGGAGTCCTGTAAAGCATTCACAGGTAGAACATACATATACATGTATGGAAAATGTATGTTCAGAGTGCTCTCTCCTGGAAATGTGGTGAATATCTCAAATCCATGATTTCATCTCATTGATGGGAAGTGATTATCATTTTCTTGTGATAACAGGGACTGTTCTTCATAAGGAATTGATATTATCTCAGAAAAACAACTGTAACAAACTACAGAAAGACAGTCATAATGATTATTTACTACTTCAAAAACGTTGACAGAAACCTATCTGGGAAAATACCCTTGGACAGTGAAAAGTGAAGATGTCAACGAGCTTTTTGTAGAGATATCTGGGAAAAGATAGTACATCCTGTGACAATAATGGTACCTCCATTTTGTCTCCAAAATATGACCCTTCTCTCATGAAATCATCAAGCAATACCAGTGTGAAGAAACACTTAAAGAAGACCTTTAGAGTGGCCAGAATTGAATAACACACAGGAAACCTGAAGTGTCATATTCATACACTGCTAATACAAGATCATTGAGAAGATGCTCGGCTTCAGGCACTTACTATCAGTTCATAAGAAACACTGGCTCATTTGAGACACCATCCTCTCCAAAGATGTTCAAGACAGACAGGGATGAACGAAGACAAATTATATAACATGTTAGAATGTGGATGGCACAATGGAAAGAAAAGGTGAATGGTCTTAGAAGTGGAATAAGAAATATATGTGTGTGTGTGTGTGTGTGTGTGTGTGTGTGTGTGTGTGTCAATCACTTGGGCTAGGCATGGTGACACATGTCTATAATCCCAGTATTGGCGGGGGGGGGGGGGGCTGAGACAGGAAGATCACAGGTTTGAGGCCCACCTTAGCAATTTAGCAAAACCCTCAGCAACTGAATACGATCCTGTTTCAAAATAAAAATAAATTAATAAAAAGGGCTTGGAGTGTATCTCAGAGGTAGAATACCCCTAAGTTAAATTCCTAGTACTGCAAAGAAAATATCACTGGGAAAGCTTTGTTGAATGAAGGCATTTTGCTAGTGCATTCCAGGGGACGGCCCATAGAAATTACCTGCATTTCTGGTAAGGAGCAAGGGAGGGAGGGGGACTCTAACAATTTCCCTTTCACCCTTAACGAAGCTGGATTTTTTGTTATTTTCTAATTAAGTTATAATTATTCATGGATTACTTGAGCTAAGAAACAAAACTTACTATATATTATGAATTTATTCTCTATACATGCTACTTATGTACAGTGCTTCTTCCACTAGAGTGCTCTTCCGCAGGGCTCTCCCAGAACCAGTCCTGCCAGGATGCTCAGTCAGCTGTCACTCTCCAGCGTTTTCTCTGCATTGCCTCTCACGTCCTGTATCTCTCTCATTGGCTTCCAAAATTCTCCACTTTTTCCTTTGTGCATGACATGTATTTGCTTCTCCATAACTAATATTTGCTATTCCTTCAATTTCTTCTTTTCAATATATTCTCTTCTTTTCAATCTAATAACTAAAATGTAGAAATTATGTGATTCAGATACTAACAAATGAGAAACAGGAACCGCAACAAAAGGGAATGAGGGAGAAATCACAGAGCAATAAAGGTACAAGCAGTGGGATTTTCAGGGAACAGTGAATGCTATTGGCAAGGTTGGTGAAACTTTAAAATTCTTTTCCCATTTTCTGCATTCAGACTATAAATGCCCAGTTAAAATGTAGAAAAATTAGAATCCAATTTAATGAAAAATTTCTATATTGTAATCCCAGTAGTTGGAAGACTAAGAGAGGAGGATCACAGGTTTGACACCAGTAAAACCAGTTTTACTGTTTACAGTTTTACACCAGTAAACAGAGTCTTGCACCTTAGCAAGACCGTGTTTCAAAATAAAAAATAAAATTGGGCTTGGAGTGTAGCTCATAGGTAGAATGCCCCTGGGTTCTGGATGATAACAAGGGCTGTCTAACTGGTAATAATCAATTATCCTTTCTACTCTGGGCCTCTTTCGGGTTGTCCATGCCTGGGATTGTTAGAGAAAATCTTCAATTGTTAAAGAGGAATATTAGTAGGACTGGGTCAGATGCTAATTGTGTGTTTTTTGTCCTAGAAGTTTTTAACAGGTGTCCAAGAATTTCGGAGCTTTTATCAAAAGTAGATTTATGTGATCATTTACGTCACCTGTCCTCAGAAATTGGGTGGGCATCTCTCACAGTCTGAGGTGGACATCTCTCAAACAAGGTCCTTTCTCTAGGAGTAGTGATCTCTGACTTATGAGCTCAGGTTCCATCTCCAGATCATGAGGCAGGTGGAACAACTGCCTATCCATGTTCTAAACTCAGGGATAATGTCAGAAATAAGTAGGTGTAAGGGAAAATTCTGTTCTGGAAAAAACTGTTTCCTAGACTCTGTCTTATATTCTTAGGATTGCCCTGCATTAGTAATCAAGCAACTACACAGCTGCTTGGCTTCTGTGACTTTTTGAGAACAGTTCTTTTCTGTGGGTGTGGACAAATATCCATCTATCTTACCTCAAACTCTATTAGCTCCCAACTATCTTTGCTTTAGAAGACCAAACCATCCTTGCCAGCTGAGCTTTCTTGTGGCCTTGGATCTGACTAGTCAGACTGGCCAATCTCTACCTGAACGGATGAACTTTCCTAGTTCTTTTTCATTCTCTGGAAGCAAGTTAGTGGACTCATTTTGGCCATCATCCTCATAGCCCTCCTCATTCTTAAGCGGTATCTCGACATTTTCATAAAGAAATGCAAGCTGTTGTTTCTCCTCAGCCTTTACTAGTTGACTGGAAAAGAACAAAGATGAATTTAGACATACATTTTTCACAGTGAATCATGAAGTCTTAATCATGCAACATTATTTTAATACTGGGGATTGAACACTGAGGCATTCTACCTCAGAGATACACCTCCAGCCCCTTTTTATTTTTTGTTTAGAAACAGAGTCTTTCTAAATTGTTGAGACTGACCTCAAACCTGCCATCCTCTTGTCTCAGCCTCCCAAGTACAAGAATTACAGGCATGTACCACCATGCCCTAATCGTAAGATAGTTTGACTGAAAAGGAGTTTCTTGTATGAGTGGTAAGTAGAGAAGGGAGGCAGAAACAAAATTTTAAGTAAGACTAGTCATAGCAGATCTAAAATTTCCTTGCTGGCCTGCAGATTTCTACAGTAAGGAGTAACTCCAGTAATTCAAAATCATGGTCAAAGCCAGGACTAGGAATGGAGAATTACATTGGGTACAGAATTTAAGGGGTTAACAAAAATACCTACAATCAAAACAACTCATTTCAATGTACTTTATTACAAAATAAAAATTAATGCCAATAAATACAAGGTGAGCAAAATACCAATATTTTTAAAAAGATGAGGTGAGCCAAACATAGTGGCACTCACCTGTAATCCCAATACTTGGGAGGCTGAGACAAGTGGATCACAGGTTCAAGGACAGCCTCAGCAAGTAATGAGACTCTCATCAACCTAGTAAGACCCTGTTACAAAATAAAAATTAAAAGCCAGACATGGTGGTACATGCTTATAATCTCGGCATTTGGGAGGCTGAGACAGGAGGATCATGGTTCGAGGACAGCCTCAGCTAATACTTAGTGAAGCCCTTTGCAATTCAGTGAGACCCTGTTTCAAAATAAAGAATAAAAAAAATAGGGCTGAGGGTGTAGCTTGAAGGTAGTATGACCCTTGGCTCCATCCCCAGTACCGCAAAAAAATAAAAAATAAAAAATAGGGCTGGGGTGTAGATCAGAGGTAGAATGTCTCTGGGTTCAATCCCCAATACTACAATCAATCAATCAATCAATCAATAAAGACAGAGTGGGTATTATTGATTTTTTCTCTTGCTGAGGCTCTATTATGGCTCAGCCCAGCATCGTTAGTGACCCTGTACTTAAAATGTTGGTATTTTGGTCACTGTAGGTATTTTGGGCATTGACCTAAATTTTAAAAAGCATTGCCTTAGCCATGTGTGGTGGCACATGCCTGTAACCCCTGTAGTTGGGAGGCTGAGACAGGATTGTGGGTTCAAGGACAGCCTCAGCAATGCAGCAAGGCTCTCAGGAACCTAGCCAGATCCTGTTCCAAAACAATAAAACATTGAGTTTGAGATGTAGCTCAAAGTAGGATGGAAGTTCCTGGGTTCCATCCCCAGTATCACAAAATGAGAGAAAAGGAAGGAAGGAAGGGAGGGAGGGAGGGAAAGGGAAGGGAAGGAAAGAAGGGAGGGAGGAAGCCAGCCAGGCATGGTGACACACGCTTGTAATCCCAGCATTTAGGAGACTGAGACAGGAGGATCACGGTTCACGGACAGTCTCAGCTACTTAGTGAGGCCCTCTGAAACTCAGTGAGACCCTGTTTCAAAATAAAGAATAAAAAAAAAAGGGCTAGATGCCAGGCATGGTGGCGCACGCTTGTAATCCCCGCGCTTGGGAAGCGGAGACAGAAAGATCACGCAGGTTCGAAGCCAGCTGTGCTGGCTTAAGAGACTCTGTTTCCATATTTTAAAAAAAAGTATAAAAATAGGTCTTGGACTGTAGCCCAGAGGGGTATAAGGGTTTCCAGGAACCCCAGTAATTATATATATATATATATATATATATATATATATATATATACATATATATATATATTATAGGCTAGAGGTGTAACTCGGAAGTAGAATGCCCCTGAGTTCCATCCCCAGTACCACAAAAGGAAGGAAGGAAGGAAGGAAGGAAGGAAGGAAGGCAGGCAGGCAGGCAGGCAGGCAGGCAGGCAGGCAGGCTTGGAATAGTATTTATCTTGACTGAGTTTTTGACACACACCCTTACTTTTTTTTTTCTAGTACCAGGGATTGAACAACACACTGCAAAAGCATGGTGTCACTTTTGACTACCACTAATTTCAAAATGACCAAGTCACTTCAAGGGACATGGCCTCAGGCTTTATTTGTGCTTAGAGGATGAAGTTTTTTCTCTGAGAGCTACTATCACCCTACACTGCACTGACAAGTTTGTGCTTACAAGGAAAACAGCCATTCATTTCTGCTTATTTGGTTAATATTCCTTCCAAAGTGTCAAGTGCATTCTAAAATAACACATTTGGGAGAATTCTAGCATCTCAAACCATATCTTCCAAACATTTTTTTAGCATAACCCAATGAAGAAAACAAGCTTTTCGCGCCGGGCGTGGTGGCGCACGCTTGTAATCCCCGCGCTTGGGAGGCGGAGACAGGAGGATCGCGCAGGTTCGAAGCCAGCCGCGCTGGCGTAAGAGACCCTGTTTCAAAAATATAAAATAGGTCTGGGAGTGTAGCCCGGAGGTAGAAGGGCTTCCAGGAACCCCAGTACCACCAAAAAAAAAAAAAAAGAAAACAAGCTTTTCTTCATTAACAGGTGTGTGCAGTATATGTGTGTCTGTGAAAAGCTTAAAAACATCCTTTAATATTTTTAACATTTTCCAATATTTTCTATTGTGCTAATATTATATTCTGTACTGTTTCTTTGCTTTTCAATTTTATCATGACCCATGATGAGTACAATCCATATTTTGAAAAATACTAGTCTGTAAATATATAAGAACTATAATAATTTAGAAATTATAAGAACTATCATTATCACAATCATCATCCTTTGATACTAAATAATAGCGAATTTGTTGTCTTATTACTTAAGGGTGGCAGGTGTTATTTAGCAAACACTTACTGTATCATATAGAAGGCAATGACCCCACATACCACAGCAATGCTGAAGGCTACACAGGCAACTAAAACCACTTGAACAAGAGCAGGTCTACGTGGAATTCCTGTTAAAAATGGAAATAAATTTCCCAAAATAAACCATTTTAGCTGTGTCTCTCAGTTAATGTGTTTGTTAATCATACTGTTATTGCAAAGAAAGAATAGGGAACAAAATCAGAATGACATTCTTAACTAGGCATAGTGGTACATACCTATAATTTCAGGACTTGGAAGGTCAAGACAAGAAGATTGAAAGTTTGAGACCAGCCTTAGCAACTGAGTGAGATCCTGTCTCAAAATAAAAAAGATAATCAGGCTGAGGGTGTAGCTCTGGGGATTGCAGTTAATCCTCAGTACCAGAGCACACGCACACATGGGTGCAGAAGAAGCACTGGGGATTGAATCCAGGGTGATTCTACCTCTGAGTAACAACCCCAGCCGTGTGTGTGTGTGTGTGTGTGTGTGTGTGTGTGTGTTACTGGAGGAGTTGTTTGTTTGTTTTGTATTGTATTAGGTACGGAAGAAGTACTAGGGATTGAATCCAGAGGCATTCACCTCTGAGCTACACCCCCAGCCCTTTTTGTAATCTTTTGTTTGAAACAGAGTCTCACTAGATTACTGAGAATTTTGTTACATTGCTGAGGCTGGTCTTGAAACTGCGATTCCCCTGTATCATCCTACCAAGTACTGGGATCACAGGTATGGGCCACCATACTCAGCTTATTTTTTTTATTTTGATACAGGATTATGATAAGTTGCTAAGGCTAGCCTCAAACCTGGTATTCTCCTGTCTCAGCCTCCCAAATGCTAGGATTACAGGCATGCACCACCATAAACAGGGAAAATGACATTAATTTTTTAAAATACTAAGACTAGAATGAACAGCCTAGATTAAAAAAAATCCAATTTTAGTTCACACTAATCCCTGACTTCCTTTTTTGTCCCCCTCCAGTCCTTAATCAAATCCCTGTCCCTTGCTCTGTAAATACACTGATCCCCATGGTGACACCCATCATCTGTGGGTACATGGGTCAGTGACACTTGTTGTCAATGGATACAAATTTCCCAATCCATGGATCCCCATGGAGACATCTGCCCTGTAGATACACCTGTTTTCTATGAAGCTACAATGAAAATGACTTTAGTTTTAGGATTCAAGTGTTGCCTGGATCTCAAGCTTTGCTGTAATGAAAAGGAATTACAGGGCAATTAAGGATAGAATTTTATGTACCTGTATTCCGTGTGTCAGATTTCAGGGCTACAGAATCTGCTATAAAACCATGATTGTTCTTTGTAGGTTCAGGTGTATCATCCTTCTTTGTAATGTCTAAATTTAAAAAATAAAAAGAATTATTGTTAGTACAAACTGAGCAAAGAGAAATTGGCAAAACAAGTATATTTTAAGCCACTTGTAAAGTCTGAACAGCTGAAGTGGCTACTCCCTATTGATGCTTCTTGTCTTCTTGTACCTCCTGACCCAGATCTGGGAAAGGACCCAGAGTTTTCTGATGGAACTGAAAAATTCCCTGAGGCTCACACCTCAGTGGAAACTTAGCTTGGCATGAAAAACAACTGGCCTATGAGAAAACCAGGAATGTAAATGAATGACTGCGAACTCAAGATAGGGAGTTTATGGGGTTCAGGCTCTGTAGACTTTCTTATATGTCTCCAAGCTTGCTTTTGCCTCTAAACTATAACCTGAGCCTTTTGTTTTTCCTTTGTGGTGCTGGAGATTGAACCTATCACATTCTACCCCAGCCCTATTTTATTTTTCTTTTGGAAACAGGGTCCTGCTAAGTTGCTGAGAGCCTCACTAAGTTGCTGAGGCTGGCTTCAAACCTGTGATCCTCCTGTCCCAGCCTCCCAAGTACTGGGATTACAGGAGTGTGCCACCACACCCAACTTGTGAGGATTTCGACATAAGAACAAAGGAAGTACAAGCATTCAAAACACAACAGACAGAAAAGGGAATGTTGCCAGAAGCATCCACAAGGAGGCCTGAAGGACAGTGCTGCTGCACAGGTCAGCCTTGGGGCAAACAGTTCCTACTACTGATAGGAGACAGAGAAACTACAGGAGAGAGGAGAAGTGGGGTGCTCTCAGATTTGTCAGTGAATAAATAAACAAGGACATACTGTGAGAGCCATGAATGTGGTAGGGATTTAACTGGGCATGGTGGTACATGTCTGTAATTCCAGTACTTAGGAGTCTGAAAAAAGAGGATCACTGGTTCCAGGCCATGCTCAGAAACTTAATGAGACTCTCAACAACTTAGCAAGACCTTGTTTCAAATTAAAAAAAAAAAGAGTCACGTGTGGTGGTATACACCTGTAATCAGGGAGACTGAGTCAGATGAATCACAGGTGGAGTGTGTGTGTGTGTGTGTGTGTGTGTGTGTGTGTGTGTGTGTGTGTTTTACTGGAGATGGAACCCAGGGGCATTATACCTCCAAGCTATACTCTCAGTCCAATTTTATTCTTTTATTTTTGAAAGAGGGTCTCATTAGTTGCAAAGGGCCTCACTAAGTTGCTGAGGCCACCGGCAACCTGTGGTCCGCCTGTCTCAGCCTCCCAGGTACTGAGATTACAAGGTGGACTACCATGCCCAGCTAGAATCATAGGCTTGAGTCCAGCCTCGGCAATTTGGCAAGGCCCTCAGTGACTTAGTAAGTCCCTGTTTCAAAATTAAAATAAAATAGGGTTGTGGATATAGCTGAGGTAGGACTCCCCTGGTTTCAATTTCAAATACCATAAATGAATAAACAATAAAGGTATAGATCAGAGTTAGCACTTGCCTAGCATGTACAAGGCCTTGGGTTTGATTCCCAGCATGAAAAACAAAACTTAAAAAGAAGCAGGTTCCAGGAGAAAATTGGTGTTTATGGATCCCACTTTCCAGGACCCCTTGACACACCTTTACTCCTCAGAAATGTGGGCTCATTAGATGCTTCAGCTAGAAGGCAGTTGAAGGGGATCAAAGTGAAAAGACAGGTTTAGATAGATTTAAGAAAGTAAGGGCATAAGTTGGTCTTAGACAAGAGAGCCTATCACACACACAGTAAAGGATGTTGATGAATCATCCCAGTAGAAATGAAAGGGTTAATTTGCACAAGTGTGAAGTTCTGTTTGTACTTAGTGCTTCTGCTTATGAATATGGACTTCCAAGAACATGATACAGGGCTGGGATGTGACTGAGTGGTAGAGTGCTCACCAAGCATGTGAGAGTCCCTGGGCTCCATTCCTAGGAAAAAAGAAAGCAGTACATTGGATTCTGGTCCACTTCTGCAGTCACACATGTTGGGAAACCTCCCAAAATGGAAGACATACAGAAACTCAGAGTTGAAAGGGGGTGTGCACCCATCAGAAGATCAGAGCCACTGCCGTGGGGCCAACAGAACATCCATTCCTCAAACACGAATTGAATGTGATTTTGTCATACAGATTGCATGGCCCTGTAAGGAACTTAGATTGTTTATTACTGTACATATCTCCCTAAAGGGTTTCTTATATCATCAGAGCTGGTTCTGCTGCTTTGAGATAGAAGACTTCAAGTTGGGCATAGTGGTACTACATGCCTGTAATCCCAGTACTTGGAAGACTGAGACAAGAGGATCACAGATTCCAGGCCAGCCTCAACAACTCAGTGAGACCCTGTTTCAAAATAAAAATAAAATAAAATAAGACTGGGGGTATAGCATGGAGGTAGAATGCCTCTGGATTCAATACCTAGTACCACAAAAAAAGATAAATGACTTTAGCCACCACGTTAAAAAGCAAAGCATAAACAGTGTGTAGTGGCATACACCTGAAACCCCAGTTTCTCCGGTAGCTGAGCAAGATAATTGCAAGTTCCGGGCTAGCCTGGGCAACATAGCAAGATGCTGTCTTTTTTTTTTTTTTTTTTGGTGGTACTGGGGTTCCTGGAAGCCCTTCTACCTCCAGGCTACACTCCCAGACCTATTTTATATTTTTATTTGGAAACAGGGTCTCTTACGCCAGCACGGCTGGCTTCGAACCTGCGCGATCCTCCTGTCTCCGCCTCTCAAGCGCGGGGATTACAAGCGTGCGCCACCACGCCCAGCAGATGCTGTCTTAAAACAAAAAATAAAATAGGGCTGGTGGTGTTGCTCAGTGGTAGAGTACCCCTGGGTTGAATCCTCCATATATACATACACAAAAGACATATGATCTATGGTTCTCAAATTAAAAAGTAAAGCATAAACATGTTGTGGTGGCACATTCCTGCAATCCCAGCTACTCAAGATGCTGAGGTAGGAGGACTGCAAGTTCCAGACCACTGAAACAGGAGGACTGCAGATTCCAGGCCAGCCTTCCCAATTTAACAAGACCCTTAGCAACTTAATGAGACCCTGTTTCAAACAAAAAATAGAGGCCTAGGGTGTAGCTCAGAGATAGAATGCCCCTGGGTTCTATCTCTAGGGGTAAAAAAAAAAAAGCACAGATGAATTGATTACAAAACTATGGGATATTCCCAATTAAATTTTACTCATCCATAGAGAAGAACACAAAAATATGGGCGTGGTGGCTCACACTTGTAATCCCAGCATTTGAGAGGCAAAGACTGGAGGATCCCAGTTCATGAACAGCCTCAACTACTTAACTAGGCCCTTTGCAACTCAGTGAGACACTGTTGCAAAAATAAAAAGACTAAAAAATAGGGCTGGGAGTATAGCTCAGAGGTAGAATGCCCCTGGATTCCATCCCCAGTACCACAAAAAAGAACACAGTTACCTCATTTACAGGGAAATGGATAGAAGTGGAGAACATTTTGCTAAATGAGATTAGTCAGTTACAAAGAAATAAAAAGACATTGGTTGTTCTCCCTCATATGTAGAAGGTAGGGAGAAAAGGGTCCTAGAAGGAACTCTAGACAAAGAAGATACTATAGATGAGAAAATAAGGTGTCCTGACTGAGGGGTATGGAAGGGGGGAAGAGGAAAATTCCCTAGTGTACATGACGTACACTCACAACATATCAAAGTCAATCACCAAGCCAAACATGAGAAGGAGGAAGGGGGAGGGAATGGGGTGGGAATTGGGGAAGGGCTAAATAAGTGGTGTGTGCATGTATGCCTCTACCATCTTGTACTCCATTAAGATGTATGACTATAATGCACCAATTAAAAATTTTTAAAAAGAACACTACACATTTGTAAAATGTCTGTCTGGACTTGTTCTACCACCAAAATGTGTGCACAAAATTACAAATGAAGTTTACAGGCACATTGATGTAACCGGGGAGGGATGAGGCTTCTATGTGCACTAATTAAAGTGAAATAAAAGGAAAGAGAACAGTCCCTGATGAGAAAGCACAGCTCACAAAGAGAGATGAACACAGGACTTACATTCTGAGAGATGTTGATCTAATGATATCTTAGGGACCCTGCTACTAACAAGCACTACAGACACGCTCACACAGGGGCTGGAGCTCCAGATGGGTTCTCACTTCGACACGTGTGGTGGTGACTCACCCATGGGCGCTGAGGCAATTCCTGGAACC
Organism: Muscardinus avellanarius; assembly: GCF_963383645.1. Classification (NCBI taxonomy): domain Eukaryota; kingdom Metazoa; phylum Chordata; class Mammalia; order Rodentia; family Gliridae; genus Muscardinus; species Muscardinus avellanarius. The sequence continues at coordinate 68,789,079 of NC_137796.1, forward strand.
TGGGCTGATCCAACGACAGCCAAGGACCCTCTGGACTGTTCAGCAGAGTTCCCAAGTGCTTGTGACAGCTTATTGCCTTGAAAAGAAAACTTGTGGCAGTGAAATAGAATCAACCCCTGGCTGTTTCCCCTGAAACAGCTTTCTCCTTCTCCTGAAACAAGATAACCAGTGATGGGTGCTACCTGGCAAGTCTGTTGCTTCTTCAACATCATGGAATCCACCTGCACGAGGCAAGCATTCATGTGGCGGGCATTCCAGTGAAAACAAAAACAGATATACGAACGAACCCAGAGGCCTGTCCATCACATTAAAGTCACCAGTCTTTTGTCATGTAGATGGAAGGGAGTCTCTAGCAATGGTCCAGCATCTGTCCAATATTTATCTGAAGAAGTAGGAAGCTCTGCTGCCTGTAGAATGTTTGGCTCTGACTCAGAGCCACCAGTGTGAGGTCAGATCCTGTCGCCACGGTGGATTTCTCCACGGAACCAGGTCAGCCAATGGGCAACTGACAGAGTAGGAGGTACAACACTCCACCCTCAGACCTCACATAACAGGAATCATGCCTGGGCTTGACCTACAGTGACCCACAGGAGAGCATGGTTCTCTCCCTCTGCGACCTCAGAATTGCCTATTACACCCAGATCGCCCACCAAAACCTCCTTGCTCAAATGGAAACTGTCTCCAGAAACCAAACTGAGCAGAGCTTGCAGAAGTACACTGCCTAACCCATGCCCAGCCTCTTACCTACTGCATCCTCCACTAGCGAAAGGATGATGAGAAATATATACTTATCAACATCAAGAGCAGCCAGGTGTGGTGGCGCACACTGGTAATCCCCCTACTTGGGAGGCTGATACAGGAAGACTACAATTTCAAGACCAGCCTCACCAACATAGCAAGGTCCTCAGAAACCCCCTTTTAAACTGGATATAGTGTGCATGCTATTTTTTTTTGTGTGTGTGGCACTGGAAGTGGACACCAGGGGCTTTTCTACCTCCAGGCTATACTCCTAGACCTATTTTATACTTTATTTGGAAACAGGGTCTCACTAAGTTGCTGAGAGCCTCACGCAATAGCTGAGGCTGGCTTTGAACCTGTGCAATCCTCCTGCCTCAGCTTCCCAAGCGCTGGGATTACAAGTGTGCACCACCACGCCCAGCTACTGTGCATGATTACAATCCCAGTACATGGGAGGCTGAGACAGGAGGATCACAGGTTCAAGGATAGCCTAAGCAAGTAGTGAGACTCTCATCAACCTACTGAGATCCTGTTTCAAAAGAAAAAATAGATCTGGAGGTTAGCTCAGAGGTAAAATGCCCTGGGTTCAACCTCCAGTACCATAATAAATAAATTATTTAATTAAGTCAAGAGATTTTCATGTTCATTGTTTGGACATAGTTGGATCCCACCTTCTCAGCCTTGATCACTTTCGTGTGTGTGTGTGTGTGTGTGTGTGTGTGTGTGTGTGTGTGTGTGTGTGTGTTGATGATGGGGATTGAACCCAGGAGCATTCTATCTCCAAGCTACACCTCCAGCCCTGTTTTTTTATTCTTTATTTTGTAACAAAGTCAAACTAAGTTGCAGAGGGCCTAAGTAACTGAGGCTGGCCATAAACCTATGATCCTCCTGTCCCAGCCTCCAAGTACTAGGATTACAAGCATTCTCCACCATGCCCAGCTAGTCACTACTTTTTACTGCTTTCAAGTTTCTCTTGGTTCCAACCATTTCTAAGTTATCATTTGTTTCTCCTCATGGACCTGGACTCTCATGTTGGGGCTTCATCAGCTTAGCACCAGCCCTAGCCCACCTTGGTCCAGCTGCTGTCCCACACACTGTCTACAGGATTGCTATGTTGGTCCTTCTCCATGCAGCAGTCTTGGGAACTTTTTTATTTTTTTCGGTACTGGGGATGGAACCCAGGGGCATTCTACCTTTGAGCTATACCTCCAGCCCCATATTTTTATTCTTTATTTTGAAACAGAGTCTCACTGAGTTGCAAAGAGTCTAAGTAGCTGAGGCTGTCCTTGAACCATGATCCTCCTGTCTCAGCCTCCCAACTGCTGGGATTACAAGCATGCGCGTGCTCTGGCTAAAGCTGCTCAGAGGTTTTCAGGACACTAGAACATCCAGAGCCAGGGCCTAGAGCAAACCTCTGCCAATGGGAAACAAAAATTAACATAAGTAAGGAACAGGGCAGGGACACCTGAATATCATAAAGTTCTCACCATCATATCTCAAGTCACCAGAGAAGAATTCCCCAGGGCAGTGTAAGGGAGCTAAACTGGGAGGCTGAGGCTGCTGGGATGGCAGGTGGTAGATGCCCTGCAGTCTGCTGACTCGAGAGGGGTCAGAAAGGGACTGCCCTGCATGAGGTGCCGGTCTAACCCTAGAGGCAGCCAACCTGCAAAGGCCTGTGCAAAGGGGAAGATTAACCATGTTTGGTCAACAGGATCTTGTTCTGATTACTCAATATGGATACAAAATTTAGCTAATCACTTCACACACACACACACACACACACACACAAACACACACACACACACACACACACACACACACACACACACACACACACAAGAACAGAGGTTTTCAGTCTGTATCTAGCCTCATTTTAGGTAAAAGGGAGGTTCATTGCAAGTCTTTCTCATGGGGGAAGGACAGTCCTTTGCAGGAGGCCATTGCCCAGGACAGGAAGGGTTGGAAAGAGGGTCTTCTAACCATAGGTTTTTTTGTGCAGCACAGAATGTACTTCATCTCCTTGTCTTTGTCACTTCTGGATCCCACATCCCCTTTCCCAGAAGCCCTTTGAGAAAGCTCTTGGGGCCTGTGCAGCCTGACTCCTTTAGGACTCACCATCACTGTAGGGGGCTGGGTTTGAGGCTGGAAGCTTTGCTGGGGCCCTGCACAAGGTATACCCATAACATGTAAGGGCTTGGTCAAACCTGGGATGAAAGGGGAGGACTGTGTTTTTAAAAAGTTAATGAGTGACTGTTAGAATCAGGAGTTTGGAGCCAGGCACGGTGGGACATGTCTATAATCCCACTACTTTGGAGGCTGAAACAGGAGGATGTCAAGTTCAAGGCCAGCCTTAGCAAATAGTAAGAAATAATGAGACTCTCATCAATCTAGCGAGACTGTTCCAAAATAAATATAAAATAGGTCTGGTTGTGGAGCTTGGAGGTAGAATGTCTCTGAGTTCAATCCCCAGCACCAAAAAAAAAAAAAATCAGGAGTTCAAGAAACATGGCCAAGCATGATATTTTTGGGCTGGAAAACCTGAAGACCCCCCAAGGAGCCTCCTTTTTGGGCAAAGAAAGTGACCTGGCCAAGAGGTAGGGGAGGTCACTGGCACTGAAACCCAAGTGATGAGTGCGGGGACAAGCCAAATAATGCCCAGAGACCACCAGGAATGAGGTGACTTTTTGTCCATCACCCCTGTCTGGTCATGTTTCTTCTTCTTCTTCTTCTTCTTCTTCTTCTTCTTCTTCTTCTTCTTCTTCTTCTTCTTCTTCTTCTTCTTCTTCTTCTTCTTCTCCTCCTCCTCCTCCTCCTCCTCCTCCTCCTCCTCCTCCTCCTCCTCCTCCTCCTCCTCCTCCTCCTCCTTCTTCTTCTTCTTCTTCTTCTTCTTCTTCTTCTTCTTCCTACACTCACAGCCCTTTTCTTTGTTTGTTTCTGTTTTGAGAAAGGATCTCACTACGTTGCCCAGACTAGCCTGGCCTTAAAGTTGGGGTTCTCCTGTCTCAGCTTCCCAAGTAGCTGGGATTATAGGCATGTGCCACTGTACCAGGCTAAATAGAACTTTTTTTGGGTTTCTTTGTTGTTGTTATTTTTGAGGTGCTGGGAATGGAACCAAAGCTTCAAGTCTCTGAAGTAAGCACTGTACTACTGGGCTATACCCCCAGTCCTTCATTATTTTTTCTTGAATGAGCTTCCTCCCACCTGGAGAACTATTCTTAGCATTTATTAGTGTAGGTCCATGGTAAAAATACCACTTGGTCCATCTGAACATCTCACCTTCAAATTTTGGAGGATAGTTTTTTATTTGCCTCATTTTCGTAGTACTAGAGTTTGAACCAGGGGCATTCTACCTCTGAGCTACACTACAATTCTTTTTTTGTTTTTATTTTCAAACAAAGGTATAAGTTTCTGAGAATGGTCTGGAAACTGTAATCCTCCTTTCTCAGCCTCCTAAGTACTGGGATCACAGTTGTTCACCACTGTACCGAGATGGAAAAGGTTTTCTTTTCTTTTTTTTTTTTTTACTTTTTAATTTTTTTATTGGTGCATTATATTCAAACATCATATTGGGGTAAAAAAACTTGTGTGTACAAACATGTACTCATCGCTTATTTAACCCCTACCCAATTCCCACCCCATTCCCTCCCCGTCCCTCCTTCCCTTGCTTGGCTTAGTGATTGACTTCGATATGTTTAAGTACATTGTGTGTTTTAGAGATTTTCCTCTTCCCCCGTCCTTTCTCCTCCTTTAGGTTGTCTTGTTTGCTCCTCTATAGGATTTCCTCTTTCAAGAGTTCCTCCTATGACCCATTTCTCCCTAACTCTCACATATTAGGGAAAGCATCTGATTTCTTATTTTTTGTGACTGACTAATCTCACTTAGCATAATGTCCTCCAGTTCCATGCATTTCCCTGAAAATGATGTAATTGAGGTATTTTTGATGGCTGAGTAAAATTCCATTGTGTACATATCCCACAGTTTGTAATCCATTCATCTGTTGATGGACATCTTGGCTGGTTCCATAGTTTGGCTATGGTGAATTGTGCAGCTATGAACATAGATATACATGCATTAGTTTGGTAGTTTGGCTTCCTATCTTTTGGGTAGATACCCAGAAGTGGTATTGCTGAATCAAATGGTAGATTTGTTCCCATTCTTCTGAGGATTCTCCATACTGTTTTCCAAAGTGGTTGCACTAATTTGCAATCCCACCAACAATATCTTAGAGTCCCTACTTCTCCACATCCTCGTCAGCATCTGTTGTTTGTGTTTTGAATGATTGCCATTTAGTAGGAGTTAGGTGAAATCTCAGGGTAGTTTTGATTTGCATCTCTCTGATTGCCAGTGATGTTGAGCATTTTTTCATGCATTTATTGGCCATTTGAATTTCTTCCTTTGTGAAGTGTCTATTTAGTTCATTTGCCCATTTTGTTATTGGATGCTTTGTTTTCTTAGTGTTGAGTTTCTCGAGTTCTCTGTATATTCTAGATATTGGCTCTCGATTGAGGTTCTCGAAGTTTCCTTTGCTGAACAGAAGCTCTTCAGTTTCATGCAATTCCATGTATTGATTCTCCTTTTAATTTGTTGTGCCTTTGGAATCTTGTTCAGGAAATTTTTATCTGTGCCTATGTGTTGTAGTATTGGACTTATGCCCTCTTCAAGGAGCTTCAAGTTCTCTGGTTTGATTTCCAAGTCTTTGATCCATCGTGAGTTGACTTTTGTACAGGGTGAAAAAGTGGGATTAATTTCCAATTTTCTGCATATGGTTAGCCAGTTTTGCCAACACCATTTGTTGAAGATGCTATCTTTTTTCCGGTGTATGTCTTTGGCCCCTTTGTCAAAAATCAAGTGGCTGAAAGTGTGTGGACTTGTTTCCGGGTCTTCTATTCTGCTCCACTGGTCTATATATCTGTTTTTTTTGCCAGTACCATGCTGTTTTTATTACAATGGCTTTGTAGTATAGTTTAAAGTCAGGTATTGTGATTCCTCCTGCATGGTTTTTGTTGCTGAGAACTACTTTGGCTATTCTGGGCATTTTGCTATTCCAGATAAATTTAAGGACTGATTTTTCTATGTCTGTGAGGAATGATCTTGGTAGTTTAATGGGCATTGCATTAAATCTGTAGATCACTTTTGGGAGGATGGCCATTTTAATGATATTTATTCTGCCAATCCATGAACATGGAAGATCTTTCCATCTTCTAAGATCTTCGATTTCTTTTTTCAGTGTTTTATAATTTTCTTTGTAGAGATATTTTACCTCCTTGGTCAAGTTTATTCCTAGGTATTTTATATTTTTGTGGGAGATCCTGAGTGGAAGTGTTTTCTGAATTTCTTTTTCAGTGGATTTATGGTTGGTGTACAGGAAAGCTTCTGATTTTTTAAGATTGATTTTGTATCCAGATACTTTGCTGAATTTGTTGATCAGTTCTATAAGCCTTTTGGTTGAGTTTGTTGGGTTTTCTAAATATAGTATCATGTCATCTGCAAATAGTGAAAGCTTGAGTTCTTCTTTTCCTATTTGTACTCCTTTGATTTCCTTTACTTGCCTTATTGCTCTGGCTAGAGTCTCTAGTACTATATTGAAGAGAAGTGGTGATAGTGGACATCCTTCTCGCGTTACAGTTTTTAGGGGGAATTCTTGAAGTTTTTCCCCATTTAATATGATGTTGGCAGTGGGCTTATTGTAAATTGCCTTAATAATGTTGAGATATGTGTCTTCTATTCCAATTCTCTGCAGTGTTTTTATCATACATGGATGTTGAATTTTATCAAATGCTTTTTCAGCATCTATTGAGATGATCATGTGATTTTTGTCTTTGTTTCTGTTTATATGATGAATGACATGGATTGATTTTCATATATTGAACCAGCCTTGCATCCCTGGGATGAATCCTACCTGATCACGGTGAATGATTTTCTTGATGTTGTTTTGAATGCGTGTTGCTAGTATTTTGTTTAATAGTTTTGCATCCAAGTTCATCAGAGATATAGGCCTGTAGTTTTCCTTCCTTAAACTGTCTTTATTCAGTTTGAGTATGAGTGTTATGTTGGCTTCATAGAATGTATTTGGGAGAGTCCTGGTTTTTTCTATTTCGTGAAATAGTTTGAGTAGTACTGGAGCTAGCTCTTCTATAAAGGTTTTATAGCATTCACTTGGAAAACCATCTGGTCCTGGGCTTTTCATTGATGGTAAGCTCTTTATTGATGTTTCAAACTCTTTGATTGTTATTGGTTGGTTTAAGTGTTCTATATCTTCTTGACTCAGTTTAGGAAGGTTGTATTTATCTAGGACATTGTCAATTTCCTCCAGAAATTCCATTTTGTTGGAGTATAGTTTTTCAAAGTAGTTTCTGATAGTCCTCTGGATTTCTATACTGTCAGTAGTAATATCTCCTTTTTCATCTCTTATCTTCATAATTTAGGTTGATTCTCTATTTTTTTTTAGTTAGGTTGGCTAGTGGTTTATCAATCTTGTTAATTTTTTGAAGAAAACAGCTTTTGGTTTTGTTGATTTTCTGTATTGCTTTTTTATTCTCTATTTCATTAATTTCTGCTCTAATTTTAATAATTTCCTGTCTTCTGATGGCTTTGGGGTTCAATTGTTCCTGCTTTTCAAGGGCTTTGACGTGTGTTGTTTGGCTATTTATTTGAAGATTTTCTGTTTTTCTTATGTGAGCACTCAGTGATATAAATTTTCCTCTTAATACTGCCTTCAAAGTGTCCCAGAGGTTTTGATATGTTGTTTCTTTATTTTCATTTGTTTCTAGAAATTTCTTGATTTCACCTCTTACATCTTCTATGACCCATTCTTCATTCAGATCTGTGGTGTTCAGTCATCACATGTTTATGTTGTTTCTCTGGGTCTTCTTATAGTTGATTTCTAGTTTTATTCCATTATGGTCTGAAATGACACAGGGAAGTATGTAACATTTTTTGAATTTGCTAGTGCTCATTTTGTGTCCCAGGATGTGGCCTATTTTGGAGAAAGTTCCGTGAGCAGCTGAGAAAATGAAACTCTGCTGTATTTGGGTGAAATATTCTATATGTGTCCAACAGGTCAATTTGGTTAATGGTATTCTTTAGGTCTGAGGCATCTTTACTGACCCTTTGTCTGGAAGATCGGTCTAGTATTGTGAGAGGTGTGTTGAAGTCTCCCAGTATTATTGTGTTGGGATTTATGTGTGACTTCATGTCACAAAGAGTTTGATTTATAAAAGTAGCTGCCCCTATGTTTGGGGCATAGATGTTGATTATTGTTATTTACTCTTTCTGGACTATTCCTTTTACCAGTAAAAGGTGACCTTCTTTGTCTCTTCTAATAAATTTCGGTTTGAAGTCTAACTTGTCTGATACCATAGTTGCTACTCCTGCTTGTCTTCGAGTACCATTAGCATGGATTACCTTGCTCCCGCACTTTACCTTGTTTTTTCCTATCTTTACTTGTAAGGTGTGTTTCTTGTAAGTAGTAGATGGATAGATTCAGGCTTTTAATCCACTTTGCCACTTTATGTCTTTTTATTGGGGAGTAGAAGCCATTTACATTCAGTGTGATTATAGAGAGCAAATTTTTAATTCCCAACATGTTAAGATCTTTTTTCTGTTTGAGATACTGTTTATTCTTCTTTACTTAGTGGTCTGCGGGATGGGAATTCTTGTTTCTTTGGTTCTGGCGTGTACTACCCATTTCTGCTTTGCAGTTAATCTCCTTGAGTATTTTCTCTAGCGCTGGTTTTGAAGACATAAATTCCTTCAGTTTCTGTTTGTCATGGAAGCTTCTTATTTCCCCATCTAATTTGATGGATAGTTTTGCTGGGTAGGAAATTTTTGGCTGGAAGTTGTTTTCTTTCAGAGTTTGGAATATGTTACTCCATGCCCTTCTGGCTTTCATTACTTGGTTTGGGAAGTCTGGAGTGATTCTAATTAGTTTGCCTCTGAATGTCACGTGGCCTTTTGTTTTTGTTGCCTTTAAGACTCTTTCCTTGGCTTCCACATTAGTCATTTTGACAATTATGTGGCGTGGGGATCCTCTTCTCTGATTATGTCTAAAGGGAGTTCTATAAGTTTCCTGGACCTGAGTATCGACCTCTTGTTCTATTTGGAATATTTTTGTGCTATTACTTCCTTGAAGAGATTATTTTTTTTTTATTGGTGCACTGTATTTATACATCATAGTGGGATACAAACTTTTGTAGACATACATGCACACATTGCCCAGTCAGCCCCCACTCGATCCCCACCCCACTCTCTCCCCATCCCTCCCTCCCATGCTTGGATTAGTGGTTGACATCTAGTATTATAATAATTTATCCAAACTTAAAATTATAATCTCACATAACAGTTTCATTTGTCTGATACCAAGCTTTTGATGACTTAAAGATAACATTTCAATATTTCTTTTTACTTTCTTTCTTACCAGAGAATATTTTTTTCTATTTTTTAGGTGAAACTATCATATATTTATATATTTATTTTTCAGAAAAAAAATCTATCCTAATATGAAATATGGACTCTAGATACCCAAAACGATCTTGAAAAAGAACAAAGCTAGAAGATATATATTCTGATTTCAAACCATATAAAGCTACAATAATTGAAACAGTGTAGTACTATTCTAAAGGCAGGTATATAAACCATTGGAGTTAAATAAAAGCCTAGAGCTAAATTCTTCCCTATATTGTCAAGTTATTTTTGACAAGGTTTCCACGAACATTTGGTGGTGGAAATAATAATCTTTTAACTAAATATTGTTGAAATATAATAATTACATGGAAAAGAATAAAGTTGGACCCTTACCTAATCCCATATACAAATATTAACTCAAAATAGATAAAAGACCTAAATATAAATCTTAAGACTATAGACATTTAGGAGAAAATCTGGGTCATAAAACCTCACAACACTGAAATTGGCAGTGATTTCTTGGATATGATTTCAATGGCACAGGCAACAGAAGAGTATACAAACTCCCTAAAAAATAAAAAAAATATTGTATATCCAAAGACAATGTAAACAGAGTTAACAGTTACTAATAGAATGGGATAAAATATTTCCAAATGCTATATCTGAAGGTATATTAATATTCCAACTAGAAATCCTAAAAATTAACAACAATAAAGGCAAACAATACCATTTAGAGATAGGTAAAAGACTAACATAAGTAATGAATCTCCACAGATAACCAATCTTAGTTGACTGTTGGATGGAAACTCTTGTTTCTCTGGTTCTGGTGTGTGTTACCTATTTCTTCTTTGTAGTTAATCTCTTTGAGTATTTTCTCTAGCGCTGGTTTTGAAGACATAAATTCCTTCAGTTGCTGTTTGTCATGGAAGCTTCTTATTTCCCCATCTAATTTGACAGAAAGTTTTGCTGGGTAGGAAATTTTTGGCTGGAAGTTGTTTTCTTTCAGAGTTTGGAATATGTTACTCCAAGCCCTTCTGGCTCTCATGACTTGGTTTGGGAAGTTTGGAGTGATTCTAATTGGTTTGCCTCTGAATGTCACTTGGCCCTTTGTTTTTGTTGCCTTTAAGATTATCTGCTTGGCTTCCACAGTGGTCATTTTGACAATTATGTGGAGTGGGGATCCTCTTCTCCGATCCTGTCTAAAGGGAGTTCTATAAGTTTCCTGGACCTGTGTATCAACCTCTTGCTCTATGTTTGGAAAATTTTCTGCTATTACTTCTTTGAAGAGATTGTTGATCCCTTTGGTTTCACTTTCTTTTCCCTCCTCTATTCCAATTATTCCTAGGTTAGCTCTCTTAAAATGGGCCCATATTTCTTCAATATCAGATTCCTGCTGTCGGATATTTTTTCCTAGATTAGAAACTATGCGTTCATTTTTGGAATGATCATCTTCTAAGAGCGAGATTCTGTTCTCCATGTGTTCTAATCGGTTGTTTGTGCTTTGAATTGAGGCCTTTACTTCATTAATTGCATCCTTTATCTCTTTTTGTCTCTCTCTGAGTTCTTTTCGAAGCACCTCTATTATTTCTACAGTTATTTTCCTGATTTGATCTTCTAGAAATCTCTGATTTTCTGTTTTTGAAGAGATTATTGATCCCTTTGGTTTCACCTTCTTTTCCCTCCTCTATTCCAATTATTCTTAGGTTAGCTCTCTTAAAATGGGCCCATATTTCTTCAATGTCAGATTCCTGCTGTCGGATTTTTTTTTTCTAAATTAGAAACTATGTGTTCATTTTTGGAGTGATCATCTTCAAGAAGCAAGATTCTATTCTCCATGTGGTCTAATCTGTTGTTTATACTTTGAATTGAGGACTTTATTTCAATGATTGCATCCTTTATCTCTTTTTGACTCTCTCTGAATTCTTTTCGAAAGTCCTCTATTGTTTCTAAAGTTATTTTCCTGATTTAATCTTCTAGAGATCTCTGGATTTCTGTGTTATCAGATTCTGATGTTGTGGGGTTGTGGGCATTCACTGCTCCATTGTCATTTCTCTTTCCCATGATGTTGGAAGTTTGTGCCTTCTCTAGGTTCTTCCCTGGGTCACTATGAGTTCACTTAAGGTGCTCTGGATCTCGAGTCTGTGGTATCTCAGTCACCACTACTCCTTTACTGGGTTATATCGCAAAGGCTCAGACCCAGGGAGTCATTAGAGGCTGCTTAGACTGTGGGGGGTGCCAAGTTGGGCGTTCTCCAGCAGGGAGTTGTGACTATGGTGTGATATCTCTGCCACCGCCACTCCCCCACTGGGTTGCACTGCTAAAATCTCTGAACCAGGGAGACTATCTGCGCAAGTCCCTGGGAGTGCAGTACTGGGATTTCTCCCCGGGGCCGCAATTTGACTCACGGTTGTTGAGTGTGCTGATGGAGCTGTAGTGGACTCAGTGGATTTGCAGCTGCCACAACTGGCAATATGGCACCAATGCCACACCCTTGGCTGTGAGGCTGGCGTATTTCTTCTCTGGTTTTGAGTTTCGCTCTGAGTCCCTGCCAGGTGTGCTGTGCCCGGCCCTTGGGAGCTTTAGACGCTCCTTGTGCTGAAAAAACTGCTGACTGCCGCCTGGCTGTTCAGCAGCTGCTCACCTCGGCTCGCTCTACACCCCTCCTCTCTGGGGCCTGGTGGCTGGTTGAGTGCGTTGGTCTAGAGCAGTCTGTGAATTCACCGCTGCTGCCGGCAGTAAGGCGCTGCTGCTGTATCCTAGGCCGCGGCATACCTCCTCTCTGGATTTGAGCTCTGTTCTGAGTCTCCCTCCTCTCTGGAGCCTGGTGCTGCTAGGGAAAATGTAGCCAGCGTTGCTCCGTGCTGCGGCTCTGGCTGCTCCAGCCGCTCCGCAAGGAACCAGCTTTTGGTTTTGTTGATTTTCTGTATTGTTTTTTATTCTCTACTTTGTTAATTTCTGTTCTGATTTTATCAATTTCCTGTCTTCTACTGATTTGGAATTAGATTGTTCCTGATTTTCAAGGGCTTTGAGGTGTGTCATTAAGTTATTTATTTGATGATTTGCTGTTTTTCTTATGTGAGCACACAGTACTATAATTTTCTTCTTAATACAGCCTTCAATGTGTCCCAGAAGTTTGATAATGTTGTATCTCTATTTTTGTTTATAGAAATTTTTTGATTTCACCCTTTACTTCTTCTATGACCCATTCTTCATTTAGAAGTATAGTGTTCAGTCTCATGTTTATGTGGTTTTATTTCCCCATCTAATTTTAGAGATAATTTTGCTGGGTTGGAAATTTTGGGCTGCAAGTTGTAGACTAGTGATCTTGAGGTTCCTTGAAGAAAGCAAGATCCAACACACAACACCTAGGCATGGGCAATAACTTTCAAGACCCCAAAGGCACAAGAAATTTAAGCCAGTGAAATATGTGGGATTGGATTAAACTGAAGAGGTTCTGTACAGCAACATAAACTATCAATAATCTCAACCAAGAGCCAACAGAATAAGGTAAGATTTTTGCCATCTACTTCTCAGACAGAGGATTAATATCAAGAACATACAGAGTACCGAGGAACTTAGCACTAAGAAAACAAATAACCTAATAAAAAGATTCTCAAGCAAACAAAATAGACATTTCACAAAAGAAGTTCAAATGGTCAATAAATGCATGAAAAAATGCTCATCATCATTGGCAATCAGTGAGATGCAAATCAAAACTACTCTGAGATCTCACCTAACTCCAACTAAAATGGCATTCATTTAAAACCCAACAAATTCTCTTGAGGATGTGGAGAAGTGGGAATTCTAATTCAACCACTTTGGAAAACTGTATGGAGCGTCCTCAGAAGAATGGGAATGAGGACTTCCGGGAAGATGGCGACCGAGAAAAGCGGGGCTTAAGAGCCCCGCTAACAACTAATCTCCATTACCACAAAATCAGCGCCTTTCATAGCCAGAAAACACCATCACCAGAGAAACAAAAAAATCACCAGGCTCCAGAGAGAAAGCGGACTGAGAACAGAGCTCAGAGCCACAGAGGAGATACACCGGCCTCACACCTGAGGATGCGGTAGCAGCGCCATACTGCCGGCGGCAGCGGCGAATTCACCGGACAGCCACAGCAAGCCGAGGTGAGCCGCTGCGGAACAGCCAGGAGGGATTTCTCGCAGCAGGTAAAATCTAAAGCTCCCAGTGGCTGAGCTCAGCACACACTGCAGGGATTCAGAGTGGAAATCAAAACCAAGAAGAAATACACCAGCCTCACGGCCGAGGGCATAGCAGCGGCGCCATATTGCCACCGGCGGCAGCAGCAGAGAATTCACCGAATCCAGTACAGCTACATCTGCGTACTCAAGAACAGTGAGTCAAATTTCGGGCCCCAGAGGAGAAATCCCAGTACTGTACTCCCTGGGACTTGACCCAGTGGGGGAGTGGCGGTGGCAGAAATATCACACCATAGGAGAACGTGCAACCTGGCACCCCCCACAGTCTAAAGCAGCCTGTATCGACTCTCTGGGTCGGAGACTCTGATACAACCCAGTAAAGGAGTAGTGGGGTCTGAGATACTACTGACTCGAGATCCAGAACACCTTTAGTGAAGTCATAGTGACCCAAGGGAAGAACCCAGAGAAGGCACAAACTTCCGATATCATGGGAAAGAGGAATAATACTGGAGCAATGAATGCCCACAACATCAGAACCCGATAAAACAGAAAATCAGAGATTTCTAGAAGATCATCAGGAAAATAACTGTAGAAATAATAGAGGTGCTTCGAAAAGAACTCAGAGAGAGACAAAAAGAGATAAAGAATGTGAATGAATTTATCATATGATCTAGCAATACGACTTCTGGGTATCTACCCAAAACAATGGAAACCAAACACCAAACTAATGTATGTATATGTATTTTTATAGCAGCACAATTCACAATTGCCAAACCATGGAACCAGTCAAGATGTCCATCAACAGATGAATGGATTACAAACTATGGAATATAATGGAATTTTACTCAGCCATAATGAAGAACACAATTATGTCATTTGTAAAGAATTGGATGGAACTGGAGAACACTATACTAAGTGAGATTAGTCAGTCACACAAAATGAAAAGTCAGAAAGTCTTCTTAATATGTAAAAGTTAGGGAGAAAATGGGACATAGGAGGGACTCTAGACAACGAAGAAGAAACCTTAGATGAATAAAGAAGGCTATTTAACTGGGAGGGATGGAAGGGAGAAAGAGAGAAGCAGCCTAATGCACATGATGTACATTCACATACATATCAAAGTCAGTCACTGGGCTGAACACAAGAAGGAGGGAGAGAGGAGGAAATGGATGGATATTAGGGAAGGGATAAATGAGTGATGTGTGCATGTGTGCCTCTACCATCCTGTCCCTCATAATTATTTATGATGCAATGCAACAATAAATGAAAAAATATTGTTAAATTTCTACATTTTAAGGTGGGCATGGTGACCATGCCCATCTTACAATAATCCCAGCATTTGGGAGGCTGAGACAGGAGGATCACAATTCATGAGAGCCTTATCTACTTAGTGAGGCCTTTTGCAACTCAGTGAGACTCTGTCTCAAAATAAAAAATAAAATAAAGCTGGGGAGTGTATCTTAGAGGTTAAATGCCCCTGGGTTCCATCCCCAGTACAGCAAAAAATTTCTGTATTGTGTTCCATGGACTCTGAACCAGTTGACACTCCCATTATTTTGCACAAGGGTTCTAGTTCTTCTATGTCCTCTCCAGCACTTCTATTTGTTTTAGTCAGTACCCATCCCAAATGGAGCAACAGCTCACTCTTATTTAATTTTCATTCCACTAATGATTGGTGATGATGAGTATATTTTCATATGTCTATTGTTTATTTACTGTTTCAAGGAAATATATTCCAGTCTTGTGCCCCTCCCTTGATATTCTGTGGGCTCCAATGACTCACAGAAAAGTTTTCTTTCCCAAATTCCTAATTGCTCCTCTGGATTTTCTCATGAAAATTGTAATTGTGTTTATTGACAAATAATTAGGGCAAAGGTAATTAAAAGTTACACTCAGTTCCCCATGTAGATACTGTCACAGATCTAGAGTTGATTTCTAAGTTGTAATGTAGTGGGCTGGGGACCAGGGAATAATAAACTTGTGAATTAGGGCTCAGTGTTTCATCCCAATCACAGGACAGATATGACTTCTAGCTGTGGCACAGTCTGGAATCCCATGGTCCACAGGTAAGCATCTTTCCCTTTGACAGCAAGGCACAGATAATCAGAATCAGGATTGAACTCTGAATCCAAAGAGTTTTAAGACATACACCTAGCATTCTAGAAAGAAAGGGTGTTCCAGTTCCCATTTTCTAACCCCCCAAGACACAGTCTTGCTTTTATTCTGTGTAGCAGTGGAACCTCGCAGGTCATCCTGACATTAAGTAACCTGGGAGGGGATGTGCCAGACTCAGAGATGACAAGGCCTGGGCTTGTCTGAGGAGCACTGAACATGGAACATTGCAGTGGGTATTCCTGGAGTTTCTCTTTAAAGACATTTCTCTCTCTGTGAATCTACTTTGCTTCCAATAGTGCTGTTGCAGCTCTCTTGGCTGCAGGGCATAGAGACAGTATTTTTCACTTAATGAAGCAAATCCTAATCAACATTCTGTTATGATTAGTCTCCTTTGAGGTCTTTCCCTAAAAAAGGAAAAAATAATATTGTCTATCTCATAGTTCCAGTTATGTCAGTTCTTTCCCCAAAGTTATTGATGACTCATAAATATCTAAGAATCTTGATTTATTGAGTCTAGGTTTTAGCATTTCTTTTTAGTTCATCACTCCCCATTCATTTTTATAACATGCTTATTTTCTAACAACTGAAGATACCATTGGCTTTAAGTATAATTTTATCAGAAAATATGATTAATTTTGCTTTCCATGTTAAAAACACATCCATATCACTAGATGTTTCTCATTTTATATAACTGTACCACACCCTATTTTCATCAGTAGTCTGACATGATTAATAATTTTCTTGCTCCTTCACTTTCTTCTCCATTTTCTTTCTTTCCTTCCCTCTCTAAGTGTGCTGTCATTGTTTGCTGCTCTACCTAGGTGTTTGCTCATTATTTTCATAATCCTTGGTCACAGTTTACCACAGAAGATTTTTGTGTGTGGCCCTATCCTAAAATCACCCCTTCTCACAGAGGGAAGTGTGTGGCCCTCTCCTAAAATTCTATATTGAAAAACAGGAGAATGAGAAGTTAAAGGAGTCACTTCTTAAACTTGGAAACCTCCTGTCATAGATTTATTCATGGCAAGATGATGACTCGCTGCAACTTAAGAGAGTGTTCCAGATGTTAGACACACTCTCTCTCTTTTCCTTTATTGCTCTCTGTCCCTATTTTAACATCACATGTGGTGGTGATGCTAGTGTTGATATGGTTGTGAATATCTTTGTAATTCATTTATGGAGTACTTTTTTCTTATTGGTGCTCCATCTCTCTTCTTAACACTTTATATTGTCTCTCCATATGTAGAGATATATGAACATTACAATGAACTGTACAAATGATGGCAAGATACACAGGAGATGTGAGGTTCTCAATTCAGGGAGAAACTCTAAATCTCATTATGTAAAATATGATTAATGTTGCTCTATGGCCCTAGTAGGACTTGCTTTTGTGGCTCTGCAAACAAACAGTAGCGGTCTGGAGAAGTGGAAATATTTCTACACTACAGTAAAGAAAGTAATTTAAGGAAGGCCTAAATTATTTCATCTATCAAGGATAATGAGAAAATTTTCAGTTTCAAAATTCAAATGCTCCTTTAATGTATTTTGTTATTTGTTTTCTTAGTGCTGAGTTTCTTGAGTTTTCTGTATTTTCTAGATATTAGTACTCGATCAAAGGAGCAGTTGGCAAAAATCTTTCATTCTGTTGGCTCTTGGTTGAGGTTCTTGATAGTTTCCTTTGCTGTACAGAATCTCTTCAGTTTCATGCAGTCCCACATATTGATTTGTCTTCTAGTTTCTTGTGCCGTTGGGGTCTTGTTGACAAAGATTTTTTATCTGTGCCTATTTGTTGTAGTGTTGGACCTATGCCCTCTTCAAGGAGCCTCAAGGTCTCTGTTCTAATTTCCAAGTCTTTAATCCATCTTGAATTAACTCTTATAAAAGGATCATTAAGGCATTCTGTATTCTGTTTATTCATATTATACTTGTGATATTTGGCCTCACTATTACTAATAAAAATGTCATGGTGACAGTAATCTTTTCATTTAAAAAGAGGCTATAAAACAGATGCAGCAATAAACCATGCATTGAATATATAAAAGTTTTGATTAATGCAAAGAAGTTTAAAATTTGACAATGTCAGTGTCTCCGTCATTAAACTTTATTACATACATATGTAATATGTATTTCCAAAATCTACACAATATATTTTTGATATAAAAGAAAAATTTAGAAGACATTTATCTTTTGAAAAGCTCTGTACAGATGATGAAGTAATGAATATTTGAGTTAATCTACTTTAACAAACATAATACATACTCATAAATGTTCTCTTCTGGGTTTGTTCACTCTAATAAAATTTTATATTTATTATTTATTTAATTATTTATTTTTTACAGCACTAAGGAGTATTATTTCTCCTAGCTATACCCTCAGTTTTATTGTTTATTTTGAAACAGGGTCTCACTAAGTTGTAGAGAGCCAAGTAGCTAAGGCTGTCAGCAAACTTGTGATACTCCTGTCTCAGCCTCTCAAGTATTGGGATTACAACTGTGCACCACCATGTACAGCTTAAACTTTTCTTTATAGATAGAAGAAGAATGATTCCTGAGAATCTGACAGTGGGAATTTTCTTCTTCTTTTATACTGCAGTGGGAATCCTGGGAAATTCATCATTTCTATTTTATTATTTCTTCTCTGTTTTGACTGGAAAGAGTTTGATGCTCAGAGACCTGATTATGAAGCACTTGATGTTAGCAAACTCTTTAATTCTGATCTCAAGAGGCATCCCTCAGATAATGATGGAATTTGGGTTGCAATATCTCCTGGATGATGTTGCATGCAAACTTGTTGTCTACCTATATCGAGTGGCAAGGGGCACTTCCATGCAAACCACATGCCTGCTCAGCTGCTTCCAAGCAATCTCAATCAGCCCCAGCAACACAAGGTGGATGAAGCTTAAACACAGAGCCTCCAAGTATGTTGGTCTCTCCTGTTTAATCTCCTGGCTTTTCCATCTCCTTCTAAACACCAGAGTTGTCATGAGAGTGACTGGCCTTCATCACAGCAGAAATGCCACGAATGCATTCAACCTTGGGTACTGCTCAGCATTTGTTTCTGGAACCATCGCAACTCCATTGCATTTTCTTATCCTCTGCTTCATTGATGTTTTGTGTTTGGGTCTCATGGCCTGGGCAAATGTGTTCATGGTGAGCATCCTCCTCAGGCACAAGAGGCAAGTAGAGTATCTTCACAGTGCCTACCACTCACCTGGAGTCTCCCCTGAAGTCAGAGCGACCCATACCATCTCTATTCTGGCATGCACCTTTGTCTCTACCTACTCAGCCTCTTCCTTCCTGTTAATCTGTATAGCACTCTTTAATAGTGCAAGGATGTGGGTGATAAGCATTGTTGCATTTGTAGATATTTGTTTCCCCACTTTTAGCCCCTTCATTCTCATCAACAGTAACAAATCTGCCTACAGAATCTCTTTTTCCTGCTGGGGGAAAAGGTAATTTTCTTCTGGTGGTTTGTGGTCTGACACGGTCAAACATTGTTTTATTCATTACATAGGACTAAGCCTCAGTGTGGACCAGACTTTATTCAGTAATTCAGTGGTGACATACAGTAGATAGAAGAATCATAGAGGTTCCAGGACACTTTCTTGATATTGATACCGTCCCTTTGTCTTCATTCTAAAGGCTCTGAAAGTAGGAGTTATCATACACTGAATAACTTCTTATACTTACAGTTGGCCAAATGGTGGTGAACACCTGTAATTCCAGTACTTGGTAGTCTGAATCAGAAGAATCACAGGTTTGAGGCCAGCCTCAGAAATTTAGCAAGGCCTTCCACAACTTAGTGAGACCCTGTTTCAAAAAATAAATAAATAAATAAAATAGGGCTAGGAATGTAGCTCAGAGGTAGAATGCTTCTGGTTTCAATCTTCAGTACTTCTCTTCCTTCTCTCTCTCTCTCTCTCTCTCTCTCTCTCTCTCTCTCTCTCTCTCTCTCTCTCTCTCTCTCCTCTCTCTCTCTGTCTCTCTGTCCAAATGGGCACTTTTCCATTGATATTTGCCAAGCCCAAAGCTTTAACCATCAATATATATAATCTATTACTTAATTGAAACATTTTAATTATTGCTGTTTGGTTAGTGCAGGTGACCATGATATGGCATGCTTAGAGTAGTTTACCTTGTCTGTATATTCCCTTGTCATATAATATGTTAAAATGAATATTCTACATATTCTACAGTGATTCTCCAAGTGCCAAAAGTTTGGCAGAGTATATTGTAGAGGTCATGTGTAGAGTTGGTGTTGGTATTTAGGAAACTGAGTGTAAGTTCTGAGAAAAAATCAAGTGCAACTCATGCAGAGACACTGAACTGAGCAGATGCAATATAACTGGATATAATGCTTAGCTAACCCATAAACCCAAGGCAGAAAATATGTAAAATTTTTATTTTTTGTGGTACTGGGGGTGAACCTCAGGGGCTTTCTACCTCCAGGCACGCTCGCTCGCTCTCTCTCTCTCTCTCGCTCTCTCTCTTTCCCTGTATATATATTTTTTGGAAACACGGTCTCACTAAGTTGCTGAGAGCCTCACTAAGTAGCTGTGTCCGGTTTCGAAGGAGGGAGGGGGTGAGGAATGGGGTGGGAATTGGGTAAGGGCCAAAGTGATGTGTGCATGTATGCCTCTATCATCTTGCACTCCATTGTGTGTATGAATACAATACACCAATAAAAAATAGTTGCATACTTGCTCACAACACTTGGTGAGCTTCCCTTGGCTCCCTTTCCACTCATTTCCCTTCCTCAGATATGATACTGAAGTTAACATTGATATTTCTCACAAATAAATATAAAGTCAGTGTGTTTCCTTCATTAAATCTCCCTTACCCCTAGATCACTTCTGTTACTTCATTGGTAATTCTCCTTCATTATCTAAAGTCCATCTTGTATCCCAATTACTACCTCACTTTTGCATATGAAGAAAAACCATATAACCCTTCACATTTTGTGACTGGCTAATCTCACTTAACATAATGTTCTCCAGGTCTATCCATTTCCCTGACAATGACATAAATTTGTTATTTTTATTGCTAAATAAAATTTCACTGTTTGTATATTCCATAGTTTTGTAATCCATTCATTTGTTGATGGAAAACTAGGTTGCTTCCATAATTTGGCTATTGTGAATTGTGCTATTTTAAACATGGATATTCAGCTGGGCGTGGTGGCGCACGCTTGTAATCCCCATGCTTGGGAGGTGGAAACAGGAGGATCGCACAATTTTGAAGCCAGCCATGCTGGCTTAAGAGACCCTGTTTCCAAATAAAAATATAAAATAGGTCTGGGAGTGTAGCCTGGAGGTAGAAGGGCTTCCAGGAATCCCAGTACCACCAAAAAACAAACAAACAAACAAACAAACAAACATAGATACTCATATATTTCTATAATATTATAAAACACTTATATACATAAACCAAATATTTACATTCTCTCTATGTGATGCAAAACCTTTAAGTGTTTTTTGTTTCTTTTCTGATAACCTAAAAGTCACACTTGTTATTCAATAACACAGGCTAAAATTTATCTTGAAAAACGTATATTGGAATATTATGCAGAGATCCATCATTAAAAGTTTGATCGCCATTCTGTGACAGTATTGAGAGGTGATGAAAAATTAAAGAAGTGAGTGTTTCTGGAAGAAAATTGAGTTACTTGTTTTAGATCCTTGAAGAGGGTATTGAGACTACCAGACCCTTCCCTCTCTTTTTTTGATTTCTGAAAAAGTGAGCAACCTTTTTTGACAAATGATGTTGCTACGATATACATGTGTTGCCACAGTCCCAAAGTTATAGGGCAAAGCAACTTTCATATGAGTAAAATCTAAGAAATATGAGTTAAGATAAATATTTCTTTAAATTGTGTATGTTAGGTATTTTGTTACAGAAACAGAAAGTTACCACCACAAAATAGTTTGAACAAGATTGTTTTGAAAAAAGAACTAACCATATGTCAAGCATTATACTATTATTCTGTGTGTGTAATATTGAGGATTGAATCTGGGAACATTCTACCTCTGAGCTACACTCCCAGACCCATAGGTCATTTTAAAAAATTTTAAACATGTTGGCTCTAAGTTGTGGAGGCCTTAGTAAGTTGCTGAGGCTGGTCTCAAACCTGTTATCCTCTTTCTCAGCATTCCAAGTAGTGAAATTACAGGCAAGTACCACCATGCCCAGCAAGATATTATGTTATTTTTTCTATGTTTTACATTATGGCAAATAATTTTTTCTACATTATCAACATATAGTTTCAAAAAATCTATACCCTTTTCTCAGCCTCAACAAACCCTCCCACATTGCTTCTTATGAAGAGAAAAGGAGAGGAGAGGAGAGGAGGGGAGAAGAGAGGAGAGGAGAGGAGAGGAGAGGAGAGGAGAGGAGAGGAGAGAGAGAGAGAGAGAGAGAGAGAGAGAGAGAGAGAGAGAGAGAGAGAGAGAGATCTCAAATAGTAAAGAAATGCCATCTTATGGCTTGGCTTTCCTAAAATGCCCCTTCAACTTCCTGATCTCATTTCTGCCTGACTTGTCTTTTCTTGGCAATCAATATTTTCTACAGTTATGTCTTAAGGACTTTACAATAACAATTTAAAAGACCAACTTTTTAGTATTATTTCAATACAAAAATACAAACAGGCATATGTTTTCCACATAGTGTACATTTAATGAACCAACTATATTTCCTCTTCAAAAGTCCCTGGCCAAGAAAGGCAGTACTCAATAGATGCTTTGGTGTTGAAACCCCCTTTGTATGAATTCCAGGTCTTGACCAAAAAATCAGACACACAAAGAGTTTTAGTTGGCTGTTGCCAACACTGTGGAGAATGGCCTGTCTTTAAAAGTTGGACCACTGAAGCAAATCTTTGGACATTTTGAAAAGTTAAAGCTTGTTCTGAATCAATCATCATCCTGACTCTGACCTAAACAGGAGTTCAATGACTTGGTTTGGTTGCAGTTGCTGGCCATTTTGTCATGTCAATATCCCTGCCTTTCCTTTCTCTGCTCTCCCGTGGGACTTGCCATGCCTTGTAAACCCAAGAGGAAATGTCCCCAAGCAGGGCAGTGACCAACCTGTTGTTAAGTGCTGAGCAGGCACTGGTGGAAACAGTAAACTTTGGCATATGAGTCAGCTGTTTTTGTAGACCTGACCCCATAGGAACAGTCCAGTCACTGACCATCAGCAAGGTCTTATTCTTGCCTATCATCTTCTGTTTCCTCAGAAGTCTTATTCCCCATCTCTGCTCTGCTCAGGCTGTTGTGAGACACTCCTCAGATTTACTTACTTAGGGAAATGCCTCTTCTTTACAACAGAGGCCATACTTGAACCAGTTTGTCTCCTGAAGACTCAAAAACTACCTGAATAATGTGCAAATTTAGTTCTTTTTTTTTTTACTAGATAATTTATAACAATAGGAAGCAATCACAAATACTACATACTAATACAGACAACATAATACAACCCAGGAGGAGGAATGGGGAGTGTGGCAGAGGCTATAGGCTTACCATAAGCCTTATTTTGTGTGTGTGTGACACAGGGCTCAGAGGCATTCTACCACCAAGCTATATCCCCAGCCTTATTTTTTATTCTTTATTTTGAAACAGGGTCTCACTAAGTTGTGGAGGGCCTCACTCAACAGCTGAGGCTGTCCTCAAACCTCAGATTCTCCTGTCTCAGCCTCCCAAATACTGAGATTACAAGCCTAGGCCACCACACCTGGCTCAAGATATTGTTTCAAAGTAAAAAATTAGGGCTGAGTGTAGCTGGGAGGAACAATGTCCGTGGGAACAATTCCCAGTAACAATCAAAAAAAGGAAGAAAAGGTCCCCTAAGTGGTTGAAAGTCTCTCTCAATTGCTGAGGCCGGCCTCAAACCTGTGATCCTCCTGTCTCAGACTCCCAGGCACTAGGACCACAGGTGTGCACCATGATGCCTGACTGAGTGTTAAGTATTTCTCATGACACACGCATCTCCTCAGAGAAGCCTCCCAATGGATTGCTGAATGCCACTGATACCAAGCTGTGGGAGGTGTAGAACGTCTCCAGGACTCAGCATCTACAGCAACTTAGAGATGCCCCACTGAAGGTTTCAGGGCCTCACCAGTTGCTCTCCAGAGCCATTTGTAGCCACAGGACTGCTGAATAAGGTCCATAGTTTCTTGGCAGGGTGGACATTCACAGGGACACAGGCCTTGGGATTTTATTGGGTCTTGTCAGGACCCGCTGCTCCACAGAAGAGATAACATCAGAGAAGGAGCAGAGAACACATATGTTCCCTTATCCTGGTATTCTAATCCCATTGGAGGCTTTTACTTAAGATCTTGTTCCTGCGGACACATTTGGGACACAGCATATTATCCTCCATGTGTGCGGGTAGAAAGGTGCAGGCAGGAAGCAGGAAGAGGGTTCACCCATGATTTTCAGGGACCCAGGTTTGGCCAGCATGAAACTGCAGTCGAACCCAGCCATTTGTGTTTGCAGGGAGAATTCTCCCGTGAACCACGCACCACCTGCCCCCAGAGGCCTCAGGCTCAGGGGACTGCACAGTGTACTCCTGCCCAGCACTGGCTGCAAGTCTGGCCCAGGAGGCCCAAATCGCCTTCTGGGCGGGGGTCGTCACCACAGTGGTACTGACTTCTTCATAGGTGGGAGGGGGGGTTCCTGGAGGCAGGCAACTCCTCAGGTGTCAGGGTCACTTCAGGGGGGCGATCCCCTGGGAACGTGTTCTCTCCTTAGAACTTTCCAAGGATGTTTTCTTCTTTTTCCTTTTTGAGTTTGTTTGACTTGCATTGCTCAGCCTGGCCTCTCTTGCTGTGTTAGGAATATTCTGCAAACAGGGCTTTTGTTGTGGGTAAGCAGTCTCACAGAGTCGTTTATATGCCTCTAATTTCTGGCCTTTGGAGCTGATCTTCAGCTGCCAGCACCAGGCCCAGAGGACGTCTCTGTGAAGCTTGTTGATTGGTGGTAGTTCTGAGGGGAGGGGAGGGATGGGCATCTTAGAAGAATATTGGATGTCACTGTCTTGTGCTTTCTTCTTTGGATGGGAAGTGATTTATTTTTTTAGGGAGGGTACTGGGCATTGAACTGAGGTAAATTCTACCTCCCCAAATTTAGTTCTTTTCATGCCAGAAATTTTATTTTATTTTAATTTTGTATTTGTGGATTATATTCATACATCATATTGGGGTAAAAAACTTGTGTGTACAGACATGTTCACATCACTGATTTAACCCCTAACCAATTCCCACCCCATTCCCTCCCCAATCCTCCTTCCCTTGCTTGGCTTAGTGGTTGACTTCGATATGTTTAAGTACATTGTGTGTTTTAGAGAATTTCCTTCTTCCCCCCTCCTTTCTCCTCCTTTAGGTTTTCTTATTTGCTCCTCTATAGGATTTCCTTTTTCATCTAGAGTTTCTCCTATGATCCATTTCTCCCTAACTCTCACATATTAGGGAAAGCATCTGATTTCTTATTTGTTGTGACTGACTAATCCATTTCCCTGAAAATGATGTAATTGAGTTTTTTTATGGCTGAGTAAAATTCCATTGTGTACATATCCTACAGTTTTCTAATCCATCTATTGATGGACATCTTGGCTGGTTCCATAGTTTGGCTATGGTGAATTGTGCAGATATGAACGTAAATACATATGCATTAGTTTGGTTTCCTATCTTTTGGGTAGATACCCAGAAATGGTATTGCTGGATCAAATGGAGATTTGTTCCTAGTCTTCTGAGTATTTTCCATACTGTTTTCCAAAGTGGTTGCACTAATTTGCAATCCCACCAACAATATCTTAGAGTTCCCACTTCTCCACATCCTCGCCAGTATCTGTTGTTGTTGTTTGTCTTTTGAATGATTGCCATTCTAGTTGGAGTTTGGTGGAATCTCTGGGTAGTTTTGATTTGCATCTCTCTGATTGTCAATGGTGTTGAACATTTTTTTCATGCATTTATTGGCCATTTGAATTTCTTCTTTCCTGAAGTATCTATTTAGTTTGCTTGCCCATTTTGTTATTGGATGCTTTGTTTTCTTAGTGTTGAGTTTCTTGAGTTCTCTGTATATTCTAGATATTGGCTCTCGATTGAGGTTCATGATAGTTTCCTTTGCTGAACAGAAGCTCCTCAGTTTCACGCAATCCCACGTATTCATTCTCCATTTAATTTGTTGTGCCTTTGGGGTCTTGTTGAGAAAGTGTTTATCTGTGCCTATGTGTTGCATTGTTGGACCTATGCCCTCTTCAAGGAGCTTCAAGGTCTCTGGTTTGATTTCCAAGTCTTTGATCCATCTTAAATTGACTCTTCTACAGGATGAGAAAGTGGGCTTAATTTCCAATTTTCTGCATATGGTTAACCAGTTTTGCCAACACCATTTGTTGAAGATGCTATCTTTTTTCCGGTGTATGTCTTTGGCCCCTTTGTCAAATATCAAGTGGCTGAAAGTGTGTGGACTTGTTTCCGGGTCTTCTATTCTGCTCCACTGGTCTACATATCTGTTTTTTTGTCAGTACCATGATGTTTTTATTACAATGGCTTTGTAGTATAGTTTAAAGTCAGGTATTGTGATTCCTCCTGCATGGTTTTTTGTTGCTGAGAACTACTTTGGCTATTCTGGGCTTTTTGTTATTCCAGATAAATTTAAGGACTGATTTTCTATGTCTGTGAGGAATAATCTTGGTAGTTTAATGGGCATTGCATTAAATCTGTAGATCACTTTTGGAAGGACGGTCATTTTAATGATATTTATTCTGCAAATCCATGAACATGGAAGATCTTTCCATTGTCGAAGATCTTCTTCGATTTCTTTTTTTGATGTTTTATAATTTTATTTGCAGAGATGTTTTACCTCCTTGCTTAAGTTTATTCCTAAGTATTTTATATTTTTGTGGGAGATCCTGAGTGGAAGTGTTTTCTGAATTTCTTTTTCAGTGGATTTATGTTTGGTTTAAAGGAAAGCTTCTGATTTTTTAAGATTGATTTTGTATCCAGATACTTTGCTGAATTTGTTGATCAGTTCTTTAAGCCTTTTGATTGAGTTTGTTGGGTTTTGTAAATATAGTATGTCATCTGCAAATAGTGAAAGTTTGAGTCCTTCTTTTCCCTTTTGTACTCCTTTGATTTCCTTTTCTTATTGCTCTGGCTAGAGTCTCTAGTACTATATTGAAGAGAAGTGGTGATAATGGACATCCTTATCTCTCCTTTAGACTATCTATTGATAAAAATAATGGAAACCCTAGAAATTTTATGACATTTAACAAAATTTTTATTTAGGTAAATAGTCAAATACACATTATATTTTTAAATAAGAAACAAATGATGAAGCCTCCATTATAGACAGATTTACTTGTAAACAAAAACAAAATAATAAAAGTAAGTGTAACAAAAGCAAGTGTGGTATACATAGCACATTGACACATTGTCTACTGAAAAAAATTCTGTTCTTTCTCTGGGCCTGTGACTGCCTAGATGACCTTAATTTCTATCTCCCCTTTGGCTGACCCATGTTAGTTTATTGTGTGTGTAATGAGACTCTACTCACCAGGGCCCATCCCTTGCCCTAGAACACCTGGTACAGGTATCAGACTACGAGAGATTGCCTCTACATCTCAGACTCTCCCAACATCATTCAAACTAGAACATCCCAAGCTATTCCACCTGGTCTGCCATTCACTTTCCCCGCAAAAACACAATACAACCATTGCATATATTTTCCCTTGATTCTTCTTCCTCCTGACCAATCCTGGTTCTTTCCCCAGTAAACCTGTGTGATATAACTTGCCCTTTGCTCATAGGAAAAGTAATAAACGTCTTCTTTCAATGACATTTTTTTTGTGTTGTCACCTCGTTACCTTTCTATATTTAGGCCAAGATTCTATATTTAGACACAAGATTTCTTGTGTCTGGACAAGAGTGCTAGTGAAAACCATGGCTCTTAGCCTGCTTGTATTTCCCATCGCGAGGAGTAGAGCTGTGCTTGGCCATTCTTTCCATCAGCTTTAAGCACATAAAGCAATATAAACACAGATTTTGATATAGTAGTGAAAATTTTTGTAATCATTTTGGAAAACTGCTTGCCATTGTCTTGAGAAATACATATTCCAACACTCAACACTTCTATTCTAACGTCTGTACCTTCAAAGTGCATGATGTATGTGAATATCACACACAATTATCCATTTGTAAGACAGCTCAGAACAGCCTTGTATATGATATCTCCATGTAGGAGGCAACTATTGATTGTTTTCTTTTTTTGGGGGGGGGGTACTCGGGTTCCTGGAAGCCCTTTTACCTCTGGGCTACACTCCCAGACCTATTTTTACATTTTTATTTGGAAACAGGGTCTCCTAAGCCAGCACGTGCGGCTGGCTTCGAACCTGCGCAATCCTCCTGTCTCTGCCTCCCAAGCGCGGGGATTACAAGCATGCGCCACCACACCTGGAAGTTTTCTTGTTTTATATGCATGCAGTGAAGTTTTCTAGTGCTTGAAAGTGTGTGAATATCAGCTACATGCAAAAGACAAAAAAGTCTTTTGAAACATGTTGCTTGAAGGGAGATGGATAAGATCCATGGCCACTTTCATGCCCCACTTTTTGATGGGGTGCTGAGAATTGAACCCAAAGGGATTCTACCTCCAAGCTACACTCCCAGTCTTATTTTTATTTGGAAATAGGTCTTGGTAAGTTTCTGGGGCTGCCTTCAAACCTGCCATCCTCCTGCCTCAGCCTCACAAGCCATGTTCAGCTTTCCATGTGTGTTAATGCTGGTGCTCTTCAGACCTGTGCAATCTCTCAGAATGTCAGGTATTAAGAAAAGCCCTTGTGTTGGTTGAAACTCAGACCAAGCCATGTAAATGCTATTTCTTAGCATTGGATTTTGTACCTTCTATGCCCCCTCCCTTGACATTCTGAGAACTCCAAAGACTCACAGAAGTTTTCTTCCCCTAAATTCCTAATTGATCCTTTGGATATTCTCATGTAAAATGTAATTGTGTTTATTGACAGGTAATTAGGGCAAAGGTAATTAAAAGTTACACTCAATTCCCCATGTAGATGATGTCACAGATCTAGAGCTGATTTCAAAGTTGAAATCTAGTGACACCAGGGAATAGTAAATTTTAAGTCAGGGCTCAGTGTCTCTTCCCAGTCATAGGACAGACTTAACTTTTCGCTGTGGCACTCGCAGTCTGGAATCACATGGCCCACAGGTGAGCATCTTTTCCTTTAACACCGGCACAGGTAATCAGAATCAAGACAGAGATGGAGAGAGGAAACTGGCACCATTTCTGGATTTGAAAGTGACTGTCTAGGCTTTCACATGTAATGGGAGCTATTTTCTGTCCTTACGTCCCATCCTCTACACAGCTAATTCCTCCCACTACTTGCCAAAGGTTCTTTGCATCAGCCTTTCAGAAGGCTGACTGCTATTTTCTCCTTTTCTTAAATTCTCATGTACCTTCTTTTAATTCAAAGTCATTATCCCCAAAATTATATATATAAAATTGATAATTGCTTTCCTATTTCTGAACATTTGAACTGTATGAGAGTAGAAATGAAGATTTCTTTCGGTTACTCGGTTAAGAAATGCTTTAGTCACAATTTGCATTTTTCCCCTCTTTAAATATAAAGGGATGGTGGTTCATGCTTGTAATCCCAGTACTTGGGAGGCTGAGACAGGATGATTGCACAGGTTTGAAGCCAGTCTCAGCTACTTAGTGAGACCTTGTTTGCAAATAAAATACAAAATAGGTCTGGGAGTATATCCTGGAGGTAGGAAGCCTCTGGGTTCCACCCCCAGAACCACAAAAAATAAATAAATATAAAGGGAGAGAGAAGTCAATGTTATTCTTAGCATCTCATAATTTGTGAGGACTCTGGAATTAATTTTTGATTAAAATGGAAATGGAGAAAGCTGATCATCAACTCCTAATTATTCCTGTTTGTACTCTTAATCTAAGGAGTTTAAGAGATGCACCCAGGATTCTAGAAAGAAAAAGAGGGTGTTCTAGGTCCCATTATGGCCCCCAAGACACAGTCCTGCTTTTATTCTGTCCATCAGTGAAACCTCACAGGTCATCCTGACATGAAGTAACCTGGGAGTGGGTGTGCCAGGCTCAGAGCTGACAAGGCCTGGGCTCCTCTGAGAAGCACTGAATGTGGAGCACTGCAGTGGGTATTCTTGGAGTTTCTCTCTTTGAAGACATTTCCCTCTCTGTGAATCCATTTTGCTTCCAATAGTGCTATTGCAGCTCTCTTGACTGCAGGGCTTAGAGACAGTATTTTTCAGTTAATGAAGCAAATCCTAATCAATATTCTGTTATGATTAGTATCCTTTGAGGTCTTTCCCATTTCTATGGTGTTAGAAAAAATATTATTGTCTACCTTGTGGTCTACAGTAATCTCAATTGTTTTCCCATTGTTATTGATGACTCATAAATATTTGCCTAAGAATTTTAATTTTATGGAGTCTAGATTTTAGCTTCTCTCTTTCTAGTTTATCCCTCCCCATTCTTCCTCATAATGTACTTGTCATTCTCTAAATTGAAGATACCATTGGCCTTAAATATAATTTAATCAGTAAACATGTCTCTGTGCTTTCCATGTTAAAAAATACATTTATAACACTAGATGTTTCTCATTTTCTATTACTGTACCTCACCCTATTTTTATTTTTAGTCTGATATGATTCATATTCTCTTGCTCATTTCATTCTTTGCTACTTCCTTTCTTTCCTTCTATCTCTAGGTGTGCTGTGTCATTGTTTGCTGCTGTACCTAGGTATTTGTTCACTATTTTCATAATCCTTGGTCACAACTCACCACAGATTTTTGTGTGTGGCCCTGTCCTAAAATCACAACTTACTACTGATAAGTACCGCGGCCGCAGCACTTCGGGCTGGTTTCTTTCTGGTGTCTCATTTTTCCAGCCCTCTTTTTCTCTGTCCCTTGTATTTACAGTTTTTATTTGTTTGCTGGTGGTGTTTTCTGGCTCTGAAAGGTGCTGGTTTTGTAGTAATAGAGATAGATTGTTAGCGGGACTTGTAAGTGCCGCTTTTCTCAGTCACCATCTTCCCAGAAGTCTGGAAAAGGTTTTTGGTGGAGAAGAAAAAAAGGAAAAAAAAAAAAAAAAAAAGCTGAACTCGTTTTTTCTGTTTATTTGGTTTTTTGGTTTTGGTTGATTGGTTGGTACTGGGAATTAAACCAAGGCACATTCTACCTCCAAGATACAATCCTAGGCCTTTTTTTGTTTTTGAAACAGGGTTTCACTAGGTTGCTGAGAATCTCACTAAATTGATCCTCCCAAGTACTAGGATTAACAGGCATGAATCACCACATTAAACTTGGAAGTAACAATTAGAACCAGTGGGCTAAATTTTTAAAGTAGCATATTAAATACACTTAAAGAGATAAAACATGGTATTAGCAACAGGAAATAAAAATACAAAAACAAAAAAGAATCAAGTAGAAATATGAGGTTTGAAAAATAATTGTTGAAATAAAAAATGCAATAGAGGAAATAAGTAGCAAAACAAATACAGCTGAGGAACAAACCAGCAAAGTGGAAAAGTAGATGGAGGGGATGTCCACAGAAAAGAAAGGAAATTAAAAACAGAAATGAGTGTGCTAACATCTGAATAGGAATCCTAAAAAACAAAAGAGAAACAAAATGAAGACAAAAATGTTAAAAATAAGAGAAATTTCACAGAATACAAAACAGATTACACAGCCAGTTAAAGGCCCATAGTTGATGTTTTATGAGACTGAAGTGGGTAGCAGTAGTTGAACATCATGGAAGCCTCTGCTAAGTGATTCCTCTCCTCTGGGACACAGGAAGCAAAACCTTCTGGAATCGATTAACAGGCTATGGGAAGACAAAGGACACCACTGTCCACAGAGAATTCAAAGGACACCCCCTTCAAGGTCAGGACATTGCAAGATTGTCAATATATACACTGAAACCAAGAAGTATTATAGATAGATGTGGTGGCATACTCTCTACAACTTAGTGAGAACCTGTGTCAAAATTAAAAAATAGAAGCCAGGTGTGGTGGCACATGCTTGTAATCCCAGGACTTAGGGGGCTGAGACAACAGGATCACAGGTTCCAGGACAGCCTTACCAAATAGACTCTCATCAACCTAGCAAGTGCCTGTTTCAAAATAAAAACAAAATAGGGCTGAGGTGAGCTTGGCAGTAGAATACCCCAAGTTCAATCCCCAGAATCATGAAAATAAATATATGTATATACATGTATGTTTATATAGTGTGTGTGTGTGTGTGTGTGTGTGTGTGTGTGTGTGTGTGTATAGTGGGGGAGACTGAGGGTGTAGCTCAGAGGTAGAATGTCCTGAGTTCAATCCCTATTACCACACACACAAAAAGAATCAGGAAGTACCATGATAGGATCCCTGTATTAGACACAGGGAGGCAAGAGCTGGAATCTCTGAGATACACAAACCCATTAGTAGAGAACTATAGCTAGGAGAAGCAGAGGGGAACACCTGTTGTCCTGAGGTCAGAGATGAGTTTGAGAGAGAAGGGACAGAAAAGTCTGGAGGCAGCAGATAAGGGGAAAGAAAGCAACCACCTTGGAAGGGAGACACTGCCAGACCACAGCAGGAAGGTGAGGGGGTTTGTGATGGCTGTGGGCCCAGCAGAAACTTCAGAGTTGGGGAGGAGTGGAAGTTGGGAAGGAGTGGGAAAAGGGGCATGACCCAAGCCATACATAGGTCAGAACTACAAGAGAGGACCTGGGAATCCTGGACATTGGACACACTACCAAGCATTCTTTTCATCTACAGAAGATAAACAAACTGAACTCAAATGTGTTGATGTGCACTGGTGTCTGACTGTGTGAAAGAAAGTTTCCTGCTGGCTGCTTTATGAAGGGCATCCAAACCCATCAGGGGACATTCCTTGGGCTTGCCCAGACCTCTAGTGAGTCCTCCAGGTCCTGCAGCCCTCAGATCTGTGTTGGTAAAATTCTGGGGAACCTTGGTCCTAGAAAATGCAGTGGTTCTGACTGTCCCATCCAGACTTCCTCCTATTCTCGTGTTACCGGAAATGCTTCTAGAAAGAGGAACCAGGCATCTTGATTTCTCATTGCTTAGAATTTTTAAAATTTTATTATCAAATCTCTACTACAGAAACATTGAAAAAAAGGGGAGGAAACATTAATGAGAAATGTCACTCAGGAGAAAGCATAACACAGTGGCTAAAATGTAATCTGGAGCTATCTCAGCTCCACTCCTCACTAGCTGTGGCTCTTAGAGAAGTTCCTTCCCCAACAACTCTGCTACAATTCCTCCCATTTGTAAAACTGGAATAATAATAGTACCTAGCTCACAGAGGTAAGGGAATTGAACAAGTTAATATTTAAAAAACATTTCAAACAAAACCTGGCACGTAGTAAATGCTATATGTATTTATAAGAAACAAAAAAAAAACTTAAATTAACTGGGTTAATTTCTCCATGGAGCTAACAAGCCCTTATCCACATACACATTTTTAGAGCTGTTATAATAGATACGTATATACAATTCTGTGTCCTCTTTATTCCTTCATGTTATATATATATATACTGAAGCAGTGTCCATAATTAGAGTTTACAGTGATTGCCTAAAACAAATGCAAACTGCCCAGCGATGAAGCACTGAGAAAAATGGACACTGAATTGCTGGGTCACCAAATTTCATCTTTTGTACCAATATCTGTCTCCTACTTCTGAGCAGTAACCTTTCCACCATTAGTAATCTTGTCGACTAATCTTTCATAAGGAGGTTAATCTTTATCAATAGTGAATATCCCATCCAATATTATACTATTTTCTTCCTTAAATTCAGATTTAATATTCCATATCCTATCCCTTAAAGGGCACCTAGACCCTCCCCTTAGAATAGTAAAATCTATCTGTATTTGTAATTATGCACAAAATGTCATCATAAAGCTTCACATCTAATTCTGCAGCTTGATGAAGCATGTATTCCAGGAGAAACACTATTCTCAGCGTGAGGTCTCCCAGTAACAATGCACCCTCGTTCACACACAGGTGAGAGCTCCTGCTGAAAGATACCTCACTCCCCACAGGCACATTCCTCAACTAGACTTCTGGTGCAGTGTGTGGAGCTTGGAGCTGTCTTCTCTATGTCAGATATTGAAAAGGGCTGGGAACTGCTCACAGCTTTTCCCTATTCTTTTCATTCATACCATTTCTTCTAAAAAGATTTTGCCTACTGAATAATAAAAGGGAAAGTTTTGTTGAACCCAATGGAAAACTTTCCTTCTTGATTATAAGGTTTTTCTCTGTGTTATCAAAAACACAATAAAAGAAAAAATCTCAAATTCAACTACAGTTTCTCCTCACTGTGATTTCTCTGGTGTTGAAGTAGAGCCGAATGACCACTAAAGGCTCTTCCACATTCATTACATATAAAGCGTTTCTCTCCACTGTGCATTCTCTGGTGAATAATAAGAGAAGAATTCTTACAGAATGCTTTTTCACACTGATTACATTTGTAGGGCTTTTCTCCAGTATGGTTTCTCAGGTGAACAATAAGGGAAGAACTCTCATTAAATGCTTTCCCACACTCATTACACCTATATGGTTTCTCTCCAGTATGAGTTCTCCGGTGTGCAATGAGGTGAGAGCTACAATTAAAAGATCTCTCACACTGATTACATTTGTAGGGTTTTTCACCAGTGTGGATTCTCCGGTGAGCAACAAGGTGACAGCTTTGACTGAAGGATTTCCCACATTTATTGCATTCATAAGGTTTTTCTCCGGTATGAGTCCTTTGATGCCTAACAAGGTGAGCCATCTGGCTACAGGATTTTCCACATTTATTACATTCATAGGGCTTAATTCCAGAATGGATGATTTCATGTTTAGTGAGGGCTGAGCGCTCTCTGAATGCTTTGCCACATTCCTGGCAGTTATAGGGTTTTTCTCCTGTGTGAGTTCTCTGATGGGCAATAAGATGGGAGCTCCAGCTGAAGGATTTTCCACATTCAGTACATTTATATGGTTTAGCTCCAGAGTGAGTCCTTTCATGTTTGCTAAGGGCTGAATAATCCCGAAAAGCTTTCTCGCACTCATCACATTTAAAGGGCTTCTCTCCAGTATGCATTCTCATGTGGGCAATGAGATGGGAGCTCCAGCTGAAAGATTTCCCACATTCAGTACATTCAAAAGGTTTCTCCCCAGTATGAGTTCTCTGGTGTCCGATAAGATGGGAATTCCAGTTGAAAGATTTCCCACACTCATTACATACATAAGGTTTTTCTCCCGTATGGATTCTCTTGTGGACAATAAGATGAGAATTCCAGCTGAAGGCTTTCCCACATTTGTTACATTCATAAGGTTTTATTCCAGTGTGAGTTCGTTCATGTTTAGTAAGGGCTGAACGATTCCTAAAAACTTTTCCACATTTATCACATTCATAGGGTTTCTCTCCAGTATGAGTTTTCTTATGTTGAATAAGGTAAGAGCTCCAGATGAAAGATGTTCCACACTCATTATACTCATAGGGCTTCTCTGCAGTGTAAGTGCTTGTGTGCTGAGTAAGGAAGGAGTCATAGCCAAAGACTTTCTCCCACTCATTGTATTTATACGCTTTTTCTACAGTACCAACTTTCTGATGTTCCATAAAGGATGAGAAGTAAAAGATATTTTCATATCCTTTGTAATCATACTGGTTTTCTCCAGTATGAAGTCTAGGATGTTCACTGAATGGTGGGCTCTGGTTAAAGATTTGATGGCACTCCTTATATTCATACAGTTTTTCACCTGTGTGCATTCCTTTATGATCACCAAAATGAATTATATGGTTAAAAGATTTTACAGCATCAGTACATTTGAAAAGATTTTCTCCAGTTTGCATTCTTATGGGGTGAAGAGGCTGAATAGACTGGTAGAATGTTTTGTCATAATCACTGTTTTCACAGGTAATCTTATCTGCATACATTATGGCTGAGTTACATCTCCAACTTTCAGCATGTGTATCAGGCTTATAGAAATGCTCTAATTGAGAAACTCTCTGAGACGGAATAAAGTTTAAGCTCTGGCTATACTCTGCCCCAAGTTCACAGAATTCAGAGCCTCTCTGAGACAGTACTTGTTTTTGCATAAAGACCATTTGCCTCATAGCTGTACTCTGGTTCATGTGGTACATTTCTAATTGGTCTTTACATCCCAAAACTCCTAACCTAGAGAACCAAGGATCATCCCATATGTATCTTTCCAACTTCATGCCACGGGACTGTTCTTCCTCAAAAACGCTCTGTGCTGGGCTCATTGCATTGCTTTCAGGATTTCTCATCCACTCTGAAACAGACAGAAAAGAGTTATGAAGAACACAGAAAAAGAGCTTACTGTAGTGGTGAGAAGGTTTACTGTCCATGCTACTGAATAGGCCAGAGTGACTTTGTTTTCAAATATGGACTAGGAAGCCACAGAAACATCACAATAGAATACCAGGTGTGGTGGCACATGCCTGTAATCCCAATACTTGAGAGGCTGAGACAGGAGTATCACAGGTTCAAGGCCAGCTTCAGCAACTTAGCAAGACCCTCAGCAATATACTGAGACCTTGTTTCAAAATAAAATAGGGCTGGGGTACAGCTCACAGATAGAATGCCCCCGGGTTCCATCCCAGTAAAAAAATAAATATCATAAAAGAAAAGGGTGTTGAAAAGTGAAAAACAGTTTACCAAAATGCAAATGTGTACTGAAAACTAATAAAACCACAAGCAAGTATTTTCCCATAAAAAGGAGACCAGAATAAGGGTATACAGGAATGGTAAAATGCAGGACCAAGCTGCTCAAACTCTGTACATTACCAATAGGACCTGTTCCATGATGGTGCTTGGCCAGCTCCTGGAAACTGAGGTCTTGAAATATCCTAACTAGAAAGAGAGTTTTGCACACTCATGGCTTGGAAGCCTAGTGCACCAAGTTCTCTAGCTAGACAGCCTGTGCAAACACCATCATTTATGGTGACTCTGCTTTCCTTCCGGGGCTCTGAAGCCTCAATTCAGTCAGACACACAGGCACCATGGGCACACATGACCGGCCTAAAGAAAATATCCTAGACTCCTAGGCTAAACCAAGTTTCCTAACTGACAACACTGAAAAAAACTGATGGAAGCTTATATCGAGTTTCTTCTGGGCTTCCTTTCTTGCATCTTTTACTTTTCTTGTGTTGCTTTTTTATTAGGGTTTTTAACCCGAATCCTGAGTAAAATGACACCTGTGTGTGAGTTATCTCAGCCAATTAATGAACCTGGAAGTTGTTTTAGGGATGCTTGACAAAAGGACAAAAGAATGCTTTTAATATGAAAACTAGCTTAACAAAAGCTTAGCATGCAGGCCTTAAAAAGTAATGTTTAAATCATTAGACATAGTCCTAATTCACTTCTGTGTTATATCTTAATATCTTCCTACTTCCCACCATGACACCAGCCTCAAAGAGGAGGGGGGACAGGGTTAAGAGAAAATATCACCAAGAGGGGCTTCAAGCAGGGTATGGTGGCACATGCTTGTAATCCCAGTACTTGGGAGGCTGAGACAAAAGGATCTAGGTTCGCAGCCAGCCTCGGCTACTTAGGCCCTCTGCAACTTTAGTGAGACCCTGTTTCAAAATAAAGAATAAGCTGGGTGTGGTGATACACACTTGTAATCCCAGCATTTGGGAGGCTGAGACACGAGGATCGTGGTTTGCAGACAGCCTCAGCTATTTAGTGAAGCCCTTTGCAACTCAGGAAACCCTGTTTCAAAATAAAGAATAAAAAATAGAGCCAGGCGTGGTGGCGCATGCTTGTAATCTCTGCGCTTGGGAGGCGGAGACAGGAGGATCACACTGGTTCGAAGCCAGCCTCACTGGCTTAAGAGACCATGCTTCCAAATAAAAATATAAAATAGGTCTGAGAGTGTAGCTCAGAAGTAGAAGGGCTTCCAGGAACCCCAGTACCACCAAAAATAAAAAGAAAATAGGATTGGGGGGTATAGCTTGGCAGTA
Organism: Muscardinus avellanarius; assembly: GCF_963383645.1. Taxonomy (NCBI): domain Eukaryota; kingdom Metazoa; phylum Chordata; class Mammalia; order Rodentia; family Gliridae; genus Muscardinus; species Muscardinus avellanarius. The sequence continues at coordinate 68,826,512 of NC_137796.1, forward strand.
GAATGCCCTGGGTTCTAGCCACTGCACCAAAAAAAAAAAAAGAAAGAAAGAAAAAAAGAATTGGGCTGGGGTGTAGCTTGGAGGCAGAATGCAGCTGGATTCAATCCCTAGTACCACAAAAAAAAAAAAAAAAAAAAAAAAGCTGGGTGTGGTGGCGCACGCTTGTAATCCATGCACTTGGGAGGCAGAGACAGGAGGTTCGCGCTGGTTCAGAGCCAGCCTTGCTGGCTTAAGAGACCCTGTTTCCAAATAAAAAATATAAAATAGGTCTGGGAGTGTAGCCCGGAGGTAGAAGGGCTTCCAGGAACCCCAGTACCACCAAAAAAAAAAAAAAAAAAAAAAGAAAGAGGATTCAAGCCAGGATATTTTCTATAATAAAACGCTATTACATTATTTCCTATTCCATTGGGTCCAATTGAGGACACAAGATTTGACAGCTCAAATTGCAAATATAATGGTTTAAAGATACCCCTAGACTTCCGGGAAGATAGCGACCGAGAAAAGCGGGGCGTAAGAGCCCTGCTAACAACCAATCTCCATTACCACAAAATCAGCGCCTTTCATAGCCAGAAAACACCATCACCAGAGAAACAAAAAAACCACCAGGCTCCAGAGAGAAAGCGGACTGAGAACAGAGCTCAGAGCCACAGAGGAGATAACTGGCCTCACGCCTGAGGACGCGGCAGCAGTGCCATTCTGCCGGCAGCAGCGGCAAATTCACCGGACAGCTACAGCAAGCCGAGGTGAGCCACTGCGGAACAGCCAGGCGGGATTTCTCGCCGCAGGTAAAATCTAAAGCTCCCAGTGGCTGAGCTCAGCACACACTGTAGGGATTCAGAGTGGAAATCAAAACCAAGAAGAAATACACCAGCCTCACGGCCGAGGGCGTGGCAGCGGCGCCATATTGCCACCAGCGGCAGCAGCAGAGAATTCACCGAATGCAGTACAGCTACATCTGCATACTCAAGAACAGTGAGTCAAATTTCGGGCCCCAGAGGAGAAATCCCAGTACTGTACTCCCTGGGACTTGACCCAGTGGGGGAGGGGCGGTGGCAGAGATATCACACCATAGGAGAACGTGCAACCTGGCACCCCCCACAGTCTAAAGCAGCCTCTATCAACTCTCTGGGTCGGAGACTCTGTGATACAACCCAGTAAAGGTGTAGTGGGGTCTGAGATACTACTGACTCGAGATCCAGAACACCTTAAGTGAAGTCATAGTGACCCAAGGGAAGAACCCAGAGAAGGCACAAACTTCCGATATCATGGGAAAGAGGAATAATACTGGAGCAATGAATGCCCACAACCCCACAACATCAGAACCCGATAAAACAGAAAATCAGATTTCTAGAAGATCAAATCAGGAAAATAACTGTAGAAATAATAGAGGTGCTTCGAAAAGAACTCAGAGAGAGACAAAAAGAGATAAAGGATGCAATTAATGAAGTAAAGGCCTCAATTCAAAGCACAAACAACTGATTAGAACACATGGAGAACAGAATCTCGCTCTTAGAAGATGATCATTCCAAAAATGAACGCATAGTTTCTAATCTAGGAAAAAATATCCGACAGCAGGAATCTGATATTGAAGAAATATGGGCCCATTTTAAGAGAGCTAACCTAAGAATAATTGGAATAAAGGAGGGAAAAGAAAGTGAAACCAAAGGGATCAACAATCTCTTCAAGGAAGTAATAGCAGAAAATTTTCCAAACATAGAGCAAGAGGTTGATACACAGGTCCAGGAAACTTATAGAACTCCCTTTAGACATAATCAGAGAAGAGGATCCCCACGCCACATAATTGTCAAAATGACCACTGTGGAAGCCAAGCAGAGAATCTTAAAGGCAACAAAAACAAAGGGCCAAGTGACATTCAGAGGCAAGCCAATTAGAATCACTCCAGACTTCCCAAACCAAGTCATGAGAGCCAGAAGGGCTTGGAGTAACATTCCAAACTCTGAAAGAAAACAACTTCCAGCCAAAAATTTCCTACCCAGAAAAACTTTCTATCAAATTAGATGGAGAAATAAGAAGCTTCCATGACAAACAGAAACTGAAGGAATTTATGTCTTCAAAACCAGCACTAGAGAAAATACTCAAAGAGATTAACTACAAAGAAGAAATAGGTAACACACACCAGAACCAGAGAAACAAGAGTTTCCATCCAACAGTCAACTAAGATTGGTTATCTGTGGAGATTCATTACTTATGTTAGTCTTTTACCTATCTCTAAATGGTATTGTTTGCCTTTATTGTTGTTAATTTTTAGGATTTCTAGTTGGAATATTAATATACCTTCAGATATAGCATTTGGAAATATTTTATTCCATTCTATTAGTAACTGTTAACTCTGTTTACATTGTCTTTGGATATACAATTTTTTTTTATTTTTTAGGGAGTTTGTATACTCTTCTGTTGCCTGTGCCATTGAAATCATATCCAAGAAATCACTGCCAATTTCAGTGTTGTGAGGTTTTATGACCCAGATTTTCTCCTAAAAGTTTATAGTCTTAAGATTTATATTTAGGTCTTTTATCTATTTTGAGTTAATATTTGTATATGGGATTAGGTAAGGGTCCAATTTTATTCTTTTCCATGTAATTATTATATTTCAACAATATTTAGTTAAAATATTATTATTTCTACCACAAAATGTTCGTGGAAACCTTGTCAAAAATAACTTGACATTATAGGGAAGAATTTAGCTCTAGGCTTTTATTTAACTCCAATGGTTTATATATCTGCCTTTAGAATAGTACTACACTGTTTCAATTATTGTAGCTTTATATGGTTTGAAATCAGAAAATATATATCTTCTAGCTTTGTTCTTTTTCAAGATCGTTTTGGGTATCTAGAGTCCATATTCCATATTAGGATAGATTTTTTTTCTGAAAAATAAATATATAAATATATGATAGTTTCACCTAAAAAAATAGAAAAAAATATTCTCTGGTAAGAAAGAAAGTAAAAAGAAATATTGAAATGTTATCTTTAAGTCATCAAAAGCTTGGTATCAGACAAATGAAACTGTTATGTGAGATTATCATTTTTAATTTTGGATAAATTGCTATAATACTAGATGTCAACCACTAAGCCAAGCATGGGAGGGAGGGATGGGGAGAGAATGGGGTGGGGATTGGGTGGGGGCTGACTGGGCGATATGTGCATGTATGTCTACAAAAGTTTGTATCCCACTATGATGTATGAATATAGTGCACCAATAAAAAAAAAAAGATACCCCTAAAGTTACAAGTCCTCTGACCATTACAGAATCATTTTGAGAGCAAAGATACAAAAGATATAGTGGAAAGATAGCACAATGATTTCTTGTCCATTAATCTGTATTTAAATTCTGGCTCTGCCACTATCCTTGGTGGACATTGGTGACTGAGTAAGGCTGACTCCAACAAAAGGCCTGCCAGGTTCACTGTCAGCAGGACATCAGCATTGCTGAGACATCAGCCTGCCCACAACCAAAGGAGTCTGCATTAGCTTCCTACAGCTACTGTTACAAATCAGTACACATTCAGTGACTTATTATATGTGGCTTTATTATCTTATAGTTCTGGAAGGCAGTAACCTAGAATGGCCTCTACTGGCTAGAATACAGCTGCCAGCAGGGCTGTGCTCTCTCTGCAGCTCTGAGAGGAGTCTCACTCCCACCTTCTCCAGCCTCTAGGAGCAACTACACTCTTATCTTGCAGCTCATCCTCCATCTGCAAAGCAAAACATCTCTGAAATACTGCCTCACTCCTACAAGGACACTGTGATTATACTTAGAATCTACCCAGGTAAAGCAACATAATCTCTCCATCTTGAGATCTAATTTCCTCACATCTAAAAATCCCCAGCTGCTATAGAGTAGAACACTCAAGGGCTCTGGAGAGCAGGACACTACCTAAATAAACAAAAAAGAGCCATTCAGGAAATGAGAACAACAAATTGTTCTTGAAATCTGGTTTTGTTATTTAAAAAGCAACTAGATGCCAGGAGGGGGGGTAGGAATAAAGTAATTCCAGTACTTGGGAGAATGAGAAAGGAGAATGGCAGGTGCAAGACCAGCCTCAGCAACCTAGTGAGAACCTGTTTCAAATACAAAAAATAAGCTGGACATGGTGGCACACTTGTAATCTCAGTACTTGGGAAGCTGAGCCAGGAGGATCGCCAGTTTGCAGCCAGCCTCAACAACTTAGTGAGGCCCTCTGGAACTTAGTGAGACCCTGTGTCAATATAAAAATAAAGTAGGGGTGGGAGTGTAGCTCAAGAGGTAGAATGCTCTTGAGTTCAATTCCAAATACCACAAAAAATAAAAAATTAAATAAATCTTAAAAGGGCTAAGGGTATAGATTGAAAGTAGAATGCCCCTGGGTTCAGTCTCCAGTACCACACACACATACATAGAACAACTAGAATCACTGTAGGTTTATTGACAGGGATCTCATAATGAGATTCCAGGAAGATAAATCCACCTGAGGTGGCTAAAAAAATAGAAAACTTGGTCATCAATAAGCTGGAAGGATGAAAGACCCTAACGGAGGGCAATGCTGGTGGGAGCTGAATGATGCCACAATATTTTAGAGGAAGAAAATCTCAAGAGTTAGAAGAGAGATTAGTTCTTGGAGAGAAAGGAGCAGGAAGTCAAGATGACTTCTCGGTCACCAGCTGAGGGACAGCAGAAGGCTACCACCAAGAAGACACCTCAGAAAGGTGGGAAAATTGCAGAAGGAAGAGATATAACCCTGGTTCTATCTGCTGGGGTCAGTGATACAGTTGAGATGCTTCCTAAAATGGCAGAAATGTAAGAAACCATGGAGAACAGGGCTCAAGATGGTTAACTGAGAATGGTCAGCACAAAAGGTAAGAGAACTGAAGCTACTGGAACCCAAGAGCTCTTCCAGGAAGGATTCAACTCTAGCTAGGAGCAACTACTAAGACTCTTCACAAAAGCACTCTTCCTTATAGTGGGTAGAGAGATGTTCTACCTTAGAACTCAAGAAGAGACCATTAGATTAAAAACAAGATACAGGCCAGGTGTGGTGGCACACTCTTGTAATCCCCAAGCTTGGGAGGCGGAGACAGGAGGATCACGCAGGTTCGAAGCCAACCTTGATGGCTTAAGAGACCCTGTTTCCAAATAAAATATAAAATAGGTCTGGGAGAAGCTGGGGATGGTGGCACACACTTATAATCCCCGCACTTGGGAGGCTGAGACAGGAGGATCCCACAAGTTCAAAGCCAGCCTCAGCTACTTAGTGAGGTTCTTAGCAACTTCCTGTTACCAAATAAAATATTTTAAAAAGGTCTGGGAATATAGTCCAGAGGTAGAAAGCCTCTGGGTTCCACCACCAGTACCACCAAAAAAAAAAAAAAAAAAAAGTAAAAAGTAAAAATAGGTCTGGTAGTATAGCCCGGAGGTAGAAGGGTTCCATCCCCAGTACCAAAAAAAACAAGATACAGTGTATATATTATACCACCTTTAAAAAGGTGAAAAGTAACTAAACATTCCTCTACTTGCAGCTGCATAAAGAAATCCTATAAGCTATACCACAGAAATTACTAACCATGCCTACCTGTAGTAAAATGTCAGTAAACATGGCAAAGTAAGGACCCCCCAATTTTTTCTTTCCATAAAATCAACAAAAAACTGGTAAAACCTGTCAGAATTAACTTTTTCAGAATTCTGTAAATTAACCAATGCCTTACAACAATCAGGAAGAAGAAAGAAAGAAAAGAAAAAAAGAAATATCTTTAATATCAATTAGAACAATAGGCTTTGTGGCTTTTTAGCTGACTCCCCAGCGCAGCAGTAATTAAAAAAAAATAATAAGAGTCCACATGTCCAATACTAGAGTAAAAAAAAAAAACAAGGGCATTTTCTAGGCCTCCTTCCCACATCACAGCCATGTCTGGACCTGCCTGGCTGTTTAGGAAAGACCCCAATGGGAAGGCTCATCTGTTTCACTGACAGGGACCTGCACAGTGCTACAAGCCTCTAGGGAGCAAGCAAGATTTAAGGTCAACACTGCTGGGGACAGTGGAAAACAGCAGGGTCTAGCAACACTAACCAGAGAATAAAAGGAAAGCCCAGGCTTTCCTATATGAATTGCCATATAGACTCTGAGTAGCTCTGGCCTACAAAGCCCCATGCATACAAATTATCAATTAAACTGTCTAAAGCCAAAGGGAGAAATGCTGAAAGCAGCAATAAACTAGCAATACATTACATACAAAGGATCCTCAATAAGACTAACAGCTTATTTCTCATCAGAAACCATAGAGGTCAGCTGGGTGTGGGGGCACACACCTGTAATCCTAGTACTTGGGAAGCTGAGACAAGAGGATCGCAGGTTCAAGGACAGCCCCAGCAAGTAGTGAGACTCTCATGTAGAATGCCCCTGGGTTCACTCTCCACTGCCACGGGGGGGGGGGGGGGGGGGGGGGGGGAATACCTGAAAGTTTGCATTTGTGTGTTATGTGTCTGTGCTACTAGGTAACAGTGATATGGATAAGAGTAGGGAGTATAAGTGAGTTCTTCCAACTGATACATTTTATCCAGCTTTGAGGTTTATGAACCATTTATTTCCTATATTTAAATTTTAAAAAAAAACCTTTTAGCAGGGGCATGGCGGCACATGGTTGTAATCCCAGTACTTGGGAGACTGAGACAGGAGAATCATATTCACAGCCAGCCTCAGCTACTCAGTGAGGCCTTCTGCAACTTAGTAAGACCCTGTTTCAAAATAAAGAATAAAAAATAGGGCTAGCATGCCAGGTATGGTGGCACACACTTGTAATCCCTGCACTTGGGAGGCAGAGACAGGAGGATCGCACAGGTTCGAAGCCAGCCGCACTAGCTTAAGAGACCCTGTTTCTAAATAAAAAGTATAAAATAGGTCTGGGAGTATATCCCAGAGGTAGAGGGGTTTCCAGGAACCCCAGAACCACCAAAAAAAAAAAAAAATAGGGCTAGGGGTATACCTCAGAGATAGAATAACCCTGGGAATTCAATCCCCAGTACCACAAAATTAAAAAAAAAACATTTTTTTTTTCATTTTTGAAAGTTGTTTTTGTGGACCATGGGCCATAATTTGGCAATAAAAAATAATAATAAATTAAAAGTAGATAAAATAGTAAGAAGTCACCTCAGAGAAAGGACAGCAAAGGACATGAGTGCCAATGAGGAAGCAGGGGGCAATGGGGACTCAGCACACAATGCCCTGGCCCTATTAGAGAGGCAGGGCATATTTGCTCAGCAGCAGCAGCAGCAGCAGGGAAGGCAATACACAAAGGGAGAAAGCTCCTCAGAAGAGATTCCAAATGTGTCTAAAGTACAGCCTCAGTCCACTTCTCCAAAGGCAGAAATCTGGGGAATTCTGGTTGCTCACACCTGGGCCTGCACTTACCTGAACAAGTGTTTTCAGGGTGTGCCTGCTCCACCAACCATGGCTCTTCTCCTTGTTCCAACAGGGAAATGACCTCAGGCTTGGTGATCTGATTCCCTATGTGAGGAGGAAAGGATGGGACTTGTAATATAAAAAGCTTTGAAGCAGCCAAAGAAACCCTCCTGTCTAGTCCTCCTAAGACATTCCACTTGGACAAGGAAGCAGTCTCTCCTGCCTCACGCTTCACAAGCATTAGGAATTCTGTACCTTGGGGCTCAAGATCAGCTCAGACCTTCCGAGACCTGACCCCACCCCCAGCCCCCTTCCTCCACACACACCACGGAGTAGTTTAAGACTACTGGGAATAGTTCTATTTCCTTAGGAATAGTTACTCGCCTTACCCACAGAGAGCAGGTGCCCATACGTCTCCAACATAACATCACGGTACAGGGTCCTCTGGACAAGATCCAGCTGTCCCCACTCCTCTTGGGAGAAGTCCACAGCCACGTCCTTGAAAGTCACTGGTTCCTGAAAGAGCACACATGTTCCTTCTTAACCTGGTGCCACTCCCTCCAGTGTTTCTGGGATGGAATGAACCAACAGCCCTGGGGCGAGGAGAACAGATGTAAAGGACTTCCTGGAGATAGTCAAGATCCTGACCAATGTGGGTGATCAGGTCTCAATGAGATTACCCAGGGCCACACACCTAGAATGTCCTCTTAAGGACTTAGATACATGGACCCACAATAACCAAAGTAAAGATAAGCAGGTCTCTCCTACAAATCTTGTGCAATTCTAGCAACACTAACTAGTGTGGACAGACACTAACTAGTGTGGCCAGAAGTCCCACCTGGGTGATTTCCCTCCTCTGGAAAAGAGACAGTTTAAGGCCAAAACCAGAGTAGAAAAAGACTAAGAGCACTGCCTGCAGGCTGGAGACCTTAGGGCTAGAGCCTGCTCCAACACATGAATCTAGGCCCTGAAAGGCATTTCTGTCTTCCTGGCAACAGGAAGGAGGCATCTACCACCAGATCACTTCAGTTCAAGGACTGGAGCTAGGGTTGAGCAAGACAGCCCAGAAAAGCCTGTGCCAAGAGGACTCAGAGCAGCTGTCAAGGCACTGTGAGTTACATAAAATCCAAACTGATATTTTTGAGGAAAATGGAAACAGAAAAACTAGATGGAAAGATGACTGGTAACCTAAGAATGACTTTTATAATGAATCATTCCTTACAGTTCTTTTAAGAAATCAGTGTGAGCCTCAAGTATCTTGGAATTCCTGGGTGGCACATGGGATGCCTGTGCTTGTAGGGAGGAAGTACACAGGTGGTCTACCAAAAGTCCCTACCCACTGTTCATACAGCCTCAATGACCTGTCCATACGCATGGTCCTAACCAGCCTCAAAGCAGCTTTCTGGTCTACCTCTGTCCTTAGTGCAGTTAACTCCAAGACAAAATGCTCACGATCAGACATGCGTGCAGTACATCATTTACACTGCGGGCCCCTGGACCTCTTTCCCCCAGCCCCCACACAGCGTCTCACTTTGCCTGAAGCAGCCTTTCCTGTAGCGTTCCCTTCCAACCCCGCTAGTCACCACTCATAAACAGCTTGTCATCTTTTACCTGAGCCAGCCCTTACTGCCCCGTCTTCAAAGATATCAACTTACTCTACCCCTCAGCCTTCACACAACAATTGGCTTAAAACTGATTCAGCTGCAGGTTCTCCCACCCTGAACCCCAATGCCTGATCCCCCACACTCAGCTTTACTACTGTCTTTGGGTTTATGTCTGTCCTGAGCTTTCCAGGGTAATAAGCACACATTAGGTGCAGGAGTCTCATCTTCGGCAAGCTCTCATCAAGATCCTTGCAGCCTTGGAGCTGCTAACTCAGAGCCAGACTTCTGCCTTCACCTCTGCCCTTCCATACCACTGGCAGTGCTGACCACAGCACCCCTGTGAGCCACTCCTCAGCCTGGACTCAATACTCTCTAGTTTTCCTCTCACACACCTTTTAATGGTGGTTTATCTTTTAATGGTGGTTTATCTTTGTCTCTACATTTGGGGTGGAGGGTATTAAAAGAACAGAAAAGTACACAAAAGCTAAGCTTGGTGCTTTCATGGAGCAGTCATGTTTATGGGGCAAGCTGGGAGGCCATCTTCCATATCCCAGGGGCTTCTAGCCCTGTGTGTGTGTGTCTCACCCCGCCTCTCCTCCCTAGGGGTGGCACTCACTTAGACCACTTCCACATCTACCTAAACCAGGCTCACCACATCCTGGCAGATGTCAAGCTGGTAGACTGCCACAATTCACCTCTCACCCCTCACAAGATCCCAAGAGAATCACCACATACTGTTAAAAAGGCATAGAAAAACAACATGTCATAAACAAAAAAGGAACCAAGTCATTAAAGAAGGGCTTTGGGGCCAAGGCATGGTGGTGCATGCTTGCAATCCCAGCATTAAGAAGGCTAAGACAGGAGGATCGTGGTTCATGGATAGCCTCAGCTATTTAGTGAGGCCCTTTGCAACTTAGTGAGACCCTGTTTTAAAATAAAGAATAAAAAATAAGGCCGGGGGTGTAACTCGGAGGTAGAATGCCCCTGGGTTCCATCCCCAGTACCACAAAAAAAAAAAAAAAGGGGGCTTTGAAGCATAGCATGGTGTGCATGCCTGTAATCCTAGAACTTGAGAGACTGGGACAGGAGAATTATAGGTTTGAGGACAGCCTCAGCAACCTAGCAAGATTTTCAGCAATCTAGCAAAATTCTGTTTCAAAACAAAAATAAAGGGCAGGGATAGAGGTGTAATTAGGAAGTAGAGTGCTCCTGGATTCTATCCCTGGTACAATAAATAAGTAAGTAAGTAAGTAAGTAAGTAAATAAATAAATAAATATGCAAGCAGACAGGCAGGCTTCCAGGAATGGTGGCACACACCTTTAATCCCAGTACCTGGAGGCTGAGACGAATATAACAGGTTCAAGACCAGCTCTATCAATTTAGCAAGACTCCCAGCAACCTAGTGAGACCCTGTTTCAAATAAAAAAATAAAAAGTGAGCCAGATGTGGTGGCATACACTTGTAATCCCAATACTTGGGAGGCTTGAGACAGGAGGATTGCACAGGTTCAAAGCCAGCCTCAGCTATTTAGTGAGACTCTCAGCAACTTCGTGAGACCCTGTTTCCAAATAAAATATAAAACAGGTCTGGGAGTATAGACCGGAGGTAGGAAGCCTCTGGGTCCCTTGGCTGCAGGGTCCCTTGGCTTGTTGGTTTACCTGATTTTGCCTTTTTGATGTCACTAAATGAGTTCTTCCATCCCCCCAATTCCTATAAACAGGTAGTCTAGAGACCTGAGTAGATTCATTTGTTCTTTTCTCTCTCTCTCTCTCTCTCTCTCTCTCTCTCTCTCTCTCTCTCTCTCTCTCTCTCTTTTGGGGGGGGTGGTACTGGGGATGGAACCCAGGGGCATTCTACCTCTGAGCTACACCCCCAACCCTGTTTTTCAGTCCTTTTATTTTTGAAACAGGGTCTCACTGAGTTGCAAAGTGCCTCGCTAAGTAGCTGAGGCTGTCCACAAACCGTGATCCTCCAGTCCCCACCTCCTGGAAGCTGGGATTACAAGTGTGCGCCACCACACCTGGTTTGTGATTTTTGGCAAGAGTACTTCCAAGTGGTGCCAGGCCTTCCTACTTTGTTGCATCAGTAGCCCATCTGATTTTGAGATTTATGATGGATGAGTTGTTGTCAACCCCTCCATTTTAAAGCTCCCTTTCTGCCTTTCACATGTGGCTCAGTAGTCATTGATGGTTGTTGCCAATATCCACTATTAGAGGTTACAAAACCACCCCCTTTTTTTTAAGTGGTACTGGGGATTGAACATGGGCATTCTATACTCCCAGCACTTTTTATTTATTTTCGTATATTTCAGTATACGAAGTACAAGCCATGTGTGGGCTTTGTCTGAATCCTGACTTGAACAAACCAACTGAAAGATATTTTTGAGGACAAGTGAGGAAAAACTGAATGTAGACTAAATATTGGGCAATATTAAGGAATTACTGTTCATTTTGCTGGGTGTGATAAAGCTATTATAGTTATGTTCTAAAAGGAACATAACTATATCTCCTATATATACACAAGAAACTTACAGGTGAAGTGACAGAATTCTGATATCTGCCTTAAAATACTCCAGTTTAATTCAAAGTTGTGTTGGAAAAAATAAACAGGCAGAAAGCTGAAAGCTGGCAATTGCTGAAGCTGGTGAACACAGGTACTCATGGAAGGCTGAATAAGGCCAGGAGAGGGTCTATGCCTAACTCAAATCTGTAGTTGTTACCACATTGATAAAAGGGTCTTTACAGATGTGACTAAGTTAACATTGCTAAAATGGAAAGATTATCCTGGATTACCCAGGGAGATCCAAGGTAATCCCATGAGTCCCTATAAGAGAGAGGGAGGAGGCAGGTGTGGTGGTCCACACCTGTAATATCAATATTTAGGAAGCTTGAGACAGGAGGATCGCAGTTTCAAGGTCAGCTTCAGAAACTTAGAGCAACCCAGCAAGATCCTGTTTCAAAACAAAAAGTAAGAAAGGGCTGGTGTAGCTCAGAGGTAGAATGCCCTTGGTGAACCACAGTTCAGTACCACAAGTAAAAAAAGGGGGGAAGGTGGCAGGGGTCAGTAAAAATAGAATGATGGAAACCAGATGTGGTGACACACACCTAGAATCCCAGTCCTTGGGAGGCTGAAACAGTATTGCAGGTTTGAAGCTCTGCACATGGAGGAAGGAGTACCAGCCAAGGAGTACAGGTGGCCTCAAAAGCTGGAGAGAAAGCAGGCTGTCCTTCGATCCTCCAGGTAGAACACAGCCCTGTAGACCCATCCTAGATTTCTCAGCTCCACAAGAAAATACACTCGTGTTGCTCTAAGCCATCAAGCTTGTGGTAGGATGTTACAGTGGCAACAGCAAACTAATATAATGTTTATATCCTACCTTGGGGCTTAAAAATCTCCAAAATTTAAAAAAAATTTTTTTTTTTAAAGAGAGAAAGAAATGTCTCAGCCACTGAAGGGAATAGGTCAGCTGCACCAAGACTTCTACATGTTCCTGCCAGAAATGCTAACCTACTCAGTGGACAGAGGCGTCCTGGTCCCACACGTTGCAGAGCAACAGCCAACAGCGGGAGCACAGGTTGCCTCAGGCCACAGGAGGGGCTCTGAGATCCTGGCCTTAAATGACACTGGGAAGGCAGGAGTCAGAGCCAGGTCAGCAGTGGAGGGAAAGGCCCACTCAGGGCAGCTATGCTGGCCACCCCATCCAGGACTGCACTACCAGCAGCACTGTCTCGGACTTGGGCAAAATTCCCTCCCACCTGAGGAAGGTTCTAAGGCTGCCCTGGTGAATGGAGACCTCTTCAGTCTGGCATAGGATAGGGAAAAACTGTGGCCCAACAGCTCTGTGCCCAGGATATTGGAAGGAGAGCTGACCTGCAGACCCTAGCCTCAAAGTCCAGAGTAGGACTTGTCAGGAGGGAGGGAGGCAGGCGCCATGGTCTGGAAGCAGAACTGCTGCACTGTAGCAGAGCAGAGTTCTCAAGCACAGCCTCATAGCCCTTCCCTGGTATACACAGACAAACCACAGAACACCTGCCACACATGAACAGATGCAACTCGGCAGCCAAGAGACACCAGACAGCAGCCACATCCAACTTCAATGAGCTACAGGTTCATCCTCAGACTCTCAACCCAGAGATTACAGTGGGAAATGGGATAGAGTGCTAAAGAAAGGCTCTCTGAGAAAACAGGAAAGGGTTTACAGAGCCAGAACAATTCAGCTCAGGAGGCCCACAAAGAGTTCTGAGGTAGTAGGAATTACTCCACATCTCCTACCTTCTCCCAAGGAAAGAACTTGGGCTATAGTCGGGCGTGCTGGGGCACGCTTGTAATCCCTGTGCTTGGGAGGCAGAGACAGGAGGATCGTGCAGGTTCGAAGCCAGCCGCGCTCGCTGGCTTAGGAAACCGTTTCCAAATAAAAATGTAAAAATAGGTCTGGGAGTGTAGCCCGGAGGTAGAAGGGCTTCCAGGAACCCCAATACCACAAAAAAAAGGGGGCTATAAAGATCAAAGACAGCACTTTATTCAGGAGGCCTATCATCTAACAGAAGACTCCAAAAAAGAGAAAGAGAGAAGCTTTTTTTTTTTTTTTTTTTTTGGTGGTATTGAGGTTCCTGGAAACCCTTCTACCTCTGGGCTACACTCCCAGACCTATTTTATATTTTTGTTTGGAAACAGGGTCTCTTAAGCCAGCAAGGCTGGCTTCGAACCTGCTCGATCCTCCTGTCTCCACCTCCCAAGCACGGGGATTACAAGCGTGGGCCACCATGCCTGGCTAGATAGAAGCATTAAAAAAAAAAAAAAGTAACAGCCAAGAAAGATCTGACTGAAAAGACAACACAGGTTAAGACAAGCTATAGCCAGTCATAGTGGCAAACACTTGTAATACTAGTACTTGGGAGGCTGAGACAGAAGGATCACAGATTCAAGGTCAATCTCAGCAACTTAGTGACATCCTCAGCAACTTAATAAGACCCTGTTTCAAAATAAAAAAAATAATAAAATAAAAATGGGCTGGGGGCGTAGCTTGGAGGTAGGGCACTCATAGGTTCAATTCTCCTGTATCCAAAAAAAATAAATAAATAAAATGTAATTCCAGCATTTGAGAGGCTGAGACAGGAAGATCGTGGCTCGCAGCTTGCCTCAGCTACTTAGGGAAGCCCTTTACCACTTAGTGAGACCCTGTTTCATAATAAAGAGTAAAAAATAGGCCTGGAGGTATCTCTCAGAGGTAGAATGCCATTGGGTTTCATCCCAAGTACAAAAAAAAAAAAAAAAAAAAAGACAAGCTACCGACTAGACACCTCATATTTGGCAGAATCAGAATCCAGAATGCATATAAAATACCTACATATGAGTAAGTCAATCTTTAGAAATCAAAGGACAGGGGAATGAGACAAAACAAAAAGAGAATACAGATGACTAATAAGGAATCAATATTCAGTCTCAGTAGTAATCAAATTAAAGTAATGTAATATATGTTTTGGTCTTGAGGTAAGCAAAAATTACAAAACCTGGCAAAGACAAAGGGAAAAGGTAACTTTATCCCACGGTGGGAGACGGGGCACAGGCACAACTACATATCAAAACTCAGCACAACTCTGCATTCAGGGGCACACCTAAAGAAGCTCTTACATATACGCACATAGCAAAACCGCAAGAACATTCACACAACTTTAGATCAAACAGCAAAAATGATGGGGGCAATACAGGCCCCTCCTTAAAAAAGAATGAAGCAGAGTGGGTATCACCCAGCAGTGCAAACAGCATGAGCCTGACCCATCTGTATCAATATGGGTGGTCTACTTTCAACAAAGACTTAAAAGAGCCACACATAGGGAAAAACTTCAAAACAAACTGGGTCATGTATCTAAGTTGATCTAAGTTGTGTGTGCATGTATATATGTAATTTATGTGTAACAAGATGGGTTATCTGTGTACACACTGAGCCCATATCAATTGCTCTGATAAAGGTTAAGAGAATCAATGAGCACATGCAAAAAAGGAAAACAAAGCCAATATGACAAAGTGATGGTGAATGTTTGCTCAATTACTTCTTATCCTATTCTGTAATTACAGAATTTACCAAAATAAAATTTTAAATACACATTCCCAGAATTGGAGGCATTATCAAACTGGAAGGCTCAAGTCACCCCCCACACCAGCTCAATATTCATGTTAAAGGCCCACAAATCAGAGGCGTCACTTCAGGGATGCCAAAATGACATAGTAAACACCTTCAGTCTTGCACTGAAAATCAACGCACAAAACGGAGAGGCTGGACAGTAGTATCATGGGTCTGTGGAGATGAGAGGGACCCGCCAAGGGCAGGAGAGGAAATGCAGGCTTCAATGTTACCAGATGCTCTAAGGTGAGGTAGAACAGAAGGCTGCTGCTCCCAGGGAGAAGCCAGGCCTTCAGCTCCAGGGATAACCTTTACAAACTAAGCACACTTCTCCCAATCATGTGCTTGGATGACTTGCAAACAGGTCTGACCCAAATCCTAGTAAACATTCTTGCACATATCACTTTGCACACACATGCATTCATTTAGGCATTCTAAAGCACTTCCTGAGGTCTACTTACATTTAAACCCGTGAGGGTCCAAGGGACAAGGCCAAGGTGCTAGGCTGGATCTTAGCTGTCTGCCCAGCAGGATCTTGCCTGATTGTTCATCACCAAGTCCCTTTAGAGGTTACTCCTTCTTGGAAGCTGGGACAACTCACGGGGCTTCTTTGGTGAGATTTTGTTAACATTTTAATGCAAGCTCTTTGCAGAGAAGAGAAACTTAGACTGTGCACATTCTCAAGTATAACCAAAGATGGGTGCAGAGTATTACTGGTGTTTTATATACTTGTTTTGTCATGTAGATATGCATGGTAGCCAGGCATAATGATGCAGGCCTTAATCCCAGTACCTGGGAGGCTGAGACAGGCAAATCACAGGTTCAAAGGCAGTCTCAGCAACTTTCTGAGACCGTGTTTCCAAATGAAAAATAAAATAGGGCTAGGGGTATAGCTTGAAGGTAGATTGCCCTTGGATTCCATCTTTAGCACCACCAGAAAAAAAAAAAAAAAAAAAAAAAAGAAATTCCTGGTAGATGGTTATAGAGGAATTTGGAAACGTTTTCATACTTGGAAAGCTGAGGATTTTAGATACACTGGAATATTATCACTGCTATTACTATCTTCCCCTCTTCCTTGAAATAATAGGATCTAGGCTCCTCCAGGCAGAAATTTCACCATCTAACATGTTTCCAAGAATTGACTATTCAGATAATGGTAATGACAGCATTTGAATGTTTTTATAGGCAAGTTCTTTATTTCAGTAAATACTTAACTTGGAAAAAACCATAAAGGGACAAAGGCTCGTTTGTGTTCTTGAAGACCTTGATTAATTAAAAACTCATGATTCAAGTCCAAGTTTCCCCCAGGGAAAAATCCAAATTGAGTGAGGGAGAGGGCCAGAAGTATGTTTTCAGAAATCACAACTCTTCAGACATTAGAGGGTGTTGTTATTTTAATTCTGTTTTATTTTCTTAGCATTAACTCTTATTAATTCTCAGAAACCCTCACATAAATTAACAGCAGAGTACAGAACAGTGGTTAATCAGGCTTCTTCTAAGCATTTTATTAGAGCTAATTTCTGTTCCCAGGCGACTGATTCAGGGAGTGTCTTTGAGCCTAGTCTAGTTTCACTGTTTCTGTTACAGACCCTAACAAAGAATGTACACACAGTCACAGCAGGGAACCTCAAAGTTGCCCAAGTTCTGATGCCAACAGTCCCATACACCACTCTGTTCACGCCTTCTGCTCCCAGGGACAGCAGCACAGCCATGTGGGGACAGGACAGCACACTTACCATGCACTTCACCTTTTAGCTTGAAGACTGTGTGTGGGGAGGAATATTAATTCTTTTTCAATTTGAGGGGAGCCATAAAGTTAAGTAGAGATGTTATTTTAAAATACTGTACAACATAATATCTTACATTTGCTTGATTTGTTACTTTAATTTAGAAATAAAAACCTAAATAATAAACTACTTTTTTCACCTTTCATAGCAGAGTGTCAACATGGTAAACATAAATTATGATGAATTATAAAAATAGATTTAAAATCTCTCATTTAGAAATGTGGGGTTAACCTTAAAAAACTGGACACAGGAAGTTAAAAATGTGTATCAGTCAGAGAGAAAAATAAAATACTAATGCATGTTATGATATGGATGACCCTTCAAAACAATGGACCAAGTGAAAGAAGCCAGACACAAAAGGCAGGTGTTATATGCTTCCACTGATATGAAATGTCCAGAACAGGCAAATCCAAAGAGACAGAAAGTAGATTAGTGACTGCCAAGGGCTGGAAGTAGGGGGAACAAGGAATGACTGCTAATGGGAATGGGATTTATTTGGGGGTGATAAACTTGTTCTAGAAGTTACTGGTGAAAGATGTATAAATCTGTGAATATACTAAAACCAACAAACTGTATAGATGAGTTTTAGAGTATGTGGATAACCAATAAACCTGTAAGAAAAAAAACATTTTTCATGTGACTACCTCTAGTGAGGAGGCTGTGCAGGACAAGGGGATGGAGATGGCACTTTCTTACATCAAGACAACTGTACTATTTCTCCCAGGAGATACCCCTGTGCCTCACAGTCCCAAAAACCCTGTTTCAACTCACTTATAGTTCTCTGGTCTAGCTTTCCTCCCCAGCTCTAGAGGCTCCCAAGTCCCTCCTCTCCATACCCATCAGGAGCATCTTTCCAGCCACATTCTGGACCTGGCATCTCCTGCTCCCAACACTTCTGAGTTACCAACAGGATGAAGCCCCAGCTCTACTGAAAGCACACAGGACCCAGCTAGGTTCCTCCTGGCCTTTCCATCCTACAGTCTAACTGGGGTCAGTCTTAATCTAGACACTGGTCATGCAGTGCAACTCCCAGTCCCCAAAGCACAACTGTGGTGCTACAGAAAACCAGCCAGCCCCAATCCAAGGTTATGCCCACTGGATGATGCATTCCCTTTAGCTCCTGGCTCAGGTCTTCCAAGTATCCTCTCCTCCACAGTGAAAAGGAACCCAGCTGCTCTATGCCCCACTGGCCTCTATGCAGACTTCATCCAACTCTCAAGACATCAGCTGGACTGAGCTGCTACAGGGATGAGGGCCCCCTCAGAGTCTGAGGCTTGCGTCCCACACAACACGTGGAGCCTCAGGCCAGCTGTGAGGCATCATCAGATGGGTGAGTGACCCTGGAAGGAGCCTAGGAGGTCCTCAGAGTAAAGGATGACATCTGTCCTTGTTCCCCTCTCAACATTCAAGCTCAATGCACAGCATCTGCCTGAATCGGGTACTGAACACAAGGAAGGTGGGAGGTAAAAGGGTTGCCAGCCAAGAGTGCTGCCCTTCCTCCCACAAAACTATACAAGGCACAGTTATAGTTCAGCACTGTGGACAGACAAGCTGAAAATGAGGCTCTAAGTCATGGAAAACTAACTGAATTCTCCCTACCTGCACTCAGGAAGGGAGAGTTACCTTCTGGCTGATTTCTTTTCTACCCAAATTCCTGCTGCTGTAAACGGAGGAACCACAAGATTCAGGTAGCCAATGATATCCATCCTTTGGGAACATGGTAGCCCTTCAGGAAAAAGTGGAAGCCCCATCTCACCTGGACCTGGGCTGCTGAATGCCCAGCTTCTCTCCTCCCCTCTTCATGGCTCCCCTCCACATGCCTCACAGGGTGCTGAGGACACAAAGCTGGGGAAAGAAAAAGAAATCATGGAAGCAGCTCTTCCTACCCAAAGCTCCACCACATAGGCCCTTCCTCCTGGAGGGATAAGGAGAACCAGCCTCCACCCCTGCTCTTACTTTCATGGGCAAGGAAAAAGATCCCCTTCTTCATTCTACAGATGAAGGAAATGGGGCTAAGAGAAGGAAAGGAATATAACCTGAATACACAAAACCCTTACTGATACCCTGTAACATACTATGAGATATCAACTCTAAGATGCAGTGTCTGTTCACAACCTTTCTAAGCCAGAGCCCTCAGCTGCACATTAATTCTCATGCATCCTATCCTAGAGATATCACTACCACTTTATCTGCCACTGAGGTATTTCCAATTCCCTTTAGCTCTAAGTCTGCACAAAGACATATATGGGCCATAAATCCCCTGCCCTAAAGAACCCCTGAATTCCCAGCTCTAATCCCCACTGTGGTGGATCACTGTAAGAAGAGGCCACACATGACAGCCAACATGCCTACAGATACAGGCCCTTAACTCACCCCAGGAGGCCCATGGGTCAACAGGTGCCATCCCCCAGGACTGGTCCATAATAGTACCTGCACAGAAGAATCAGGTTATGTCTATGACACCAAACCCAGTGAATAAAGGTGACAAAATGGAAAAGGATACTGTCTCGCTAGCAGACATGATGTTCCATAAAAAGAGTCCAAAGGATGTGAAAATTCCAGCACAAACTGAATTTACATAGGAAATACAAGTGGGTTAGTGTTAGGAAGTATATTGATATGATATAGCCATAGAACAATCAAAAAAAGAATCTTTAAAAAGTTGAAGAGGTATCTGACAAAATGTAATTTTAACTTTTTTAAAATGTTAGTTGGGCCGGGAGTGGTGACGCACGCTTGTAATCCCCACGCTTGGGAGGCAGAGACAAGAGGATCGCGCAGGTTCGAAGCCAGCCGCATGCGCTGGCTTAGGACACCCTGTTTCCAAATAAAAATGTAAAAATAGGTCTGGGAGTGTAACCCGGAGGTAGAAGGGCTTCCAGGAACCCCAGTACCACCAAAAAAAAAAAAATATATATATATATATATATATATATATATATATGTTAGTTGGATCTCTTGGATCTCTTTCTTGATGTCTTTACTGCTGAATCCTCTCTTTTAGAAAAAAACAGCACTAATGATGCCACACTATCATTTAACATTATTTTGAAATTATAGATCAAGGCCAGGAATGTAGCACAGTGGTAGAATGCAGCCTGGTATGTGTGAGACCTTGGATTCAAGCCCCAGATATAATCATATATATATATATATATATATATATATATATATATATATATATATATATATATAGTAAAGTCAGTTACAAACCAATACTATACAAATGAAAAATAATAGTAAAGGTAAAAAAAATATAGTAACAATAAAGACAATGTTTTGATTTTTATGAAATGTCTTCTAAGAAACTCCACAAATCACTAGGAAATCTTAAAGCCACTTTTCAGGATCTATGAAATTTATAAAAGTTGGTCTTTTATACCAATAATTTTGCCCCTTAACCACCAACTGATTCTAATCCTCAATCAGTTCTAATTACGGACTAAGGCAAACCTTTATCCATTCCCAAAGCCCTCAGCCCTAACCCACAAGTACAGCAGATCTCAACTAGGTGAGGCCTGGCAAACACAAGATTTGGACTTACCCCAAGAGGCCCATGGATTGATGGCGGCCATCCCTGAGGACTGATCAACCATGAGGCTGTCCAGGAACAGCTTGATTCCAAGCCTAGAGACAAAAGTGGAAAAAACAAAAATGGTCCTTTCTCAACAAAGTCTAGTGGGAACAAAGAAAACCAAGGAGCAACAAGACTCCTAGGAAGCATTAAAAGAGACTAATTTACACATGAAAACGTAATAGAATTCCTGGAGAGAAATGAAGTGTAACCTGAATAAGCTGAAAAAGAGCTTTATCCTGGACAGGAGCCATTCATTCCTGAGGAAGAGACAGTTGACTTGTGTAGAACTTTTCCACTGGTCTGACAAAAATTACTGCAATTCTACCTGCACTCCTCATACATTAGTAATGTAGGACTGGAGGAAAGGGAAAATAGGCAGTGACAGCTCAATGGGCAGGAGTTTCTTTGAGGGTAGTGATAGAAGTGTTCTGGAATTAGATCATGGTGATGGCTGTACAACTTATGAATATACAACAAAACCACAGAATTGCACACTTGAAAAATGGTATGGTGGTCAACATATCATGTAAATTTTATCTTAAAAAAAAAAATCAGACGGCACAGTGCTGTCTGTTATTCCAGGGACTAGGGAGTCCAAGGCCAGCTTGGGCAACTTCGATGCTGTCTCAAAATAAAAAGAGAAATAAACGGCTGGAGATGTAGCTCAGTGCTTGAGTACCCCTGGGCTCGATACTGTAGAAAGGAGAGTGAAAAAGAAAAAGACTCCACCGACAAGTCCTACCGGGCCCCCGTCTGTCCCCTTATGGTGTGTCAGAGTCAGACGGGTCCCGAGTCCAGACCCCCGACTGCCCAGACCCCAGGTCTTTGTGCCTGTCCGGCGACTCCCTGACGGATGCCGGGTCATGTGTATAAAGCACTGGCGAGCCCCCTGGACCTCAGAAGCCGCGGGATCTGCGGCGAGACGCAAAGCAGGCAGACTCTGTTGCACCTTTGTATTCTGACAACACCCCGCCCCGTCCCTCCACCCCACCCACATCTGACGTCCTAAACAGCCCTTTAAGTGAGCCCGCACGGATGAGGATCGCCTGCTGGGAAACTAACCGGGGTCTCTGTGGCCACCACGGGGGTCGGCGGCGCCCGGGCTCCCCGGGCTCCCGCCGCGGACGCGCCGCTCGGGCAGGGGGCGGGGAGCGGCGGCCTTACCTGGCTCGGGCCGCCCGGCCGGCTGGGGCCGCGGGCGCTCCTCCCTCGCCGTGGCCGCCGGCCGAGCGCCGGGAACAAAGTGCGCGGGCCCGACTCAGGGCTCTCCGGGGCCCGCCCGGGCAGGCCGCGCGCCCACTGGGTCCCGGGGGGTCGAGGGACCGGGGCTCGGGGGCGCGGAGCCCGCGCGGAAAGGACAGGCGCAGAACCCGCCCTGCGCCGCCCCCGACCGCCGGCGCCGCCTCCGCGCGCCCGCTCTCCAGACCCTCCGGCCTCGCGACGGCGACGGCGACCCCACCGAAGGGGCGAAGGCCTCACCCCGGGCGCGGACAATGGCGGCCGCTCCCCCGGCGCCGACCCGGGCGCGCCGCGGGGGCTGCAGGGAGCTGTAGTTCCGAGGGCCGCACTTCCGGTTCCCGCCGGAAGTCCTTCTGTGGCCAGCGTCCGGGCTGCCCCGGCCCAAGCGCGGCCTCTGCGGTCCGCCCACCGGCCCGGCCTCCCGCGCCACTGGCCCAGGCGAGGTGGGCGATGATGCCCACCCGGGGAGGTGGCGGCCCCAGAGCCTCAGTTTACCTGCCCGCAGAGTGGCCGCGCAGGGTATCTCTTTGGGAACAGGAGCTTGATGAAGGCTGAGCGCTGTCGGTCATTTCATTCAACATTCACAAGATTGTAAAGAAGTGTTATTATACCCTGCCTCTCTTTATATATTTGGGGGGGGGGGGTTGGTGGCGTATTGGGGATTGAACTCAGGGACATTCTGTCTTCGACTACACCTCCCACCCCACCCCCGCCCAGCGCCTTTTTTTTTTTTTTTTTTTTGCGTTACTGGGGATGGAACCCAGGGGCATTGTACCTACTAGCTACACCCTCGGCCCTATATTTTTAGTCTTTTTAATTTTGAAACAGGGTCTCACAGGGTTGCAAAGGGCCTCACTAAGTAGCTGAGGCTGTCCGCAAACCGCGATCCTCCGGTCTCAGCCTCCTGAATGCTGGGATTACAAGCGTGCGCCGCCACGCCTGCCTATTTCTTTTTAAGTGTTTATCTATTTGTTTTAATTATTGGAAACGGATTCGCACTCGGTCCCTGAGAGTCTCACTACTTTGCTGAGGCTGGCTTTGAACCTGTGGTCCTCCGGTGTCAGCCTCCCAAGCCCGGCTATACCTGTCCTTTTAGATGAGGAATGGGCTTCCTGCTATAGTCTGAGTAAAACCCAAACTCAACGACTGAGGAAGCTCATCCCGGCTGGCTCTGAGGCCCCTCCACACAAGGATCCCCCAGGCTCACCTGTCACTCAAGCTCCAGAGTCCAGGCTAAGGATGGAACCCAGGGGCATTTCTACCTCTGAGCTACACCCCCCAGCCCTATTTTTTATTCTTTATTTTGAAACAGTGTAAGTTGCAGAGGGCCTTACTAAGGCTGTCCACAAACCGTGATCCTCCCGTCTCAGCCTCCTAAATGCTGGGATTACAAGTGTGGGCCACCATGCCTGGTTCAGTACTTTCTATTGTTGATGCTATAGAAAAAGTATTTTAATATTTAAATTTCCAATCATAAATTACAGTATAAAGAAATGCAATTGATTTTTACTTATTGATATTGTATCCTGCACCCTTACTAAGCTCATTAATCTTAATAGCATTTTTTGTGGTACTGGGGATGGAACCTGGGGGCATTCTACCTCCAAGATATGACCCCAGCCCTATTTTATTCTTTAATTTGAAACAGGGTCTCACTAAATTGCAGATGGGCTAAGTTGCTGAGGCTGGCTGTGAACCTGTGATTCTCCTGTCTCAGCTTCCCAAGTACTGGGATTATAAGTGTGCACCACTGCGAGTGCAGAAGCTGTTTTCTGACTCATCCTCAGGTTCCCAGTCATCAGTTATTGAGGGACAGGAGCAGTACCTCTCAGTAGACCTTGCCAGGTTCATGCCACTGCTTAATTTATTACCAGAAATAGCTTCTGTGGATGGTGACTCTTTACTTTTAGATCTGTTCTTACATTCTGAAAGGAAAATATAAAGAGTTCAGGTGCTTGGAGTAATAAAAGATTTCCTAGAGTGATAACAAGACAAAAGCAACAAAATTTACTAGACGTGCATAAATGTTTTTAAATATCAACCAAAGGAAGAGATGAGATGTCAGAAGTCACAAAATAAATACACAAGTCCATATAGGAAGTCCACCTTGCTTCCCATTTGAATCTGCCTCATTGCGCTGTTTCACATTACTTAACATCACCCTGGTTCTGTGTTCTCTCTCCTTCCCCAGACACAGCTGACTAGGGGCTCCACAGGGCAGGGGATGCATCAGTCCTGTCCACAGTGTCTTAAGTGCCCAGCACAGCCCCTGGAGCACTGGGTGAGCTCAAGACATGTCCCTGACTGTGCTGGCCAGCAGCCTGACTCCCAGTGTGTGGGAAGCCTGCAAGCTTCAGACAGAGGAGAGGAGGAGGGGAGTGACTGCAGGGAGTGCCAAGCAGGGAAAACAGAGAGCCCAGAAATCTAGAGGGCTTCCTGTTGAGTTCTAAGCTGGATCCTAAACTCCAAATGTATATCAGAAAGCTCTGTAAGACCTCACCAAACAAAGATAGTTGCTAGGAGGCTGAGCAGAGATTCCAGAATTTATCCAGTGTTAAGAAGGCATTAGAATTCTGATACTGCTGGGGCAGAAACACTTTAGTAAGAATCCTAGGTATTCAGCTGAGCCCCCAGAAAGCATTATCTTAGATGGAAATACCATGCCCTAAGGATAAGGCCTATATCCCAAAACTAAAGCAAACCTCAAGTAAACCTACCTTAATAAATCCTAAAGCCAAGCCTTATCAGGATTGTGATTTGCAGTAATCTAATTGCTAAATAAGACAAAAGAAGACAGGTATGGTGGTACAGGTCTGTATTCTGAGTACTTGGAAGACTGAGACAGAAGGATCACAGATTTAATACTTGACTCAGCAACTTAGCAAGGCCCTCGGCATCTTAGTAAGATCCTGTTGCAAAATTATTTATATACATACATACATACATACATACATACATATATATATATATATATATATATATGCATGCATACATACAATAGGGCTGGGAGTGAGGCTCAGAGGTGGAACACCCCTGGGCTTAACTCCCATTATCACAAAATAGACAAAGAAAACATAACAAAATAGTAGACATAACTCAAACATATTAGCAATCATATACTAAGTAAAAATTTACTAAAAATCAAATAATAGAGATTGTCACATTGTATTGCAAACAAGAGCCCATTGAATGTCATTTATAGAAACCTGTTTTAACATTTCAACACATAAATTGAAAGCAAAAGTACAGGAAAAGACATATTATGCAATAATGTGTCTACAAGAAAACCAGTTGACTATATTAATACCAAAGTAGACTTTAAGACAGTAATTGAACACTTTCCTCTCCTCGAGTAATAAAAAAGAAAGACATTTCAATGAATAGAGTGTGTGTTCAACTGGAAGATACAATGATCTGACATATTACACCCAGTAACACAGCCTAAAAGTACATGAAGCAAAATTTGACAAAAATATGTAGACAAATACAGTCATATTAGGAGGTTTAACACTCTTCGCTCGGTAGCTGGAAAAAAAAAACAAACAAGTAGGCATGAATCCAGGAGTGGTGACACACACCTATAATCCCAGTACTTAGGAGGCTGACACAGGAGGCTGGCAGGTTCAAAGCCAGCCTCAGCAAATTAGCAAGACACTGTTTCAAAATAAAAAGTAAAAAGAGAGGGATTAAATCAGTGATGTGTGCATGTATGTACACACAAGTTCCTTACCCCAATATGATGTATGAATATAATGCACCAATAAAATTTTTTTTTAATTTAAAAAAAATAAAAAGAGCTGGGAGTGTATGTTGGAGGTATAATGCTTCTGGGTTCCATCCCCAGTACTAACTCTCCCCAAAATAAGACAAGTATACATAAAAATTAATAAGAATAAAGTATGTATAACACAAATAATGCCAAACAATAACAGAATACACATTCACCAAAATATATGATATGTCATAAAAGCATTTCTCTATCTCTTTTTTTTTTTTTTTGGTGGTACTGTGGTTCCTAGAAACCCTTCTACCTCCGGGCTACACTCCCAGACCTATTTTTATACTTTTTTATTTGGAAACAGGGTCTCTTAAGCCAGCGCGGC
Organism: Muscardinus avellanarius; assembly: GCF_963383645.1. Lineage (NCBI taxonomy): Eukaryota > Metazoa > Chordata > Mammalia > Rodentia > Gliridae > Muscardinus > Muscardinus avellanarius. The sequence goes on from NC_137796.1 coordinate 68,852,338, forward strand.
TGGCTTCAAACCTGCGCGATCCTCCTGTCTCTGCCTCCCAAGTGCAGGAATTACAAGCGTGCGCCACCACGCCCGGCATAAAAGCATTTCTCAATAAATCTAAAAGAACTTAATTCTTACAGAACAGGTTCTTCAACCACATGTAATTAATCTAGACATCAATAGCAAACTCCCTTACATTTGGAAAGTAAATATTTTTCTAAATGATTCACAAGTAAAAGAAGAAACCACTGGAAATGAGAAAATGTTTTGAACTGAACAATAGTGAAAATGTATGTGATTCAGTTACAATAGGACTTAAAGGAGAAGTTGGGCACAGTACTGCACACCTGTAATCCCATATACTTGGGAGGATAATGCAGGAGGATCACAAGTTCAATGCCAGCCTGGGCAATTTCATGAGACCCTGACTAAAAAATATAAATATAAAATTAAAAATATAAAGCCAGGCATGGTGGCTCATGCCTATAATCCCAGTACTTGGAAGGCTGAGGCAGCAGGACAGGATGTTGGAGGCCAGCCTTAGCAACTAAACAAGACCCTTAGCAACTTAGCAAGACCTTGATTCAGAAATAAATAGGGCTGGGAGGGTAGCTCAGAGGCAGAATGCCCTAAATTCAATCCCCAGTACCAAACAAACAAGCCCTCTTAGTATTTACTGACTCCACATTCTCCAGCCAAGTCAAACCACTCTGCTGAAACTCCAGGCAGACAGAAGTCAACGTGGGACACGGCACCACATCATGGTACATGATTCTCTGGGCAGGGCCCACAGGACAAAACCTTATGCTACTTGATCTCTCCCCGGCAGTTGCCCTTGAAGATTTTCTTCCCTTTCTCTTACAGATGCTGTACTTACTGTACTAAAGATAACTACTCCTCCCATTTCAACAATGAGAAGTTCAGGTTCCTCCTGTTTTGAACCCAGAGAAGCCAGCTCTCAACGGGCCTATGACCCACTGGAGTTTACTCCCTTCTGTTTGAACCCTTAAAAGCTAGCAACCTCCCATATCAGGAGGTGCTAAACTCCACAAACTTGCAGCTCTTTTGTGTGGCTTTCGCATCCCTCTCCTATAAATAATACTTTCACTCTGTCTTTCGGGGCTGATACCACTCTTAATATCAGCCTGCCTGCTGTCAGATGTTGAATAAAACTTTGCTCCCAGCCAGGCATGGTAGGCATGCTTGTAATTCCAGCATTTGGGAGGCTGAAAAAGAGGATCATAGACAGCCTCGGCTACTTGATGAGGCCCTTTGCAACTCAGTGAGACCCTGTTTCAAAATAAAGAATAAAAATAGGACTGGGGGTGTAGCTCAGAGGTCAAATGCCCCTAGGTTACATCCCCAGACCCGCAAAAAAAACAACAAAAGAATATTAAAATAGGGCTGGGGATGTCGCTCTGAGGTAGAATGCCCCTGGGTTACATCCCTAGTACCGCAAAAAAAAAAAAAAATGTTCCCCACTCTCCCATTCAGGTCAGGCCTGGTTCCTCTCAGCCTTCAATCTAACACGCAGTAGCCTCCACTCCTCCTGGGTGAAGTCTACAGTCACCTCATTTGGAGGTTTATGTGGCCCTGAAATGTCACCCACAGGTCTGCTGAGCCAATACCCTGGTCTCAGCAAAGCTCCCAACTGAGCAGAAAGAGGGAACAGGAAGAGCAGTTAGACTGGAGTGGTAGTCTGCTGAGGATGGACTCAGCTGTGCGGGAAGATGTTCCGTGTAGAACTCTGGGCTCTAAGAGATATATCTGGGGTTTCCTACAGGTTCTGCAATAGCCATTTCCGAGGGGAGCTCTTCTAAGGAATGAAATTTTTACCCCATAAGGATTTTCCCCTTTTTTTCTAGCTTTTTTGTGTGGAGGGGGGTGACTAGGGCCATTCTACCTATGAGCTACACCCCAGTCTTGTTTTATATTTTATTTTGAAACAGGATCTCACTAAGTTGCTGAGGTCCTACCTAAATTGCTGGGTTGACCACCCAAGGGCTGGGATTACCAGCATGTGTTACCACACTCCATTCAGATCTTGCCCATTTCTTGATCAACTACTAATCTTCCACAAGATCAAACGTTGGAATACTTCAGTAGGATTTTGTCTACTTCAGGAGGATTTCTTCCTAACCTGGAGACTACCAAGTATAAAATGAAGATAATGTTCATATTTGCCAAGGGGTCTCTCTAGGCTTGGTGCTGTACTAGAAAGCTACCTAATGGAAACTCAACCCTCAGAGGAAGCAGTTCCTACTTCCTAAAATCTGTTCTTTGTTCAGATGAGGAGCATGGGCTCAGATTTTACAGGTTAAGGAGTCATGTTTATGCTGGCTTCATAAATATGAGTTTTGAGAAGTTACCTCTTTTAGACAAATTATGCCAAAATGGCAAAGAGACCCAAATTGTTTATTCCTTAAATATCTGGTACCTGAAGCCATCTAGACCTATAATTTCCTTGCTGGGAGATTGTGTGACTGGACCATCAAGGACTATAGGACCTGATAGGTATATGTAAGGGCTACAAACTACTCAGGCTTTCTTCTTCTATTCTGCTCCTTGGCCACAGCGAGGGCTGAGTGGAAGTGAGCAGGAGCGGCAGAGCTCTGGGCTCACAAGCTGGGGGAGTCACCTCCAGCCTTGGAGAAGCAACTGGAGCCAGGAAGGATAAGGTACAGCCCATCAGGAGGAGTGGAAGGGGCTATTCTCCCCTGGCCCAGCTGCCATGAGCCCGATGGTCATGCTCACTTCCGACATACATGTTTATAGAAGTCTGAGATAACAGAAGCCTGAGAGAAGGTCCTGAGGTCACTGCAGCTGTGACCCCGATACACTGGGAGATGTCCACGCACTGGCCACGTTCTCCCGGTCCACTAGCTGTACACACCTCTCGTTGCCCGCTCTTGCCCATGGAACTCACGACACCCATGTAACCCTGACAGAACAGGCACCGCTCCACTCCACAGCAGAAAGTGCTTGGAAGGATGGGCGGAGAGCACCCCTTGACCGGCTGGTGTGAATGAGCGGGATTTAGGCAGGACCCCCAGGGTCCCCAGCCCAGAGAAACTAATATGATCAAAAGCGCTTCATAATCCGCAGGGCCAGGACAAGTGGACAGCTGAGGACATTGGTGTGAAGGCTCGCAGATGCAGTGAGGATTCCGGAGTTTGTAGTCCTTCAGCCTGCCATCAACCATCTGACAGTTGGTGCAGGCTACAGTTCCCCAAGGATGCAGCGTGTGGGAGCCTACCCAATGGGAGCGCATAACGGGGTTTGCTGAGCCTGAGTCCTTGGAGACCTGTGATCTCCCTGTGCTGGTATTAGGAAATTGCCCAGGTATTGATTTCCAATTTAAAAAAGTAAATGGCAGTCAGATACTGGGTGCTGAGCAGGTATTTAGGCAGGGGAAGTCTGCAACTTGGCCTGTTAACACTTCAGAACTCCCCTCCCCTCTCCTTTGACCTGATTTTAACCCATAGTAAGAATGTAGAAGCAATTAGAGCCTTAAAAATATGTACAAGCAATTTAAAGCCCTGAGATCACAAGTAACTCTGCCTGGCACATTTTAAAGCCATAAAGATAGCAAGTGTGTTATGTCTTACTCTTGGAGACTACACGCAGCTGCACTGGCTGTAATCAGTGCCTCTGTCTTTTGCTCTGTGACCCATGGTATGTGGGATGTAAACTCCATATGTTACCCCAAAGCACCAATAATTGATGGGCAAGCAATACTTCCCCAGAGGTAGATAGGTAGGTTATCAAAAATGCGTTTGGTGAATGCACTGATCAGAGACAAGATAATACCACCTGCCTGAGAAAATGAGTTGCTAGCCCATTAACATGGTAACCTACATAAGGAAATACCAGGGCGGGGGGGACTATATTTAGGGGCTGGGGGGGGGGGGTTCGAGAGGAGGCAGAATTCCATTTTCCAGCTCTCCAGCGTATGCTCTCCTGCATACTGCCTTTTGCTTACCTATTTCTTACTTTGTAATTAAGACTTATATGAGCCGCAACCAAAATATCAGTTCTTAAATTTTCCCAATTCAAAATATACATATTTGAATCAAGGAAAAAAGCCCACTGCATTACAACCTTAACACTCTCTGGCAAGGCCTAGTCATAACCAGAAAGCCAAGGATGGGAATTCCATCAGTCCTGGTTGACGCCCAGTGCCTTATACTACCTAGCCTGTGGATGTTGGAGACCACTTCCTGGCGCGCGTCCTGCTGGGAGTTGTAGTTCGTAGCTCTCCAATGGCAGAGCGCGCTCCCAGACGCCAGAAGGCAGCACGGGATTGCTTTCCCAGAAGGAGCCGCAGCAGCAGGAGCAGTCTGACCAGAGGGTGGTGTTTGAGGACTGGGCGAGCCCAGCTTCGCTGGCCAGCGTGCCTGCCTGCCCCCTGCTGGCACAGAGGCCTTCTGACAACCAAATAAAAACCAATGGGCGAAGGGGGAGAAAGACGTGTTTGTGACATCCTTGTCTGTGTGTTTCTTTTTACCCGATGCCTGAACCATTCTTAGAATTATTTATTTTTATTTGATAAAGTGTAGAACTTTATTTGCCCTTTTTTCAGCGGAAAAAATTCACACTTTCTATTTGATAATTTTTTAGTACTAGAATTGAGATAATTCACATACCATACAACTCATTCATTTGAAGTGTGCAATTGAAAGGTTTTTAGTAAACTCATGAAGTTATATAACTATTACCAAAATCAATGTATTTGGATTTTTTTTTGGGGGGGGGGTAGGGAATTAAACCCAGTGGCCTACCTCTGAGCCAACACTCCAGGCCATTTTAATTATATGTATGTATTTATTTATTCATTTTTTGTTTTTGTGGTGCTGGGGGTTGAACCTAGGGACATTCTACCTCTGAGCTACAACCCACAGCCCCTTTTATTTATTATTTTAAGATAGGATCTTGCCACATTCTAAAGAACTTACTACATTTCTGAGGCTGTCCTTGAGCCTGGGATCTTCCTGTCTCAGACTCCAAAGTACTGAGATTACAGGCCTGCACCACCATGCCTGGCTGCCAAAATCAATTTAGAACTTCATCATCACCCTAGAAATAAATGTTTCACCCCTTAGTCATCACCCTCCAGCCTCCAATCTACCCTCTCCCTAACTCAGGAAACCATAATTTAGATTCTGTCTCTATGGCTTTGCCTAGTAGGGATATTACATGTAAATGAACTCTTACAACATACAGTATTCTGGTCTGGCTTCCTGTGTGTGTGTGTGTGTGTGTGTGTGTGTGTGTGTGTGTGTGTGTTACTGGGGATGGGACCCAGGCGCATTCTACCTCCGAACTACACCTCCAGCCCTATTTTTTATTCTTTATTTTGAGGCAAAGTCTCATTAAATTGCAGAAGGCCTCACTAAGTAGCTCAAGCTGTCTGCGAACTGTGATCCTCCTGTCACCGCCTCCCAAGTACTGAGATTACAAGCATGCACCACCATGCCCATCTGTCTGGCTTCCTTCTCTCACCATAATATTTTTGAAACTCATCCATGAGCCAGGCATGCTGGTGCATGCTTGTAATCCCAGTACTTGAGAGGCTGAGACAGGAGAATGGCATATTTGAAGTCAGCCTCAGCAACTTAGTGAGGCTCTCATCAACTTAGCAAGACCCTGTTTCCAAATAAAACATAAAATAGAGATGGAGGTGTAGCCCAGAGGCAGAAGGCCCCTGGACTCTGTCCCCGATGCCACACAGAAAAAAAATCATCCACATTGTAGTACATTAGTACTTCATCATTGTCCTGCTTTGTGTGGGTGTGTTTGTTTGTATTTCTGTGTTACTGGGGATTGAACCCAGAGGCACTCTACTTCCGAGCTACACCCAAAGCCCAATTTTATTTATTTGGAAACAGTGTCTTGTTTGGTTGCTGAGAGCCACACTAAGTTGTCAAGTCTGACTTCAAACCTGTGATCCTCCTGCTTCGGCTGCCCAAGTACTGGGATTACAGATGTACACCACCATACTCCACTGCTTCATCCTTTTCATTGCAAAATAACATTCCTTTGATAGGCCACATTTTGTTTATCCATTCATTAGTTGATATATATTTAAATTGTTCCACTTTTTACTTATGGAAGCCTTTCTGAATATTCATTTACACTTTTTGTGGACATGTTTTTATTTATCTTGTGTATATATCTAGGACTGAAAATACTAGGTCACATGGTAAGTCTATTTTTGACCTTTCAAGGAGTTGCCAAATTATTTTTTCCATTTTCCATTCGACCATTCCCATCAGCAGTGGATGAAAGTTTCAGTTCCTGACATCCTTCCCGGCACTTATTATTGTTGTTATTAGCTCATGTCCTGGGTCTAACTTTTGTGTACTAGAGATTGAAACCAGGGGCACTCTATTTCAAATCTATACACTGTACCATTTCTCTGTGTGTGTGTGTGTGTGTGTGTGTGTGTGTGTGTGTGTGTGTGTGTTACTAGGGATTGAACACAGGAGCATCCATACACCCCAGTCCTTTTTATTTTTGTTTTGAAACAGGGTCTCCCTAGATTTCTGAGAGTCTCACTAAGTTGCTGAGGCTTGGCCTGAACCTGCTATCCTCTGGTCACAAGTACTGGACTTACACAAGTAGGCCACAGATTCAGATAGCTCTGAACATTTTTATTTATTTATATTTTTATTGAAATAGGTTGTCTCTCTAAGTTACTGAGGCTGGCCTTGAATCTGTGATCTTCCTGTCTCCCAAGTACTGAAGTTAAAAACATGTGCCACCATGCCCAGCTCCAAGTTTTTAATTGTAAACATTTCAGCACTACATACAAAGGCAAAAGTCTGTCTTGTTCTGTGTGCCTCAGAAGTCTCTTTTAATCCACAAGCAACAAGAAGCCCAAAACCTCTGGCCCTTAAGACTTCAGAGAGGACCGGCTCATGAGGCTTTTGGCGTGTGTCTGCGTAGACGCCTGCCTGGCGGCACCTCTTTCCGTCTCTCCTGCTGACCCTGGCGCCCTTGCCTTACCCAGGCCAACGTGTTCTGCTCAGGCTTCAGCAAGATGATGTAGCACTTGGGGAGGAAGATGCCACCCAGCAGCCCTGCCGTGGAGGCCAGGATGGAGAAGATCTCCACGGCCACGGTGGCCGTGCCGCGGGCACTGTGGTACAGGGGCAGGAAGGCCACCCAGACACTGCAGAACAGCAGCATGCTGAAGGTGATGAACTTGGTCTCGTTGAAGGCGTCCGGCAGACCCCTGGCCAGGAAGGCCACGCAGAAGGTGCCCCCTGCCAGGAGGCCCAGGTAGCCCAGCACGCAGGAGAAGGCCACGCCAGAGCCCTCCTGGCACTGGAGGATGATGTAGCTGGGCGAAGAGCCCAGGTCCCTGGCAGGAAATGGCGGGGAGGTGCCCAGCCAGACCCCACAGAGAACCACCTGAACCAACGAGGCCACCAGGACCAGCGAGGTAGAAGTGCGGGCTCCCAGGCACACCTGGGCCCTGTCCCCTGGCCTGCTGACCCTGAAGGCCAGGACCACGGTCAGGGTCTTGGCCAGGATGGAGGAGACCGCCATGGTGAACACCACTGCAAAGGTTGTCTGGCGCAGGAGGCAGGTGGCGGCAGTGGGACGGCCCAGGAAGAGCAAGGGACAGAGGGCACACAGGCACAGGGTGGCCAGGAGCATGTAACTGAGACCTCTGTTGTTGGCCCTGACCACGGGGGTGTCCCGATGCCTCAGGAACACCCCGAGCACCAGCGCCGCCAGGCCGGCCAGCGTGACAGTCACCGAGGCCAGCGTGAGGCCCAGGGGCTCCTCGAAGGCCAGGAAGCTCTCTGTCCGGGGCAGGCAGCGGTCTCTGCTCTGACTCGGGTGCTGCTCCTCAGGGCACTGGAGACACTGTTTCATGTCTGCGGGAGACACAGGGATGGTGTCTGCCATGTGCGTGACAACACCGGCGCCAAGAGGGGAACTCCCTTTGCCCAAGGCTCTTAAGGTGTTTCTCAGTCATCAATGTAGTTGAGCATAACTCTTGAGTTACAGGTGTGGGGATGGGTGATATCAGAACCCGAGGCACAAGAAGAGCACCTGCTCCATATACATATATTTAGGGACTTTTTGTTTTTCTTCTTTCTTTACTTTTTCTTTTTCTTTTAGTATTGGGGGTAGAACTCAGAAGTATTCCTATTCCACCCCTGATCTACATCCACAACCCATTCCTATTTTTAATTTTTTTATTTTGAAACAGGATTTTGTGCTGAGCATGGTGGCTCACATCTATAATCCCAGTACTTGGGAAGCTGAGACAGAAGGATCACAGGTTCAAGACCAGACTCAGTAACATACTGAGACTCACAACAACTTAGTGAGAACCTGTTTCAAAAAAAGAAATGAAAAGGGCCAGGCATGGTGACATAGCCTTGAAAGCCCAGCATTTGGGAGCGTGAGACAAGAGGATCGCGGTTGCTAACAGCCTCATATACTACTTAGTGTGGCCCTTTGCAATTCAGTGAGACTCTGTTTTTTAAAAAAGAATAAAAAATAAAAATAGGACTGAGGGTGTAGCTCAGAGGTAGAATGCTACTTGGTTCCTCCCCCGGTACTACAAAAAATAAAGACAGAAAGGGCTGAATGTGTAACTTGGAGCTATTATGCACTGGGCTTACCCCAGTAGGAAAAAAAATATGGGGGAGGGATTGGGACACAGACACACCCCACTGGATGAAGAAGCAGGCACCCAGGGAGAAGGTGACCATCCCTTTGAAGGGGAGAGCTCCAAGAAAACCAGCCCTGCCTCTGACTTCCAGCCTCCAAAACTGTGATAAATAATTTCTGTTGCTCAAGTTACCAAGATCAGAGTATTTTCCTATGGAACACGCACTGGGATGGAACACGCACTGGGATGACTCTCACAGACATAATATAGAGGAAACTGTGGGACACGAAAGAGCATCTGTGTGTAGGGGGAAATTCAACCAAGAGGTACCTAAAATTGATTTAAGTGCATCCTGGCCAGTGAAGCCCTCAGAAAACTGGATTTGGTGCAACAGCTGTTGGGTGGGGAATCGAGAGGCTAGTGGTGCCCAGTGGACCCTCAGACTCCGCCTCACGCATGCTCACCTCTTTGGTCTGCAAACTGTCCCTCGGGGCAGGGTCTGCACTCGAAACAGCAGTGGGGGGCTCCCTGTCGGGGTGTCTGGCTGAACCCTGGAGCACAACTCTCACTGCAGACAGAGCTGGGCACCTGGGGAGGAGGAGCAGGTGTCACACTGGCCATCCAGAGGACCATGCACACCCCAGGAGGCTCCACCTGGCTCACCTGGCTGGTGGTAGCAAAGCTAAGAAAACACTGTGAACTGGTGCCTTTCTAGTCTCTCTGGGGCTCCCGCAGCAAGTCACAGGTGCTGAACACACACACACACACACACACACACACACACACACACACACACACACACAGACTTGGACTGCTGAATGGCCAGTGGCCTCCATCTACACAGGACCTGCAAAGGGATGGTTCTGCCTTTCCTCCCCAGCCCTGCTCCCCTCCAGGAAAGCATTACTGAAAGGGAAGTGGGGTGAGAGGGCCTTCAGGAGAATGCTGGGTTCCCCTCTCTTCAGGAGAGCACAGGAAACCCACCCCCGCTCGAGCCCCCTGGAAGGGAATTCAGTTCATCCTCTGAACTCTAAGCTCCTGCCCCCTGGTTTGAGGCATCTGGGAATGGAGCCTGGCCCCCACATGGACACTCCTAAGGCCACCGTGGACTGGTGCTGCTGCCGAGAAGAGCTGGGCAAAGCCGTGCTCCTAATGACAGCCAGAGAGCTGGGATGTTTTCTGAGGTCCAGAGTAGACACTGAGACACATGCATTACAAGACAACTAAATTTCTTAATAAATAAAATAAGAACACCTATTCTGCCCACCTCCTAGGTACTTCATGAGGCCATGTTTGGCATAGTGTAAAGCTGCCTTTCCATTCACCTCGTGTGTGTGTGTGTGTGTGTGTGTGTACACTACTGGAGACTGAGTCCAGGGCCATTCTAACTCTGAGGTACACTCCCAGCCCATTTTATTTTTTATTTATATTTATTTCTTTTTATTAATTATTTATTTTGCAGTACTGGGGATGGAACCCAGGGGCATTCTACCTCTGAGAGACACCCCCATATCAATTTTTTTTTATTCTTTATTTTAAAACAGGGTCTCACTGAGTTGCAAAAGGGCTCACTAAGTAGCTGAAGCTACCTACAAACCAAGATCCTCCTGTCTCACCCTTCCAAATGCTGAGATTGCAAGTGCACCACCACACCCCATTTTTTTACAACATTTCACTAAGTTGCAGAGGTCCCCGCTAAATTGCTGAAGTTGGCTAAGAACCTGGGATATTCCTGTCTCAGCCTGCCAAGTACTGGGACTACAAACATGCACCATCACACCCAGAAAACCATTCACCTCTTAAATCCTGGGCCTCCTGTATGCTTGGTAAGCACTCTACCACTGAGATATACCCTCAGTCCTTTTTATTTTTCATTTTGAGACAAAGTCTTGCTAAATTGCCCAGACTGGCATCAAACATGCTATCCTTCTGTCTCAGCCTCCCAAATTGCTGTGATTATAGCATGTGCCACCAAGGCCAGCTGATATTTCCTTTTTTTTTTTTTGCTACTGGGGATGTGGGGATTAATCCTCTGAGTAATAGCCCCAGCCTTTTACTTTTAGTTGAGAAACAGGATCTCTCTAGGTTGCTGAGATCTCACCATGTTGACGAGGCTGGCCTTGAACCTGAGATCCTACAGTCTTGGCCTCCCAAGTAGTGAGATTACAGACGTGCACCACCACATCCAGCAATAGTTTCACTGTGAGCTGAGTAAATGCCTTTACCCCTCAACGAAGACTTTACTGCAGCTAAATAGCATTGCTCAGCTCACCCTGACCACATTCATCTTGTGCATTGATAGGAACAAGGACCCTGGCCACTGAGTGTCCCTCCAATCTAATGCTCCAGGACTGAGGTGCTCTATGCACCCAGGCCACTCACCTGGAGATCCTCCTTCAGGTGGATGGTCATTCTGCTCCCCAAATTCGTATGAGGGTCAATCATGCCGATGGGGATCAAGCGGAACAGGCCTTCAGGAGTCTTCTGCCCTTGCAGAACGTCAAATTTGGAAACCAAATCTCCGTTGGCATCAAACCTAATCTCGCTTCCATCAGGGGTCCTGAAGGGCACCTTCCTGAGGGGACGAAGAAGCTGAGGAAAGAAGAGTGACTCCGTCGCCTTCCGAGGCCCGTTACTAGGGCCTTTGCTGTCACCTGGGACCTCTGTGTTGAGCAGGTGAAGCTCTGGTTGAGGCTGACTTGCCCACAGTAACAGGGGACACCCAGACCACGATGTTAACTTCCTGTGTGTGTGTGTGTGTGTGTGTGTGTGTGTGTGTGTGTGTGTTGTGGTACTAAGGGTGGAACCGAGAGACTTTCTACCTCTGGGCTATACTCCCAGACCTATTTTATATTTTATTTGGAAACAGGGTCTCACCAAGTAGCCGAGGCTGGCTTTGAACCTGTGCGATACTCCTGTCTCAGCCTCCCAATCGCAGGGATTACAAGCGTGGGCCACCACGCCCGGCTTTTAACTTCTTTTAAACTAAGAAAAAAAGTAAGTTGTTTGTGTATGTGTGTAGGGGGTTCATTCAACCTCTAAGCTGCACCTCCAGCTCTTTTTATTTTTTATTTTGCCCTCACTAAGTTGCACAGGGCCTTTGTAAGTTGCTGAGGCTGGCTGCTAACCTTTGGTCTTCCTGTCTCAGTCTTCCGAGTACCAGGCATGTTCCTGGAAAGAAAGAAAATTAATGCAGTAGTAGCGAATATATAGTTGGGTGTAGTGATGGATGCCTGTAATCCTAGTACTTGGGAGGCAGAGACAGGAGGATCGCAGGTTTAAGGTTCAGCCTGAGCAATGTAGTGAAACTCTCAGAAACCTAGTGAGCCCTGTAAATAAATAAATATAAATATATATGTAGATAGATAGATAGATAGATAGATAGATAGCTGACGGTGTAGCTTGGAGGTAGAATGCCCCTAGATTCAATCCCCATCACCACTTTTATTTTATATCAAGGTGGTCATAATCTTAAATTTTTAATATTTTGTGTGAAAAGAATAACTTTTATTTCCATCTTGAATAATTATCATGCCATTATTTAAACATGTCCCAAAAATCCTGAAATAATTTAAGCCAGAAGGCACAAATCAAAATATTTAGCTGTAAAAGCTTAAATGAGAGAATCAAATATTTGAACAGTAACAAGAAATTATGAACAATTTCTATTACCAAATAGTCTGCTCAAAGACCATAGTTTTTTCTTATAAAATCTATAGCTTGGAGGAGGGCATGGTGATGCATGCTTGTAATCCCAGCACTTGGGAGGCTGAGACAGGTTTGAAGCCAGCCTCACCTCACCTAGTGAGGCCCTGTTTCCAAATAAATTATAAAAACAGATCTGGGAGTATAGCCCAAAGCTAGTAAAGCCCCTATGTTCCACACCAGTATCACAATTAATTAATTAATTAATTAAAAACTAGGGCTAGGGGTGTACTTGGAGGTACAATGTCCCTGGGTTCCTGACCCAGTACTACTACTACTACTACTACTAATAATAATAATAATAATAATAATAATAAGGCTGGAATACCCCTGCATTCAACCCGAGCACTAAAATCAAACAAACAAAAAAACCTAGTTTAAGCTGATTCCAAGGTTTCCATGATAAAAATAATACTGAAAAATTTTCTTTTAAAATATTGATTATAGGCGGGCGTGGTGGCGCACGCTTGTAATCCCCGCACTTGGGAGGCAGAGACAGGAGGATCACGCAGGTTCGAAGCCAGCCGCGCAGGTTTGAAGCCAGCCGCGCTGTCTTAAGAGACCCTGTGTCCAAATAAAAAAATAAAAATAGATCTCGGAGTGTAGCCCAGAGGTAGAAGGGTTTCCAGGAACCCCAGTACCACAAAAACTTAAAAGGAAAGTGACATCTTCATAATGTGATGGAGAATTTTAAAATACATCTTCTGAGAACAATACCATTTATTACAGAGGCAACCTACATATTAGCTCAGAACTAGGTTACTTTCTTACTTACTTACTTACTTACTTTTTTGCAGTACTGAGGATGGAACCCAGGGGCATTCTACCTCCAAACTACACCCTCAGCCCTATTTTCCATTTTTTTAAATTTTGAAACAGGGTCTCACTGAGTTGCAAAGGGCCTCACTAAGTAGCTGAGGCTGTCCACAAACCATAATCCTCCTGTCTCAGCCTCTCAAATGCTGGGATTACAAGAATGTGCCACCACACCCAGCTAAGAACTAGGGTTCTAAATGAAAATTTTTTCAAGTATGCATAATATTAATAAAGTAAGGTATTTTTCTCTTATGTACTTCAATATGTGTTCTCCAATGCACAACCATGTTGAATAAAAGGATAATCATAGTTTTCAAAAACAGTTTTCAAATTTATTTATTTCTCACTTGGTATGGAGGATTGAACCCAAGGCGTTCAACCTCCAAGCTACACCCCCAGCCCAATTTTATTTCTCATTAAAGTCAGGATCTCACTAAGTTGCTGAGAGCCTCTCTAAGTTGCCAAGGCTGGCTTTGAGCCAGGTATGGTAGCTCATGCTTGTAATCCCAGTATTAGGGAGACTGAGACAGGAGGATCACATGTTCAAGACCAACCTCAGCAAGTAGTGAGACACCCATCAACCTAGTGAGACCCTGTTTCCAAATAAGAAATAAAATTGAGCAGAGGGTATAGCTTAAAGGTAGAATGCCTCTGGGTTTAATTCTCAGTACCACATAAAAAAAGAACGAAGGAAATACTCCAATGACCAAGAGCAGAGTAAAGACATTAACATCTAAAGCCTATTATTTCAAATAAAAAACAAAACTTTTAGCCAGGTGTGGTGTTTCAAAATAAACAATAAAAAATAAGGTGGGTGTGTAGTTCAGAGGTAGAATGTCCCTGGGTTCAAACTCTAATCACACACACACACACACACACACTCACACACACACACACACACTCACTCACAAACACATGTTAAGCTGGGTGTGGTGGCGCATGCTTGTAACCCCACTATTTGGGAGGCTGAGACAGGAGGATCACAAGTTCACAGCCAGACTCTGCTACTTAGTGAGGCCCTCTGCAACTTTATTTTGAGACCAATAAAGAATAAAAAAATAGAGCTTGGGGTATAGCTGGCACATAGAATGCCCCTGGGTTCAATCCCCTGTACCACACACACACAAAAATTATTCAGTCTCTTACCTGAAACAATTAAGATCATAATAAATAATGGGTAAAATAAAACACTCAAGAAAACCTATCTGAAAAAACTTTAAAAGTATATATATATATATATATATATATATATATATATATATTTAATAGCCATATGGTTTTAGCTTTATCATCTAGTATAATTTTATAAATCAAAAGATATTTTCAGTCAAGTTTGCTGAAAAATACATAAACCCAAGAAATTTGTTTTGTGATAATGGGAGTGGAACACAGGGGCTTTTCTACCACAGGGGCTCTACTTCCAGACCTAGTGTATACTTTATTTGGAAACAGAGTCTAAGTTGCTGAGAGCCTCACAAAGTAGCTGACGCTGGCTTCAAGCATGCACGATCCTCTTGTCTCAGCTTCCCAAGCGTTGGGATTACAAGCGTGTGCCACAACGCTCGGCCCAAATTTCTTTTTAATGAAAATGGACTCAAAACTTTTTTACACAGAGCTGGGCGTAGTGGCACACCTGTAATCCCAGTACTTGGGAGGCTGAGACAGGTGGATCACAGTTTGCAGACAACCTCAGCTACTTTGTAAGGTCCTCCACAATTTAGTGAGACCTTGTTTCAAAATAAAGAGTAAAATATATTGCTGAGGGTGTAGCTCAGAGGTAGAATGCACAAACAGCAAAAAATAAATAAATTTTCTACAGAAAAACATTCCTTTGGGAATCTCTTAATGCTTTGGAAGTTCCAGTAAATACAAACAGCTTTACCATTATAAGCTATGATTACCTCCCAAATTCCTATATTTTTTTTTATCAAGGAACAAACTCAATAATGGTAAAATGCAGCTCAGTTTGCAGAGCTTCCTCTGGCAATGACTGAGTCCTTGCCCTCCATCACATTCAGAGGGGAGGCCAAACGCCAGCAGGGCCTCCACAGACTGCTCCCTCCTCCCCAGGCACCAGAAGACACCCAGACCCCTCAGGCAGATTCAAGCCTCAGCAACTTAATGAAATCCTCAGCAACTTTAGTGAGGTCTTGTCTAATAAATAATAAGGCTGGGGAGTCGGGCGTGGTGGCCCACACTTGTAATCCCGGCATTCCGGAGGCTGAGACTGGAGGATTGCATTTTGTGGACAGACTCAGCTACTTAGTGAGACCCTCTGCAATTTAGTGAGACCTGTTTCAAAATAAAGAATAAAAAATAGGGTGGGGGGGTGTCGCTTGGAGGTTGAATGCCCCTGGGTTCAATCTCAGACCCCCAAAAAGAGAGGGAGGGAGGGAGGGAAAAGGAAGGGAAGGGAAGAAGGAAGGAAGGAGGAAGGAAGGAAGGAAGTGCCAAGACCGCCTGCAGCCTTGGCATTTATGTGTTGAGACCCCACTCCACATAGTTAATCGGCAACAAGCCCCGAGAAGGAGGTGTCGTCTCTGGCCAAAGTACCCCCCACTTTTAGATATCCTTCATGACTATTATTCCTTTTAACTTTTTACACGAATTGCTCCAGTGATGTGAGATCAGGACTATGAAATTGAGTCCGTGAAAATAAACTCTCTAATAATTTGTCTAAACGTCCTTGGCTTTGCATAATAATAATGAGAAACTGGCCAGAATTCAGGTGCTGTGATAAGCACCCCAGCTGCAGCAATCACAAATGGCCTTTGACCCTCATTTCTATCCATTAACTTTGGCAAAGTAGCTCAGTTCAAAGTAATTGTTTACCCTTGAAATCATGCCTAGAGACAGAGAAAAACCTTGTGTGTGACCTTAAAGCAATTTAGTTGATATACAACTTAGCTGCCCAAATATAATAGACCCAAAGAAAAAGACTGTTGACTTTTACCTCAGTGTGAGCATTCCTGGAGATAGGGAGACTGGCCGCATAGTTAGAAATGTATATGACAAAATAAAGGACAGACGTTCTAAAAATATATGTATAAAGGAAAAGAAATACCGTAAGAGTAAGAAAAGCATTTTTGCATGAAGAAGAGCTTATTATAAGAAAGTCCCAACTGGGAAAGAAAGGAATTAGAAAGTTAGAAGCAGGCTGCAGAGAGTTTGTGGCAGGGAAGTGGATTATTAAAGATGAATAGGCTTTTAATAGGCTTGTTGTCTAAAGAAGAGTGCTCAGCAGTTAAGGAAATACATCTGACAATTAGAACTAAGAACCTTGTGGTGTTGTTTGTGGTATTTTGTCTGCCAAACTGTGTTCTGAGTATGCTTAAGCTTTTAGATTTAGAAGATAAGATGCCAACACCTGAAGAAACTCCATCACATCCACCTGAATCACCACATCTCCCCACATTTGTTATATGAACTGAGCCCAAAAGATGAAAAGATCCAGGAAAAGTTAAAGAAGATTTCCCGAAAAGCTCCCAAGCCTTGACTATTCCTGTTTATTCTGGGAGGTTGCCACCTGGAACTGCTTATCTGCAGGACCTTGGAGAGGAACAGGAGTTAACCTTTCGAAGGCCAACAGCCAGCTGAAAGACACCCACCCCCTTTTTCTTTTAACTTTACTGGTGAAGAGTATACATTTCTTGGGGTTTTCATAATAAAGTGTCATTGGCTCAAAAAGCCTTTGTCCACCTCAGGTTCTTTCCAAAGTGTCGTCATTTAGGGACCTAAAGAAAATTCAGTCCCTAAAGGGAAAAAATCGCTGCAGATAAGAGGCTGCAAAACTTCACCTGCCTTTTGCCCCATCTTTCTGAGGATTTGACCGGGAGCGGACAATCACGACCTGACTGAGATTAGTCTGCGACAAGGAAGGAAGGAAGGAAGTAAGGAAGGAGGAAAGAAGGAAAGAATAATGCTAGTGATGTAGCTCAGAGTTAATGTGTCCCTGGGCTTAGTCCATGGTACAAAAATTTAAAAAATAAAAATCTGTCTCACCTGCCAAAAAGCCAATGAGCATCATTATCCTTCTGACTTACAACCTATGTGTCTCTGGCCCTTGCAATAGTGCCTGTCCTATGGTAGAGGCCCAGTTAATGTGAGTGAAGGGCATGAAAACACCCCTTCCTTGGTCCCAGCCCTCCACTGTCTCCTCAGCAGCATGTCCCCAAGAGATCCCTCTTCCCCTCAGAGCCTGGAACTCCACCTTCACCCCTTCTGGTAGACTTGGAGAGAAGCCCTCTTGCTCCTGCCTGTCTCCCAGTCCACCATGAGCTGCTGGGTCAGAGACTCTCTGTTAACCACGTGTCCATCCCCCACCCTGCCATGAGTCACCCAATCCACACGTTTTCGCTCACCTGCCAGGGCTGCAGGTACCGAGGGTCTGCACACGTCCCGTCCCCCTGCTCGCAGGCCAGCAGATTGTGCAGGGCATGGGCGATGCTATAGACAGCTGTGTATGCAACATCCACTTTATTCACTTCCTGGAAAGGGTACTCCAGTCCTCTCAGACTTTCATTCCCTGAGCAGAACTGAACATCCCCTGCCACTGCGCTGTTCCTGCGTGGCCACGTGCACCCAAAGGTGGCCTCCCAGAACTTCTCCAAGAACATGTCTTCTGGGGTCCGGCTGGGGTGCAGGCGACCAAAGAACTCATAGAACCCAGGCACCTGACTTTTGTGGTGCCTGAGGCCAAAAGAACCTTGCAGGACCTGGGAGACCCCAGGCATAGTGAGGGCTAGCCCCAAGTGCAGAATGTCCTTGCTGACCCACACCTGGCCTGAGACACGGAGACCCAGCAAACCCTGCAGGATCAGCAGGAAATTCGAGTTGCTCACAAAAATCAGAACCCCTGTGGCAGTGCCACCCTGCATCCTCTGCACGATGGCTTCGATCTTCTCCAGGGACTCCTGA
Source organism: Muscardinus avellanarius (assembly GCF_963383645.1). NCBI lineage: Eukaryota > Metazoa > Chordata > Mammalia > Rodentia > Gliridae > Muscardinus > Muscardinus avellanarius. Next base: position 68,870,393 of record NC_137796.1, read on the forward strand.
GAGGGGACGTGGAGCAGGAACTCGATGCACACACCTGCCTGGCCCAGCTCCCGGGCAGCCAGAGAGCTGGCCTCCTGCCCAAAGTCATCGTCCTGGGCTAGAATGCCCACCCAGGACCACCCAAAGTGGAGCACCAGCTGGGTCACCACGTGGGAGGATGTGAGGTCACTGGCATGAGTTCGAAGGAAGGACGGGAACTGGGTCTTGTCACTGAGGATGGGCAGTGTGGATGCGTAGCTGATCTGCCAGGGAAGGGCCGGGGCAATAAGGAGAAGGGTGAGAGCCTGGACTGGGCACGCAGGATCACCAGAATCAAATAAGAGACAGTGGGCACACGAGTGCGAGGATAGAATGAGGGGAGCTGGTTCACCCAGTGGCCCTGGACAGGCTTCCCTGATTTGTCCCAGGAAACCCTACATCCTATGTGCATACTTGGGCCACCCAGCCCCAGGCATCTCTCTGTCCATGTGGTCCCTGTGACGGGTTGATGCTGGCTTGGCAAGAGGTCCCAGCATCTGTACCTCTCCTTCCAAGTTGATGAGGATTCTCAGTCTACGTGTTTTTGTATTTTCCTTTTGTTTGGTACAAGTGATTGCACCCAGGGGCATTGAACAAGACTCCCACTGAACCACTGAACAACACTCCCAACCCTTTTTATTTGTTCTTTTGACACAGGGTCTCACTAATTTTCCCAGGCTGCCCTAGAACATGTGATACTCCTGCCTCAGCTTCCCTAGTAGGTGGGGTTTTAGGCATGTGTGACCATGCCCTGCTCAGTCTGCACGTGTGTGTGTGTGTGTGTGTGTGTGTGTGTGTGTGTGTGTGGTACTGTATTGGAACCCAGAGGTAGTCTACTTCTGAGCTCTACCGGCACCCCTATTTGATTTTTTTTAAAACAGGATCTCACAAGTAGCTGAAGCTGGCTGTGAACCTGTGATCCTCCTGTCTCAGCCTCCTAAGTAGAGTGATTACAAATGTGGGCCAACAAGCGTGGCTCAGGCTGCACTTTTGAACAGTGAGGTCCTAGACAGCCAACCACGGAACCATCTAGATAACCTTTTGGGGGTGTTTTTTTGGGGGTCGGGGGTTTGGTACTGGCAGTTGTACCCAGGGATATTCACCTCCAAGCTATACCCAGTACTTTTTTTTAAATTTTGAAACAAGGTCTCGCTAAATTATTGTGCATTAACCCTGAACCAGCAATCATTCTCTCAGTCTCCCAATGATTACAGGAGTATACCACCACACCTGGCTTAGATAATAATTTTAATATTGGGGAGAGAGGATGTGGATACTGGGGATTGAACCCAGAACCCAGGAGCATTCTACCTCCAAGCTACACCCTCAGCCTTTTTTTTTCTTAAACAGGTTCTCGCTAAGTCACAGAGAGACTTGCTAATTTTCTACAGCTGGTCTCAACCCTGCAAATCTCTTATCTCAATCTTCTACCATACCGGGCATCCCACTCCTTCTTGACAACTAATATTCCATCACAGCCGGATGTGCTGGCACATACCAGCACTTGGAAGGTTGAAACAAGAGCATGTCATGTCAGACAGCAATTTAGTGAGACTTTTAGCAACCTAGTGAGACTCTGTTTCAAAACAGAAACTAAAAAGGTGGCTAAGGGAACTGGGCATGGTGGCACACGCTTATAAACCCCTGCTTGGGAGGCTGAGACAGGAGGATCGCACAGGTTCGAAGCCAACTTCTGCTGGCTTAAGAGACCCTGTTTACAAATTTTTTTAAAAAATTATAATGTAGGTCTGGGAGTATAGCCTGGAGGTAGAAGGCTCCTGGGTTCCATCCCCAGTACCAACAAAAAAAAGGGGGGGAGATAGAGATATAACTGGAGGTAGAATGCCCCTGGGTTTTATCCCCAGTAACACACATGCGCGCGCGCGCACACACACACACACACACACACACACACGAATGGATTATTGACCAATGCAACAGCATGGGTGAAGCCTGAAGATAGGCTGAGTCAGAGGAGACCACCCACTGAGTACATACATTCACATGAATTGTCCAGCAAAGGCAAATCCACACACAGAGAAAGTAGGTTAGCAGTTGCACTGGGGTGTTGACTGTAGATGATGGGGAGTAGCAATTAATGAATTTGGAGTTTCCTTCCAGAGTGATGAAAACATTCTCAAGTTGATTGTAGTGATGGTTTCACAACTCTGATCAAGTGCCACTGAATGTTTGCCTTGAATGAGTGAATTGTGTGCTGTAGGAATTATATCTCAATCTACCTGTTCAAAATATGACTTGAAAACAAAAGGGAGAGCTGGGGCCAGTGATGCACACCTGTGATCCCAGTGCTTGGGAGGCTGAGACGGCTGAGACAGGAGGATGACAGGTTTAAGGACAGCCTTGGCAACTTAGCAAGACCCTCAACATCTTAGGGAAAAACCTACTTCAAGGTTAAAAAGGGCTGGGAGTGCAGCTCAGTAGGAGAGCACCCGTGGGCTCAATCCTCATTAAAAATAAAGAAATGGCCGGGTGTGATGGCGCATGCTTGTAATCCCCACACGTGGGAGGCTGAGACAGGAGGATCGCACAGGTTTGAAGCCAGCCCCGCTTGCTTAAGATACCCTGTTTCCAAAAATAAAAATAAAAAAAAATTTAAAAATCAAATAAAAATGTAAAATGAATCTGGGAGTGTAGCCCAGAGGTAGAAAGGTTTCCAGGAACCCCAATACCACCAAAAACAAAAAAATTAAAAATTAAAAAATAAAATAAAATAATTTTTAAAAGACTAAAAAATAGGACTGGGGGTGTAGCTCAGTAGAATGCCCCTGGGTTCCATCCCCAGTAGCGCAAAAAAAAAAAAAAAAAAAAAAAAAAAGGAAAGGAAAGGAAGGCAGGCCAGCCAGCCAGCCAGTAGAGAGAAGGTGGTTTGGATATGACCCCTATGCTGGGAGTGACACTGAACACTGTAGGAGGTTCAGAAACACCAACAAGGCAGAGGTGACACTATACTCAAGTTCCTGCTCCAGCACTTCATGCTTCCTCCTCAGTGCACCTGGTCATAGTTTTCTCAAGACAAGGTGAACTAGAGGAGAACAGTGTAGACACAAAGCGCCAGCCGGGCCTGGACTCAGCTCCCCGTCACCACTGGCCTCATTACCGTCACTACCGCTTGGGAAGGGAAAGGCTTTGTGCAGACTCACCTGGGGGAACTTATAGAGCCCCAGAAGCCGGGCCATGGCGACAGACAGGGCTGACCGCGTGTCCCCCACCACGGCAACCCGGGGCACACCGAGTCCACACGCGTAGTTGGGGATGGGCTCCTCCAGCCCTGTGAGGAAGCTCGCTGTCTCGTGGAGGGCTCCCTGCACCGAGTCCCCAGAGTTGCGGATGGAGAAGCCCAGCGTCAGGTTGGGCAACAGGTGGACGTTCCTGTTGATCTCCTCGATGGCAAAGACAAAGCTTTCGGCCACCCGGTAGCCCCACATGGATACACTGAGGGAGAGAGAAGCCCCCGTTACCACTTACTAAGGGAGCAGACAGCAGGAGTGAACTCGCTCAGTGGCTCCTAGGTATACACACATATGTGCTATGAAGAACAACAACACGCATTCCACAAATACTTGTACTCAGAGGAACCTGGCAGCATCATTCAGCACAACCAAAGTCAGCAGGAGATAAGAGATGTTCCTCAAAGAGCACAAGGTCCAGTCAGATGGGAGAGATAAGTTTTAAGACCAACTGTACAGCTGGGTATTTATAGTTAATAAAATTCATGTATGTTTCAAAATAGCTAGGAGAATATATTTTGAATTTTCATATCACAAAAAAATTTAAGTATATGAAATGTTGAATATGTTGATTAACTTGACTTAATCTTTGTTGTTGTTGGTGGTGGTGGTGGTGGTTGGTGGTGGTACTGGGGATTAAATCCAGGGACAGTCTACCTCCAAACAACACCACTAGCCCTTTACTAATTTTATTTATATTTTATTTTTATTTTTTAGTACTGGGGATTGTAGCCAGAAACATCCTACTTAAGCTACACCCTCAGCTCTTTTTTAAGTTTTTGTTTTGAAACAGAGTCTTGCTAGGGAGCTAAAGGTCTCACTAAGTTACTGAGGCTGGCCTGGAACCTGGGATCATCCTGTCTCAGACTCCCAAGTACTGGGATTACAGGTGTGTGCCACCATGCTTGGCTACAATTTTTAATACAGCTAAACATATACCTTAAAAGAAAGAATAGCTCAGAGTACTGTGTCAGAAAATCCTGTCTGGAAAGTAAAGACAGGCTGGGGCAGACATGTCCAAATCTGAAATGAACCAAGGAGCTGATCATGGTGGTGCACACCTGGAATCCCAAAACTTGGGAGGCTGAGACAGGAGTTGATGGGTTTGAAGCCAGCCCAACAATTAGCATTATTAGCAATGCCCTCAGCAACTTAATAAGACCCTATTTCAAATTAAGTCATGAAACAGGACTGGGGATTTTCTCGGGGGTAGAATTCCTGTGGACTCAATCCCAGTACTACATGAGAGACAGAGAGACAGAGACAGAGACCGACAGATATATATATATATATATATATATATATATATATATATATATATATATAGAGAGAGAGAGAGAGAGAGAGAGAGAGAGAGAGAAGAGGAAGTTAGGAGGAGGCGAAGGAGGAGGAGGATTAGCAGGCAGGCAGGCAGCAAGGAAGGAAGGAAGGAAGGAGAAAGGGAAGGGAAGAAAAGAGAAAAGGACCAAGGGAATACAGATAGAAAGGAACTCCAGGGGGCTGAGTGTGGTGGGGCACCTGTAATCTCAGTACTTGGGAGGTCAAGACAGAGGGACTGCTGGGTCAAGGACAGCTTCAGCAACCTAGCAAGATGCTGTTTCTAAACAAATAATGTTTTTAAAAAGGCTGGGATATAGCTCAGAGGTAGAATACCTCTGGGTTCAATACCTAATCTCCTCTCTCTCTCTCTCTCTCTCTCTCTCTCTCTCTCTCTCTCTCTCTCTCTCTCTTCTCTCTCTCTCTCTCTCTCTCTCTCTCTCTCTCTCTCTCTCTCACACACATACACACACACACACACACACACACACAAGAACCCCAGGGGCTAACTCATGAAGAGATTTGTCCATTCTGCATGTATTCAATCAACAAACACAGTTATGCCATTTGCAAGCCCTGTTCTACACACTGATAGTATATCAGAGAGATAAGAATCCTTTCCTGACCTGGGGCATCCAGGCTGCAGAGAAGACAGGGCTACCCACAATTCAGGGTTGAGTACAAAGCAAAGATGGAGAGAGATGTTGAGAACAGTTCTGGGCAACAGACCCACCGGGATGACCCTGGCCACAGAGCTCCTGCCTCGGGCTCTAGGGACGCCTCCTGGGGAGCCCTTGGTCTTCAGGGCTCCCTCCTAACCCAGGCACTTACCTTGAAGACGGCAGCCCAGCCGGCATAGTTGTGAAATCGAACAGGGTGACATTGTAGAAGTGAAGGATGCAGAAGCTGCCCCCCACCACCACGTCCCCAGGACGGTCAAAGCGAGGGGCCTTTCCTGGGGGCCGCCAGCCTATGGGCCCAGAAAAGGAGGCCCCAGAGAGAAAGAGCACGAGGGCAGGAAGCAGGGTGCTCAGCCACATGCCTGCAAGGGGAGGGAACAGCCAGTGACATGGCACCCTGTGTGGACCTGTGCCGCACAGTCACAGGGCCTTTTACGTGAGTGTCAGCCTCAACCCGGGGACCAGGTGGCTCAAACGCTGGGCTTATGGGCCTTGGGGAGAGTGGGGTTCTGAGCTGGGGCTGTTTGGCCACATGATCCCAACTCCATTAAAAGTTTTACCATATTCCCCCTGGCATCCTGACCGCCCTGCAGCCAGGGGCATGGCTCTGGGCATCACCTATCGACTTTGGGGAGGGTAGACAGAGGGTCTATACTGTGCCCTGAGGGACCCACATCCCAGGAGCAGCTGTGCTCAGGATCCTCAGGGCTCTGGGTTGGAGAGAGGCCCCAGGAGGGCACAAGAGGCAAAGAGTCCCTCACCCCTCAGCCCCATCTGGCAGCACCAGAGATGGGGCTTTCACCAAAACTGCAAGTGGCCCAAGGTTACCAAGAAAAGGTCACAGGCAAGAACAGGACATGTTCAGCCCCAGCCGGCAGCACAAGCTGAGAGAGTGAGGCCAGATCCAGCAGGAAGGCTGGGCTCTGAGCAACTCCCAGCACAGAGCAGGAAAGCTAGCCCTCACAACCCCAAGAGGTGTGGCGGGGGCTCCATGCAAGAGAAAAGATGCTCAACATCCTTAACTATGAAAGACATGCAAAGTAAAACAAGAATATCGGGCCCAGCAGGGTGGCACATGCCTGTAATCCCAGTACTTGAGAGGCTGAAACTGGAGGATCAGAGGTTCAAGGACAGCCTCAGCAGTGTAGTGAGACTCTCAGCAACGTAGTGAGATCGTGTTTCAAAACAAAAAAGTAAAAATATAAAGGTGTTGGGGAATTAACTCAGAGGTGGAATGGCTCAGGATTCAATCTCCAGTGTCTCACACACACACACACACACACACACACACACACACACACACAAAAAAAAAAAAAAAAAAAAACCACAAGCTGGTTGCAGTGGCACACCCCTGTTATCTTAGAACTTGAGAGACAAGAGGATCATAGGTTCCACAACAGCGCCAGCAATTTAGCAAGACCCTGTTTCAAAACAAAAAATAAATAAATAAAAAGGACTGGGGATATAGCTAAAAGGTAAAATGCTTCTTGCTTCAGTATCCAGTACCACAAAATTTTTTAATTAATTAACAAGATAATTAACCAAAATCAGAAATAGCCAGGCATGGTGGCACATGCCTGTAAGCCCAGCACTTGGGAGGCAAGGGGAGGAGGGCGACAGGTTTGAGGCCAACCTCAGCAACTTAGCAAGACCCTTAGCCTTTTAGTGAGATCCTCTTACAAAATAGCTGAAGTAGAATGCCCCTGGGCTCAACCCAGTATCTCCCCCGCCCAGCAAAAGCCATATAAAGGATTTATGCCCATAAATCAAACTGAGGGAAGAAAACTTATCACTTTGGAGAAAACATCGCTATTAAAATTATCTCAGAGCCGGGTGTGGTGACACACACTTGTAATCCCAGCATTAGGGAGGCTGAGACAGGAAGATTATGGTTCCCGGATTTAGTGAGGCCTTCCACAACTTAGTGATACCCTGTTTCAAAATAAGGAATAAAAAATAGGGTCTGGGGTGTAGCTCAGAATTAGAATGCTCCTGGGGGGGGGGAGACTAACGATTGTTATGCAGCACCTATAGCTTGCTAAGCATCTCTGCCCATTTCTCTGGCCCCCACCTTAGTATGTGAGGATAACTCAGATGTCCACCCCAGATGGAACTAAGGAGGTGCTTTCTTTGAAGAAGGTGGTTCTGTTTACAACTGAGAAATGTGGCATGAGATCAGGGTTCCGGACCTTGGCACTACTGACATTTTATTTTTCATTTCTTTTTTTTTTTTTTTTTTTGGCGGGTTCTGGGGGTGGAACCCAGGGTCATTCGACCTCCAAGCTACACCCTCTGCTCTATTTTTTATTCTTTATTTTGAAACGGGATCTCACTACTGACATTTTACACCAAAAACGTCTTTTGGTCAGTAGCTATGCAGTGCATTACAGAATGTATAGAGGGATCCCAGGTATTTACCAGGTGACACCGATCTCCAAATAAAAACATCTACAGACATCTGTGACTATAAAAAACACTTCCAGATAGTGTCAAAAGTTCCATGAAAGTAGGGGGAGAGCTGGCCTCAAATGAGAACCATGGCATTAGCGAACCCAGGCTTCTAGCTTCTGCAGTTCCAAAGATCCTGCCGGCTGGAATCCACTCAGCTGAGCGTGGACTAGGGACTGAGCTGCAGCTGGCCCTTACCAGTGATGTCGTTTTTAGGATGTTCTTACCATCACCACAATTTAATTTCAGAACAGGTACACACGCCAGCCAAAGGAGTCCTACTTCTTGTCCTCCCAGAAAAACACAGTAGTTCTGCATTTTGATTTGTTTTGTGTGTGTTTTGCTCCTGAGGATTAAACCCAGGAGGCATTCTACCTCTAAGCTATACCTTCAGCCCTATTTTATTTTTTATTTGAAAACCGGCTTTCACAAGATTGCTGAGGGCCTCACTAAGTTGCTGAGGCTGGCTTGGAACATGCAATCCTCCTGTCTCTGTGTCCCAAGTACTGGGATAGGTGCGTGCCACCATCCCTGGCTTGCTGATTATTTTTGAAAGTGGGATTTTGAGTTAGATCTCCTTTGGGACAAAGTTGTCTGCTGCTTACAAAAAGTTTGGAAACCTCTGCTGGATCCAGGCTGATTCCCAATGGATCTAGAGTTCAGGTGGCCTCAACACTGACAACTGTTGACAGTTGGTGTCATCAGTCCAACTCTAGAGACAGCCGAAGTGAAGTCGATGTGGTCTCAAGGGAGATTTCCCAAGTGGGTCCTGAAGGCCCAAGGCAATTTTAAATACAAAAAAATATCAAACCAGGGGGCCCTGCCATTGCAAGTGCTGGTTTACAGGAAGAATAACAAGCCCCACACACCCTCACTTTGCTTTCCCACCTGCGGCTCTGGCAGTGAACGCTCAAATGCCACCCTCCAGGGAGCAGCAAGAGGTGACACGGGGCACTGTCCTGACCTCCCCAAAAGAGAGCCGCTTCTGCTCTCCAGGGACTTTCTACCTCCAGGCCCATGGAATAGAAAGTAGGTGTTTACACTCCCTGCAAATGACTTCTCTGTTCACTCATGGGTCCTGCTGCACTGCAGCTCACAAGGGTCAGAACTGGGTCAGTCCACTCACTGATGTGCTCTCTCTCAGTGCCCACGGTGCCTGCGATGCATGGGCAATCACAAACCACTGCCCAGTGGCTGCGTGGTGTTCAGTCCCAGCCCCTGTAGGTGGTGCCCTCATCTCCCTCCCTAATTCACACCTCCTGCTTCCTCTTCTCCACTCTGCGCAGTGCCCACCATCCTGAATTCATCTCAGCGTCGTGGACCCTCTCTGAATCATTTTCTCAGCCCTTGTCTAGATTATATTTTAAAAACAAATTATTTTAGCCGGGCATGGTGGCACACGCTTGTAATCCCCGCGCTTGGGTGGTGGAGACCTGAGGATCGCGCAAGTTCAAAGCCAGCCACACTGGCTTAAGAGACCCTGTTTTCAAATTTTAAAAAGTATAAAATAGGTCTGGGAGTGTAGCCTGGAGGTAGAAGGGCTTCCAGGATCCCTAGTACCACCAAAAAAAATTATTTAAGCTGGGAATGGTGGCACAAACCTATAATTCCAGTCCTTGGGAGACTAAAACAGGAGGATTTCAGGGTCAAGGACAGCCGCAGCAGCTTAGTGAGACCCTGTTTCCAGTTTAAAAAGAACACAGTGTGGGGGTGAAGCTCAGAAGTAGAATGCCCCTGGATTCAATATCCAGTCTTGCTCACACACACACACACACACACACACACACACACACACATACACTATTTAGTAATATGTCTCAAGTATACTATTGTAATGTGCTTATACTTTATCTAAAAGATGATTTGGTGTTAGAATTTGATGTAAGTATATTCCAAATATATGTTGGGATGTAATTATAAGATACATTATTAGTACTTAATATACTTAGTATTGGTACTTAACATAAACATACCTCAACTATACTGAGACATATTTATGCTAAAATCATATTTGTCTGAAACTCAAACTTAACCAAGCATTCTTATATTTTTACTTGCTTAATTTGGCAACCCTATCCTGACACATATTGTAAACATATTTACATTAAAAGTGACTTATGCCAGGCATGTTGGCACATGCCTATAATCCCAGTATTTGGAAGGCCGAGAGAGATAGTGTACAGGTTCCAGAATAGCATATGCTAACCTTTGAGTCTCTGTTTGAAAATAAATAAATAGGGCTGTTTGAAAATAAATAAATAGGGCTGTGGGTGTAGTTCAGAGGTAGAAGGCCTGAAAAAACACACACACACACACACACTAGTTAAATACACTAAATATAGGACACACTGATACCTACCTGAAAAGTATTCACTGTTTGGAATTTAAATTTAAATTCCATTCTCCATTTTTATTTACTAAATTTAGCAGCACTACAATGGGACAGAAGTTCCACTAAAAATTAAACTAATGCATATATATATTTTTTTTCTTTTTTTGTGGTACTGGGGACAGGACCCAGGGGCAGTCTACCTCTAAGCTACACCCCCAGCCCATTTTTTAGTCTTTTCATTTTTGAAACAGGGTCTCACTGAGTTGTGAAGGACCTAAGTAGTAGCTGAGGCTGCCTGCGAAAGGCAATCCTCTGTTCTCAGTTTCCTGAATGCTGGGATTACAGCATGCACTACCATGCCGAGCTAATGCGTATGTGTGTGTGTGTGTGTGTGTGTTACCGGGATTCCTGGACCCCTTCTACCTCCAGGCTACACTCCCAGACCTATTTTTATACATTTTTAAATTTGGAAACAGGGTCTCTTAAACCAGCATGGCTGGCTTTGAACCTGTGTGATCCTCTTGTCTCCGCCTCCCAAGCGTGGGGATTACAAGCATGCGCCACCACGCCCGGCTATATTTTAAAATCATTTTAAGCATACTAAATCTGAAGCACACTCATCTGAAAAAGATCATTGTTATTTGAAATTCAAACCTGAGAATTGTGTACTTTTAATTAATAAGTTTGGCTAGCCTACATTGGAACATACTTGTAACAGAGATATATATAGATATCTATATATATATCTATCTATATATATATATATTCATTAAAAAATGAACACACGAGTAAGGGGCGCACTTGAAAGAAATTGGAAGGCTGAGACTGGAGGATCGTGGTTCAACCCAGCCTCAGCTACTTAGTGAGGCCTTTTGCATCTCAGGGAGACCCGGTTTCAAAATAAAGAATAAAAAATAGGGCTGGGGGAGTAGCTCAGAGGTAGAATGCCCATGGGTTCCATTCCCAGTATCAAGAAAGAAAGAAAGAAAGAAAAAAAGAAAGAAAGAAAGAAAGAAAGAGAGAAAGAAAGAAAGGAAGGAAGGAAGGAAAGAAAGAAAGAAAGAAAGAAAGAAAGAAAGAAAGAAAGAAAGAAAGAAAAAAAGATCAAAGCAGTGTGCGGTGCATCTGGATTTCAGCATTGTAGCGCTGCGTGGTTCTGGGTGCAATTGGACAGGGCCCTACACTCCTTTTGCATCTTGCAGTCTCCTATAGGACCAGGTGTGTTGCCAGGGCAACCGAATCCCAGGTTTCCGGCCACACAGGGCTTGGAGGAGGCAAAGGAACCTGTCTCAGTCAGCTTCCCATTGGCCCACAAGCTCAGTGTGTCACAATGCACCCCCTCGGGGTGTCCCTGCCTGAGGCTTGCTTTGAAACTGCGTGTTCCTCCTGTCTCGGCCTCACAATTACTGAGATTCCAAGCATGCGCCACCACGCCTGGTTTCATTTATTAATTCTACTGGCATCCAAAACTCTATCGGTTTCTACACTGAGTATTATGTAACCCGTGAATAACAATGGTTTCTACTTCCTTTCCAATATGGATCCCTTTTACTCCATTTTACTGACTGTCCAGGCTAGAACCTCCACTACAATGTCAATTTCGAGTGGTGAGATCAGACATCCATGCCTTGTTCTGGTCTAAGGGCAGAGCATTCCATTTTTCACCATTAAATATGTTGTTACCTGTAGGTTCTTTAAAGATGGCTTTCTCCTAGTCTGAGCTGAATGAGAAGTTTTGTTTGTTTGGTTTGGTATTTTCCCCTAGCAGGCATGGGTAAGGTATCTTGACAAATTAGTTCTGAATGCTTAACCATATGGGTTTAACTTTTGGCTGGCTAATAAAGTAGTACTGTTTGATTTTTGTTAAAACAACTCTATATCCTTACACTTTGTTTAGGTATTTTATTTTTATTTATTTACTTACTTACTTATCTTTTGTGGTACCAGAGATGGAATCCAGGGGCATTCTACCTCTGAGCTACACCCCTTGTCCTATTTTTTTGTGTGGGTCTGGGAATGGAACCCAGGGGCATCTGACCTCCAAGCTACACCCCTTGACCTATTATTTTTTTTATTTTTTGGTGGTACTGGGTTTCCTTGAAACCCTTTTACATGCGGGCTATACTCACAAACCTATGCAGATGGCTGCGGTCACCACATATTTAACTGGAAGTGAGCAGGACAGGCAGGGCTGTGGGTTCACAAGCTGGGATGCACTCCCAGCCTTGGGGAAGCTAAGCGATGAGCCAGGCAGAGTCCAGGCGCAGCCGGTCAGGAGGAGGGGAAGCTGCTACTCTCCCCAGTCTGAGCTAACAAAAGCCTGAGAGAAGGTGCTGAAGTCACTGCAGCAGGGACCGAGGCCTCTACACAAACTTCTGCGCCTGTTCTCGCCCATGGTGCCTCGACAACCATGTCACCCCAACGGGCCAGCGCCGCCTTGCTCCCCAGCAGGAAGGGCTGGGCAGACAGGCTGAGCGTCCTTCGGTGGCCTGGCGTGGGCTCTGACAGGCGACACTCAGGCAGGACCCCGAGGCCCACTGCCCCGCAGGCGGTCTGCACTGGACTGCTGCCCCCTAAGGGAAGGACTACCAGGACCAGAAGCGCCCATGCTCAAGGGGCCAAAATGAGTGGGGCCCGGGGACTCTGGCGCATCGCCTCGCAGACGCAGAGAGGATTCAGGAGCTGCAGTCCTTCTGCCCGGCTGTCAACCTGCCTGCGGGCCGCAGACACTACAATTCCTGGAAGACGAGGCCATGAGGAGGACCACCTCATGGGAGCGCACAACGGGCCTTGCGGAGGCTGGGTCCTCAGGGACGTGTGATCCCCTAGCAAGGCCTATTTGATGAAAGGAAAGATGTGTCCCAGTAAAATCCCGGCGTCCAGACCTCCAAAATCAGGCTGTCGCCGATTCGGAGAGTCCAGGAAGTTCAGGCATAGAAATTCCGCCTGTTCCTGGGATGCCCAGAGCCTTGTACTACGTTTCCCAGGGGGCGCTGCGGTTCCGCTCACTCTGTGAATACTGAAGACCACTTCCGCGCGCGCGACCTGCCGGGAGTTGTAGTCCGAAGTCCCGGTCTCTAATTTAGAGCATGCTCCCAGGCTACAGGAGGCAGCGCTGGACTACATCTCCCAGAAGGAGCAGCGGCAGCAGGTGCAGTCTGAGCCCCAGAGTGGTGTTTGAAGCAGGCAAACCAGCTTTTCTGGCCAGTGTGCCTGTCTGCCCCCTGCTGGCACAGAGTCCTTCTGTCAACCAAATAAAAACCAATTGGCCAAGGGCGAGAAAGACTTTTGTTTATAAGTGATGCCCTAAACCAGGCGTGGTGGCCCACACTTGTAATCCCAGCATTCGGGAGGCTGAGACAGGAGGATCGCACAGGTTCAAAGCCAGCCTCAGCTACTTAGTGAGGCTCTCAGCAACTGAGTGAGACCCTGTTTCTAAATTTAAAAATATAAAATAGGGCTGGGAAGAAAGCCTCTGAGTTCCACCCCAGTATCACCAAAAAAAAAAAAAAAGAAAGAAAGAAAAGAAAAGAAAAGAAAAAGAAAGAAAAAAAAGACTAAAAACTAGGGCTGGGGGTGTAGTTCAGAGGTACAATGCCCTTGAGTTCCATCCCCAGTACTGCATAAAAAATGTTTAAAAAAAAAAAAAGATAAGGGCCATTTTCTAACATAACCATCATCCCGTTACTGACACTAAAAAGAAATAGCAATGACTTCTTTACATCATTGACTATCTGGTATTCCAACATGTAATTAACTCGTTTTAATATTTTTGTTGTGCTTTGTTTTGTTTTATTTTGGCACTAGATATGGAACCCAGAGGAATTCTGTCTCCAAGCTACACGCCCCCCCAAGCCCAATTTATTTGGAAACAGGGTTTCACCACGTTGCTCCCAAGTACTGGGATTTAAGAATGCACCACCATGCCCGGCTTAATAGTTTTTAATAAGAAGAATATAATGAAAATCCACAGCTGGGCATGGTGGTGCACACCTGTAATCACAGTATGTGAGAAGATAAGACAGGAGGATCAAAGGTTCAAGGCCAGCCTCAGCAAGGTAAGAAACAAAATAAAAATTAAATGAGCTGGGGGTTTAGCTCAGATGTACAATGCCCCTGGGTTCAATCACCAATGCCACAAAAAAGAAAAGAAAAAAAGAAAATTCACCCTTGGTTATTAGTTGATAATCTTTTTTTTTAGTGCTAACATTGAGATATAATTTACATACCATACAACTCACCTTTTGTGTGTGTGTATTGTGGTACTGGGGATGGAACCCAGGGACCTTCTACCACCAGGCTATACTCCCAGACATATTTTATATTTTATTTGGAAACAGGGTCTCTTAAGCCAGCTGAGGCTGGCTCCGAACCTGCGTGATCCTCCTGTCTCCACCTCACAAGCGCAGGGATTACAAGTGTGTGCCACCATGCCCAGCAATACAACTCACTTTAAAGTGTGCAATTTAATGTTTTTAGTACATTCACAAAGATGCACACTCATTGCCAAAATCTATTTATTTATTTTATTATTTTGGTTGGGATAGAACCAAGGAATATTCTACCTCTTAGCAACATCCATGGCTATTTTTATTTTAAATCTCACTAAATTGCTGAGGCTGGCCTGGATCCTCCTGTCTCAAACACCCAAATACTAGGATTTCAGATGTGCACCACTGTGCCTGGCTGCAAAATCCTCAGCACCCCAGAAATAAATATTGCATCCCTCAGTTATCACTCCCAATCTCAAATTCCTCCTCTTTGTAATCAGGAAACCCGAATTTATATTCTGTCCCTGTGAATTTGACTATTTGGGATATTACATATAAATGGTTGTGTGTACTGCACCTGCATACCTGTGTGTGAGTGTGTGTGTGTGTGTGTGTGTGTGTGTGTGTGTGTGTTTCTGGTGATGGAACCCAAGGGCATTCTACCTCTTAGCTACACCCCCATCTCTATTTTATTCTATTATTTCAAACAGGGTTTCACAATGTGGCAGGGGGCCTCACTAAATTTCTGAGGCTGGCCAAGAACCTGCGATGCTCCTGTCTCAGCCTCCCAAGTACTGGGATTACAGGTTTGCACAACCACATCCAGTTTAAATTGACTCAACAATATGTGGTATTCTCTGTCTGGCTTTCTTCTCTCACCAAGCTTTCAAAACTGATCCATATTGCAGAGCATTCGTACTTCATCCTTTTCCTTCTTATCCCACCAACCCCCCCCCCAAATGTGGTACTGACGATTGAACCAGACGCATTCTACCTCTGAGCTACACCCCAAGCCCAATTTTATTTCTTATTTGGAAACAGAGTCTTGATGGGTTGCTGAGGGTGTCACTAAGATGCTGAGGTTGGATTTCAACCTGTGATCTTCCTATTTCAGCTGCCCAAGTAGTGGGATTACAGGCGTGTACAGCCAACATACTCTACTACTATCGTCCTGTTCATTGCAAATAACATTTCTTTGATGGATATGTCACAGTTTGTTTATCCATTCATTAGTTGATTCACATTTGGATTGGTCCCTCTTTTTGTGTGTTGAAAGACTCTCTGAATATTTATTTATACTTTCTGTGGACATTGTTTCTGTGGATATATATATATATATATATATATATATATATATACTTTCTGTGGACATATATATATATATATATATGAGTGAATTTACTAAATCACATGACAAGTCTATGTTTAACCTTTCAAAAAAATGACAGTCTTCCATTTTACATACCTGCCAGCCATGAAGGTTTCAATTCCACACATCCTCCCTGACACTTGTCATTATCAACATTATTATTATCATCATCATAATCATCATTATTATAATTATTATTATTATATTACCTCATTGCCCTTGTCTAGCTTATTTGCTGGTTTCTTGGTTTTTGGTACAAGGATTGAAATCAGAACATTCTACCTCAGCTACAACACACACACACACACACACACACACACACACACACACACACACACCACCCCTTATTTCTTATATTGATTGTGGGTCTATGTAGCCTTGGATCCATGATCGTCCTCTCTCCCATGTACTGAGGACAAAGACATGTGCCACAATGCCTGGCTCCAACGTTATAATCGTGAACATTTCAGAAGAGCATACAAAGACAATAGCCTGTCTTGTTCTGTGAGTCTCCTTTTCTCTTGCCTTGTCTTCTAAGTCTCCTTTAATCCACACAGCAACAAAGAGCCCAAACCCATGGCCCTTAGGTTTTCAGTGAGGATGGGCTCATGAGGCTTTTGGCGTGAGTCTGCGTAGACGCCTGCCCGGCGGCACGTCTTCCCGTCTCTGACCCTGGCGCCCTTGCCTTACCCAGGTCAACGTGTTCTGCTCAGGCTTCAGCAAGATGATGTAGCACTTGGGGAGGAAGATGCCACCCAGCAGCCCTGCTGTGGAGGCCAGGATGGAGAAGATCTCCACGGCCACGGTGGCCATGCCGCGGGCACTATAGTACAGGGGCAGGAAGGCCACCCAGACACTGCAGAACAGCAGCATGCTGAAGGTGATGAACTTGGTCTCGTTGAAGGCGTCCGGCAGACCCCTGGCCAGGAAGGCCACACAGAAGGTGCCCCCCGCCAGGAGGCCCAGGTAGCCCAGCACGCAGGAGAAGGCCACGCCAGAGCCCTCCTGGCACTGGAGGATGATGTAGCTGGGCGAAGAGCCCAGGTCCCTGGCAGGAAATGGCGGAGAGGTGCCCAGCCAGACCCCACAGAGAACCACCTGAACCAACGAGGCCACCAGGACCAGCGAGGTGGAACTGCGGGCTCCCAGGCACACCCGGGCCCTGTCCCCTGGCCTGCTGACCCTGAAGGCCAGGACCACGGTCAGGGTCTTGGCCAGGATGGAGGAGACCGCCATGGTGAACACCACTGCAAAGGTTGTCTGGCGCAGGAGGCAGGTGGCGGCAATGGGACGGCCCAGGAAGAGCAAGGGACAGAGGGCGCACAGGCACAGGGTGGCCAGGAGCATGTAACTGAGACCTCTGTTGTTGGCCCTGACCACGGGGGTGTCCCGATGCCTCAGGAACACCCCGAGCACCAGCGCCGCCAGGCCGGCCAGCATGACGGCCACCGAGGCCAGTGTGAGGCCCAGGGGCTCCTCGAAGGCCAGGAAGCTCTCTGTCCGGGGCAGGCAGCGGTCTCTGCTCTGACTCGGGTGCTGCTCCTCAGGGCACTGGAGACACTGTTTCATATCTGCTGGAGACACAGGGATGGTGTCTGCCATGTGCGTGACAGACAACACCGGCGCCAAGAGGGAACTCCCTCTGCCCAAGGCTCTTAAGGTGTTTCTCAGCCATCAGTGTAGTTGAGCATCACTCTTGAGTTACCAGTGTGGGGATGGGTGATATCAGAACCCGAGGCACAAGAAGAGCACCTGCTCCATATACATATATTTAGGGACTTTTTGTTTTTCTTCTTTCTTTTCTTTTTCTTTTTCTTTTAGTATTGGGGGTAGAACTCAGAGGTATTCCTATTCCACCTCTGATCTACATCCACAACCCAGTCCTATTTTTTATTTTTTTATTTTGAAACAGGATCTTGTGCTGAGCATGGTGGCTCTTACCTATAATCCCAGTACTTGGGAAGCTGAGACAGAAGGATCACAGGTTCAAGACCAGGCTCAGTAACATACTGAGACAACAACAACTTAGTGAGAACCTGTTTCAAAAAAAGAAATGAAAAGGGCCAGTAATGGTGGCATAGGCTTGAAATCCAAAACTTGGGAGCCTGAGACAAGAGGATCACGGTTTGCGAACAGCCTCAATTACTACTTAGTGTGGCCCTTTGCAATTCAGTGAGACCCTGTTTTTTAAAAAAGAATAAAAAATAAAATAGGACTGAGGGTGTAGCTCAAAGGTAGAATGCTACTTGGTTCCACCCCGGTACTACAAAAAATAAAGATAGAAAGGGTTGAATGTGTACCTTGAAGCTATAATGCACTGGGCTCACCCCAGTAGGAAAAAAAATATGGGGAAGCGATTGGGACACAGACACACCCCACTGGATGAAGAAGCAGGCACCCAGGGAGAAGGTGACCATCCCCTTGAAGGGGAGAGCTCCAAGAAAACCAGCCCTGCCTCTGACTTCCAGCCTCCAAAACTGTGATAAATAATTTCTGTTGCTCAAGTTACCAAGATCAGAGTATTTTCCTATGGAACGCGCACTGGGATGGAACACGCACTGGGATGACTCTCACAGACATAATATAGAGGAAACTGTGGGCGTGAAAGAGCACTCACATGTGAGGCCAGGGACACAGAGCACTCAGGAGCTGGGAGCTCACTGAGCCATGCAAGGCTGGCCCATGCATCTGTGTGTAGGGGGAAATTCAACCAAGAGGTACCTAAAATTGACTTAAGTGCATCCTGACCAGTGAAGCCCACAGAAAACTGGATTTGGTGCAACAGCTGTTGGGCGGAGAATCGAGAGGCTAGTAGTGCCCAGTGGCCCCTCAGACTCCGCCTCACGCATGCTCACCTCTTTGGTCTGCAAACTGTCCCTCGGGGCAGGGTCTGCACTCGAAACAGCAGTGGGGGGCTCCCTGTCGGGGTGTCTGGCTGAACCCTGGAGCACAACTCTCACTGCAGACAGAGCTGGGCACCTGGGGAGGAGGAGCGGGTGTCACACTGGCCATCCAGAGGACCATGCACAGGGGGACATGAGCACACGTCATTAAGGACCGACCAAGCGTGGCGTGGTGGTGCACACTTGTAATCCCGGCGCTTTGGAGGCTGAGATGGGATGATCTCAGCACAGGTTTGAAGCCAGCTCTGATGGCTTAGGAGACCCTGTTTTCAAATTTAAAACATAAAAAATAGGAGTGTAGCCTGGAAGTAGAAGGGTTTCCAGGAACCCCAGTAACACACACACACACACACACACACACACACACACACACACAAAAGGGACAGACTGAGCACCAGAATCCTAGGGAGGATGAGGAGGTGTAATCAGTGATCATCTTGGGCACTGGGGACCTGGGGACAGAGAGCAGGTGTCACCAAGGACTGGGGCCTTGGGCTCCTAGGGAGCATGAACAGGTATCATCAGTGACTGTCCAGGGCCCGGGTCAAAGGTGCTGGCCGAGGCAGAGCAGGGTCCTTTCTACCCATGAGATGAGGCACCTTTGGGGGAAACATCACCTCTGTCACATCAGAAGCCAGACTGGAGAGGCCCCATGAAGGTGTGAGTGAGCACATCCCAGGAGGCTCTACCTGGCTCACCTGGCTGGTGGTGGCAAAGCTAAGAAAACACTGTGAACTGGTGCCTTTCTAGTCTCTCTGGGGCTCCCGCAGCAAGTCACAGGTGCTGAACACACACACACACACACACACACACACACACACACACACACACACACAGACTTGGACTGCTGAATGGCCAGTGGCCTCCATCTACACAGGGCCTGCAAAGGGATGGTTCTGCCTTCCCTCCCCTGCCCCGCTCCCCTCCAGGAAAGCATTACTGAAAGGGAAGTGGGGTGAGAGGGCCTTCAGGAGAATGCTGGGTTCCCCTCTCTTCAGGAGAGCACAGGAAACCCACCCCCGCTCGAGCCCCCTGGAAGGGACTTCAGTTCATCCTCTGAACTCTAAGCTCCTGCCCCCTGGTTTGAGGCATCTGGGAATGGAGCCTGGCTCCCACATGGACACTCCTAAGGCCACCGTGGACTGGTGCTGCTGCCGAGAAGAGCTAGGCAAGACCGTGGTCCTAATGACAGCCAGAGAGCTGGGATGTTTTCTGAGGTCCAGAGTAGACACTGAGACACATCCATTCCAAGACAACTACATTTCTTAATAAATAAAATAAGAACACCTATTCTGCCCACCTCCTAGGTACTTCATGAGGCCATGTTTGGCATAGTGTAAAGCTGCCTTTCCATTCACCGTGTGTGTGTGTGTGTGTGTGTGTGTGTGTGTGTGTGTGTGTACACTACTGGAGACTGAGTCCAGGGCCATTCTAACTCTGAGGTACACTCCCAGCCCATTTTATTTTTATTTATATTTATTTCTTTTTATTATCTATTTATTTTGCAGTACTGGGGATGGAACCCAGGGGCATTCTACCACTGAGAGACACCCCCATCTCGATTTTTTTTCTTTATTTTGAAACAGGGTCTCACTGAGTTGCAAAGGGCTCACTAAGTAGCTGAAGCTACCTACAAACCAAGATCCTCCTGTCTCACCCTCCCAAATGCTGAGATTGCAAGTGCACCACCACACCCCATTTTTTTTTTTTACAACAGTCTCACTAAGTTGCGGAGGTCCCCGCTAAATTGCTGAAGTTGGCTAAGAACCTGGGATATTCCTGTCTCAGCCTGCCAAGTACTGGGACTACAAACATGCACCATCACACCCAGAAAACCATTCACCTCTTGAATCCTGGGACTCCTGTATGCTAGGTAAGCACTCTACCACTGAGATATACCCTCAACCCTTTTTATTTTTCATTTTGAGACAAAGTCTTGCTAAATTGCCCAGACTGGCTTCAAACCTGCTATCCTCCTGTCTCAGCCTCCCAAACTGCTGTGATTATAGCCATGTGCCACCAAGGCCAGCTGATATTTCCTTTTTTTTTTTTTTTTTTTTTTTTTTTTGCTACTGGGGATGTGGGGATTAATCCTCTGAGTAATAGCCCCAGCCTTTTACTTTTAGTTGAGAAACAGGATCTCTCTAGGTTGCTGAGATCTCACCATGTTGACGAGGCTGGCCTTGAACCTGAGATCCTACAGTCTTGGCCTCCCAAGTAGTGAGATTACAGACGTGCACCACCACATCCAGCAATAGTTTCACTGTGAGCTGAGTAAATGCCTTTACCCCTCAACGAAGACTTTACTGCAGCTAAATAGCATTGCTCAGCTCACCCTGACCACATTCATCTTGTGCATTGATAGGAACAAGGACCCTGGCCACTGAGTGTCCCTCCAATCTAATGCTCCAGGACTGAGGTGCTCTATGCACCCAGGCCACTCACCTGGAGATCCTCCTTCAGGTGGATGGTCATTCTGCTCCCCAAATTCGTATGAGGGTCAATCATGCCGATGGGGATCAAGCGGAACAGGCCTTCAGGAGTCTTCTGCCCTTGCAGAACGTCAAATTTGGAAACCAAATCTCCGTTGGCATCAAACCTAATCTCGCTTCCATCAGGGGTCCTGAAGGGCACCTTCCTGAGGGGACGAAGAAGCTGAGGAAAGAAGAGTGACTCCGTCGCCTTCGGAAGCCCGTTCCTAGGGCCTGTGCTGTCACCTGGGACCTCTGTGTTGAGCAGGTGAAGCTCTGGTTGAGGCTGACTTGCCCACAGTAACAGGGGACACCCAGACCACGATGTTAACTTCCTGTGTGTGTGTGTGTGTGTGTGTGTGTGTGTGTGTGTGTGTGGTACTAAGGGTGGAACAGAGAGACTTTCTACCTCCGGGCTATACTCCCAGACCTATTTTATATTTTATTTGGAAACAGGGTCTCACAAAGTAGCCGAGGCTGGCTTCGAACCTGTGTGATCCTCCTGTCTCAGCCTCCCAAGCGCAGGGATTACAAGCGTGGGCCACCACACCCGGCTTTTAACTTCTTTTAAACTAAGAAAAAAAGTAAGTTGTTTGTGTATGTGTGTAGGGGGGTCATTCTACCTCTGAGCTGCACCTCCAGCTCTTTTTGTTTTTTATTTTGCCCTCACTAAGTTGCACAGGGCCTTAGTAAGTTGCTGAGGCTGGCTGCTAACCTTTGGTCCTCCTGTCTCAGCCTTCCGAGTACCAGGCATGTTCCTGGAAAGAGAGAAAATGTAATGCAGTAATAGTGAATATATAGTTGGGGGTAGTGATGGATGCCTGTTATCCTCGTACTTGCGAGGCAGAGATAGGAAGATTGCAGGTTTGAGGTTCAGCCTGGGCAATGTAGTGAAGCTCTCAGAAACCTAGTGAGCCCTGTAAATAAATAAATATAGATAGATAGATAAATAGATAGATAGATAGATAGATAGATATGATAGATAGATGATAGATAGATAGATAGATAGATAGATAGATAGATAGATAGATAGATAGATGGCTGATGGTGTAGCTTGGAGGTAGAATGCCCCTGGATTCAATCCCCATCACCACTTTTATTTTATAACAAGATGGTCATGAACTTAAATTTTTAATATTTTGTGTGGAAAGGATAACTTTTATTTCCATCTTGAATAAGTATCATGCCATTATTTAAACATGTCCCAAAAATCCTGAAATAATTTAAGCCAGAAGGCACAAATCAAAATATTAACTGTAAAAGCTTAAATGAGAGAATCAAATATTTGAACAGTAACAAGAAATTATGAACAATTTCTATTACCAAATAGTCTGCTCAAAGACCATAGTCTTTTCTTATAAAATCTATAGCTTGGAGCCAGGCATGGTGGTGCATGCTTGTAATCCCATCACTTGGGAGGCTGAGACAGGTTTGAAGCCAGCCTCACCTCACCTAGTGAGGCCCTGTTTCCAAAAAAAATTTTAAATACTGGTCTGGGAGTATAGCCAAAGCTAGTAAAGCCCCTGTGTTACACACCAGTATCACAATTAATTAATTAATTAATTAAAAACTAGGGCTAGGAGTGTACTTTGAGGTACAATGTTCCTGGGTTCCTGACCCAGTACTACTACTACTACTACTACTACTACTACTAATAATAATAATAATAATAATAATAATAATGATAAGGCTGGAATACCCCTGCATTCAACCCGAGCACTAAAATCAAACAAACAAAAAAACCTAGTTTAAGCTGCTTCCAAGGTTTCCATGATAAAAATAATACTGAAAATTTTCTTTTAAAATATTGATTATAGGCGGGCGTGGTGGCACACGCTTGTAATCCCCGCACTTGGGAGGCAGAAACAGGAGGATCGCGCAGGTTCGAAGCCAGCCGCGCTGGCTTAAGACACCCTGTTTCCAAATAAAAAAGTATAAAATAGGTCTCAGAGTGTAGCCCGGAGGTAGAAGGGTTTCCAGGAACCCCAGTACCACAAAAACAAAACAAAACAAAACAAAAACTTAAAAGTAAAGTGGCATCTTCATAATGTGATGGAGAATTTTAAAATACATCTTCTGAGAACAATACCATTTATTACAGAGGCAACCTACATATTAGCTCAGAACTAGGTTACTTTCTTACTTACTTACTTACTTACTTACTTACTTACTTACTTACTTACTTTTTTGCAGTACTGAGGATGGAACCCAGGGGCATTCTACCTACAAACTACACCCTCAGCCCTATTTTCCATTTTTTTTTATTTTGAAACAGGGTCTCACTGAGTTGCAAAGGGCCTCACTAACTAGCTGAGGCTGTCCACAAACCATAATCCTCCTGTCTCAGCCTCTCAAATGCTGGGATTACAAGAATGTGCCACCACACCCAGCTAAGAACTAGGGTTCTAAATGAACCTTTTTTCAAGTATGCATAATATTAATAAAGTAAGGTATTTTTCTCTTATGTACTTCAATATGTGTTCTCCAATGCACAACCATGTTGAATAAAACGATAATCATGGTTTTCAAAAACAGTTTTCAAATTTATTTATTTCTCACTTGGTATGGAGGATTGAACCCAAGGCGTTTGACCTCCAAGCTACACCCCCAGCCCGATTTTATTTCTCATTAAAGTCAGGATCTCACTAAGTTGCTGAGAGCCTCTCTAAGTTGCCAAGGCTGGCTTTGAGCCAGGTATGGTAGCCCATGCTTGTAATCCCAGTATTAGGGAGACTGAGACAGGAGGATCACATGTTCGAGACCAACCTCAGCAAGTAGTGAGATGCCTGCCCATCAACCTAGTGAGATCCTGTTTCCAAATAAGAAATAAAATTGAGCTGAGGGTATAGCTTAAAGGTAGAATGCCTCTGGGTTTAATTCCCAGTACCACAGAAAAAAGAAGGAAAGAAATAGTTCAATGACCAAGAGCAGAGTAAAAGACATTAACATCTAAAGCCTATTATTTCAAATAAAAAAAAAAACTTTTAGCCAGGTGTGGTGTTTCAAAATAAACAATAAAAAATAAGGTGGGTGTGTAGTTCAGAGGTAGAATGTCCCTGGGTTCAAACTCTAATAACACACACACACACACACACACACACACACACACACACTCACTCACAAACACATGTTAAGCTGGGTGTGGTGGCGCGTGCTTGTAACCCCACTATTTGGGAGGCTGAGACAGGAGGATCACAAGTTCACAGCCAGACTCTGCTACTTAGTGAGGCCCTCTGCAACTTTATTTTGAGACCAATAAAGAATAAAAAAATAGAGCTTGGGGTATAGCTGGCACATAGAATGCCCCTGGGTTCAATCCCCTGTACCACACACACACAAAAATTATTCAGTCTCTTACCTGACACAATTAAGATCATAATAAATAATGGGTAAAATAAAACACTCAAGAAAACCTATCTGAAAAAACCTTAAAAGTATATATATACTTTTAAAGTATATATATATATATATATATATATATATATATATATTTAATAGCCATATGGTTTTAGCTTTATCATCTAGTTTAATCTTATAAATCAAAAGATATTTTCAATCAAGGTTGCTGAAAAATACATAAACACAAGAAATTTTTTTGTGATAATGGTGGTGGAACACAGGGGCTTTTCTACTACAGGGGCTCTACTTCCAGACCTATTGTATACTTTATTTGGAAACAGAGTCTAAGTTGCTGAGAGCCTCACTAAGTAGCTGACGCTGGCTTCAAGCATGCACGATCCTCTTGTCTCAGCTTCCCAAGCGTTGGAATTACAATTGTGTGCCACAACGCTCGGTCCAAATTTCTTTTTAACGAAAATGGACTCAAAACTTTTCTACACAGAGCTGGGCGTAGTGGTGCACACCTGGAATCCCAGTACTTGGGAGGCTGAGACAGGTGGATCACAGTTTGCAGACAACCTCAGCTACTTTGTAAGGTCCTCCACAATTTAGTGAGACCTTGTTTCAAAATAAAGAGTAAAATATATTGCTGAGGGTGTAGCTCAGAGGTAGAAAGCCCAAAGGGCAAAAAATAAATAAATTTTCTACAGAAAAACATTCCTTTGGGAATCTTTTAATGCTTTGGAAGTTCCAGTAAATACAAACAGCTTTACCATTATAACCTATAATTACCTCCCAAATTCCTGTATTTTTTTTATCAAGGAACAAACTCAATAATGGTAAAACGCAGCTCAGTTTGCAGGGCTTCCTCTGGCAATGACTGAGTCCTTGCCCTCCATCACATTCAGAGGGGAGGCCAAACGCCAGCAGGGCTTCCACAGACTGCTCCCTCCTCCCCAGGCACCAGAAGACACCCAGACCCCTCAGGCAGATTAAAGCCTCAGCAACTTAATGAAATCCTCAGCAACTTTAGTGAGGTCTTGTCTAATAAATAAATAAGGCTGGGAGTCGGGCGTGGTGGCCCACACTTGTAATCCCGGCATTCCAGAGGCTGAGACTGGAGGATTGCAGTTCGTGGACAGACTCAGCTACTTAGTGAGACCCTCTGCAATTTAGTGAGACCTGTTTCAAAATAAAGAATAAAAAATAGGGTGGGGGGGTGTCGCTAGAGGTTGAATGCCCCTGGGTTCAATCTCAGACCCGCAAAAAGTAAGTAAGAAAGAAAGAAAGAAAGAGAGAGAGAGAGAAAGGAGGGAATGAGGGAGGGAGGAAGAGAGGGAGGGAGGAAAAGAGGGAAAGGGAAGGGAAATGGAAAGAAGGAAGGAAGGAAGGAAGGAAGGAAGGAAGGAAGGAAGGAAGAATGCTAGGGGTGTAGCTTGGAATTAGTGTGTCCCTGGGCTTAGTCCACGGTACAAAAATTAAAAAATAAAAATCTGTCTCACCTGCCAAAAGGCCAATGACAATCATTGTCCTTCTGTTTACATCCTATGTGTCTCTGGTCCTTGCAATAGTGCTTGGCACAAGGTAGAGGCCCAGTTAATCTGAGTGAAGGGCATGAAACACCCCATCCTTGGTCCCAGCCCTCCACTGTCTCCTCACCAGCATGCCCCCAAGAGATCCCTCTTCACATCAGGACCAGGGACCCCACCTTCACCACACCTGGAGAATTGGGGAGAAACCCTCTTGCTGCCGCCTGTCTCCCAGTCCACCAGAAGCTGCTGGGTCAGAGACTCTGTGTTAACCACATGTCCATCCCCCACCCCGCCCTGAGTCACCCACTCCACACGTTCCCACTCACCTGCCAGGGCTGCAGGTGCTGAGGGTCTGCACACGTCCCGTCCCCCTCCTCACAGGCCAGCAGGTTATGCAGGGCATGGGCGATGCTATAGACGGCTGAGTATGCAACATCCACTTTATTCACTTCCTGGAAAGGGTACTCCTGTCCTCTCAGACTTTCATTCCCTGAGCAGAACTGAACATCCCCTGCCACTGCGCTGTTCCTGCATGGCCAAGTGCACCCAAAGGTGGCCTCCCAGAACTTCTCCAGGAACATGTCTTCTGGGGTCCGGCTGGGGTGCAGGCGAGCAAAGAACTCATAGAACCCAGGCACCTGACTTTTGTGGTGCCAAAGGCCAAAAGAACCTTGCAGGACCTGGGAGACCCCAGGCATGGTGAGAGCTAGCGCCAAGTGCAGAATGTCCTTGCTGACCCACACCTGGCCTGAGACACGGAGACCCAGCAAACCCTGCAGGATCAGCAGGAAATTCGAGTTGCTCACAAAAATCAGAACCCCTGTGGCAGTGCCGCCCTGCATCCTCTGCACGATGGCTTCGATCTTCTCCAGGGACTCCTGAGAGGGGACGTGGAGCAGGAACTCGATGCACACACCTGCCTGGCCCAGCTCCCGGGCAGCCAGAGAGCTGGCCTCCTGCCCAAAGTCGTCGTCCTGGGCTAGAATGCCCACCCAGGACCACCCAAAATGGAGCACCAGCTGGGTCACCATGTGGGAGGATGTGAGGTCACTGACATGAGTTCGAAGGAAGGACGGGAACTGGGTCTTGTCACTGAGAATGGGCAGTGTGGATGCGTAGCTAATCTGCCAGGGAAGGGCCGGGGCAATAAGGAGAAGGGTGAGAGCCTGGACTGGGCACGCAGGATCACCAGGCTCAAATAAGAGGCAGTGGGCACACGAGTGCGAGGATAGAATGAGGGGAGCTGGTTCACCCAGTGGCCCTGGACAGGCTTCCCAGATTTGTCCCAGGAAGCCCTACATCCTATGTGCATCCTTGGGCCACCCAGCCCCAGGCATCTCTCTGTCCATGTGGTCCCTGTGACGGGTTGATGCTGGCTTGGCAAGAGGTCCCAGCATCTGCACCTCTCCTTCCAAGTTGATGAGGATTCTCAGTCTACGTGTTTTTGTATTTTCCTTTTGTTTTTGGTACAAGTGATTGCACCCAGGGGCATTGAGCATGACTCCCACTGAAACACTGAACAACACTCCCAACCCTTTTTATTTGTTCTTTTGACACAGGGTCTCAATAAGTTTCCCAGGCTGCCCTAGAACATGTGATCCTCCTGCCTCAGCTTCCCTAGTAGGTGGGGTTTTAGGCATGTGTGACCATGCCCTGCTCTGTCTGCAAGTGTGTGTGTGTGTGTGTGTGTGTGTGTGTGTGTGTGTGTTACTGTATTGGAACCCAGAGGCAGTCTACTTCTGAGCTCTACCGCCACCCCTATTTGATTTTTTTAAAAACAGCATCTCACTAAGTAGCTGAGGCTGGCTGTGAACCTGTGATCCTCCTGTCTCAGCCTCCTAAGTACTGGGACTACAAATGTGGGCCAACAAGCCTGGCTCAGGCTGCACTTTTGAACAGTGAGGTCCTAGACAGCCAACCACGGAACCATCTAGATAACCTTTTGGGGGTGTTTTTTTGGGGGTCGGGGGTTTGGTACTGGCAGTTGTA